>NC_045711.1:35023758-35362949 GCF_009834535.1 Camelus ferus | reverse complement strand
TTCTTATAGGAAATGTCACAGTGTTAATTCTGACCACAAGTAGTCAGGATCTAGGTTTTTGACCTCAGTGTCACTGGAAAGTTACCCACCCCCAGAAGGGTTCTCGTTATTCTCCGCCCACTCCCTTTTATAATCTAAAGCTTTTAGCTGATTTCTGATTGATTTAGAGGAGTGAAGGTGAACCACCAAACCCCTAATATGGCTTCCTTTGGTCACGTTTGAAGGTTTGTCATCTTGATGTTCTCTGACCTTTAGGGAAAAGAGTCCCATTTAAAATGTTTTTGGATTGTCAAATAATTTTTTTGTATTTATTTGTGAGTTGCACTTTATTTATTCACCTTGTAGCTTTTATCACAAAGCAATCTTAAACCACAGGTGTCATGGTCAGAAGAAGACTCATTTGGTTAGGAGAGGTTTTTAGTAAGAAAAGCTCTGGGGTTGAGAGCATGAGCCCAGGAGGTGGACAGCCTAGCGTTAATCTCAGCTTCTTCACTTACTTGCTGCAGGACTTTGGGCAAATTTTCTAACTCTTAAGCCTATTTCCTCTTGTATAGAATGGGAATAATAATCATACTGCCTCATGGGCTGTCATGAGGATTAAATGAGGATGAGTATAAAGTGCACACAAAAGCGCATGCGGTGCTAAGGGCCCCTTGAATGTTTATTATTACTACTGTTACTGTCATTACCATTATTCTCCTTTCTCATGCTAATTCCTTTGCTGTTATTTCAAGTTTGGTGATTAAGTACAGGAAAGTCTTGTAAATTGAATAGTTGGTTTTGTTTCCAATGTGAAACAGTTTGTAGTGTGGGTAGCAGTAGTTAATTTAGCATATATAACAAACTAATAAGTTCCTCCTTGAACCCCAAACTGTCTTCATTTCAAAGGAGATATTCTCAGAGTGGGGTTGCATGCTCTCCATCATCAAAGCCTAGGATCTTTAGAACAAGAGCATGTCTCACAAAAAGCCTTGTGTCTCTGTTGCCACCACAACCTGAAACTAACGAGTTAGAAACCACATAGAGCTCTGTGACGGGCTGGAAGAGCCCTTCCAAAGGACCCATCACATTTTCTTGTAAGTTGCATGTAGGTAGCTAAGCCAGGAACTGATCTGGTTGAGAAAACTTAAGTCTTCATTTTTCTTTCCTCCTTCTCTTTTATACTCAAAGGATCTGATTTTGTTGCCTCTGGGAAGACTGAATGCATAGGTGCTCACTTAATTTAAAGGAGTCTTTGTGAGAATGCTGTATTGTCTCTTTGAGGGTGAGAAGTCTTTAATACTGTTCTATTACTGTTCAGGATTACTACCTAAAGAAGATTTAAAATCATATTTTCTGTCCTCTTCCCCTTTTTGTTTTTAGTTATACAATTTAGACCTAGCCAGTGCCTTAGCATGTTGGACAACCTATTTGACTTTAGTTTGAGAAGAGGAAAGCGAAAGATTTATTTTTGTATCAGTTAACTAGGGACCTTATATGTTGCCACATTTACTATAGCCAAAATGCCATTTTATTTTTAGGTGGAGACTGCTGGAGCATTAGTATAAAGCCTAGGATGGCTTCAGTCCTGTCCTTTTCCTCATGTTTAAGTCCACATTAAATCTGGTAGTTCTTAACGGTTCCACTGCTGTTTAAATGATATAGCTCCATGTGATCTTATTGTCTTTAATTTGGTCAAGTGAGACACTGCATTGGGTAGGTTTTGGGTCTCACATTTGTTTTGTTTTTCTTTGGAGCTTTACTGGAAACCAAATGCTATTGCGTACTAGCTACAGAAGCAGGAGGGGAAGTTGGCAAGAATTAACTGCTTTCTGTTTGGTCTGTCTGAGGCAGCTGACCTTTTGGAAGGAAATCGCTGCTCTTTGCTTCTTCCTGTAACAGGGCAGCCTGTGAAAGAACACATACACAGAAGGCTTCTGCCGTAATCCTGGCTGATGTCTTGGGGCATAAGCTGTTAGTTGAGAGGTGGGGGGCTGTCAGTGCATTTGTTGTGTGTTGGAGGAACATGTACTGAATTTCATGGAACTAAATTGTGTGTAGATATCCCAGTAGATAGATAGTGAGAGAATATCTTTTTCCAGAGAAAGTAGTTTGTTTTAGCAAAAGTAATTGTAATTTATTGCAGTCTCAGTGTTAATGCTACGGGCAGTTATTCTGTGTGCAGTTTTAATTAATCTTTTTTTTTTTTTTGAGTGAAGGTAGATTTATTCAGAGAGATACTTTGAAAGGCAAGAGAAAGGCCGTGAGGTATGGGGGTTGGGTGCTCAGATTAAAAGTAGGTACACACTCCATAGACAGAGT
Source organism: Camelus ferus (assembly GCF_009834535.1). Classification (NCBI taxonomy): domain Eukaryota; kingdom Metazoa; phylum Chordata; class Mammalia; order Artiodactyla; family Camelidae; genus Camelus; species Camelus ferus. The sequence continues at coordinate 35,360,648 of NC_045711.1, read as the reverse complement.
GCGGGCCGGGCCATCTCTGAAGAGGGAGAGAGGGGGGCGGCCTAATTAATCTTAATGTTGTTGACTGTCCTGGTATCAGTACTGTTTCTTATACTAGATCATCTTTTTTCCTGAAAGGCCAAACATTTTTATTTTCTAAGATATGAGCTCTTATTTAAATGTCATTTCACCTCAGAATTAGACTTACTAACTTCTTATTACACCTGCTACCCATTGGAAAGGACCCACATTTCCTGCTGGACTTGTTTTACTTAGACACAGTGAGGATTGTACCCCACACGTTTACATTTTCTTCAGAAAGCTGCAAGTGGGCTTCAAAATTGGAGTATCCTCCAGTGAGCAGGCAAAGGAACTACCTGATGAGGCATTTCTCTTGTAAAATAAGAGATTTTAGTTTTCCATTATTTTAACCAAAACATATTTAGGTTCATGTTTGTTTGTTTTTGTTTTTTGAAAGGACTTATACTCAAGTAACTGTAAGCAAAAATGAAGTTAATTATGATTTGGTGAATACAGAGAACACAGCTACCTGAAAAGGGGGCAAAATACCATATTCTTCTGCATTATTTTGGGTTCAGTGGATAGGTGCGCCTTCCAGTGTATTACTGGCCTCTCTCCTAGATATACTGCTAATAGTAAAGATTGTTGGGTGAGCGTTAGTGTTGATGTACATAAACAATGTAGAGAGGCACCTCGGGAAAATGATCTGGGGTTTTCCTCAGCAGGGTGGCCCTGCAGAGCTGCTTTTCTGTTCTTGGTACCTGCCTGGCGTGATCTGTTCAACCTTCCTGAGATAGTGAAAAATCCCAAAGAGAGTGCAAACCTTGCTTTGGCTTTAGGTGTAGGTTCTTGGCACAAAGTAAGTTGACATCTGGAAAACCAGATTTCCCCCCAGTTCAGCTGGCCTTTGAATAGGAGCAGAGTTAGGAACCAAATGGTTGAGGCTTACTGGGAGCTGATCTTGTAACTGTAGCCTTCTGGAGGCCTTGAATTGCTATCCTTGAACTATCAAGGGCCTTCAGCTAGGCCAGTTGTGTCCAGGTGTGTCATTAGGGGTAAGAGAAACATAGTTTAAAAAAAGGAATTATTGCACTGCTGGGAGTGGTTTTCTGTGTATTTCATTCTGTTTACAGTTGGTTGCAGGGACAGTTGCTTACTCATGTCAAAGATGAAAAAGAGCCAGACATGAATCTAATAAGTATATGTTGTTTCTTGTCTTGAAATATGACTTTCTCAAATATTCTTTTTTCTTTTCCACGTTTTTTTTTTTTTTTTTTTCAGAAATCACAATTAAACCTCCTAAATTCAAACTCTGCTACCTCTGAGATCACTCACATTCAACCTGGTCTACTTCTAGTTTACTTTTTAAAAAATTTTGATATTCTGAACTTTTTGATAATGAACATTTTCAGACACTCACAAAATAAGTGCAAATAATATACAATGAATTTCCATAGATTTATCACTCAAGTTCAAAAATTACCAAAATTTTGTTACTCCTTTTTCATATTCTTCCACATAAACACTTTTTGTTTCTTCTGGACTTCAAAAAAATTCTTGAAAAAATATTTTTATGCTATTTATTTTTATAGTGGAGAAGGGTTTATTAAATAAAAGAATCATATGAAGTTATTGAGTACAAGGCATTTTAAAGGATTTAAGTAAAATATAAATAGATGTCAAAATTACAAATTAATCTTAGTTATTAATAGTCTTGAACCATTACTTGAAATCACTTATTAAGTTGCTGTATATTTGAAAATGACAGAATTACATTTAAAAAAATATTTGTAACTATTTCATGCCTGACTTAAATAAAGACTACCTAATTTGTAAGAGAATGCCATAACCTGGATACTGTCATGTTGGGAAATACTTCTTCCTGTGTCTTTTGCATGTCCCTTCATGCTTGATTCCTGTGGGATAATGGGTAGTACCAGTTGCCCATGATTATTAAATTTATATTTCAAGCTTTACATTTTAAACAAAATTTAATAAATCAGGAAACTTTACCAAAAAATTGTATCAAAATTTCACCTAAATGTAACAGCTGTTTATAGTTCTCTTTGACCTTTCTCTTATGTGAGTCCTCTAGCATACATATTGTATACACTTTCCATTTAATATTCTTTTATTTACACTTTAAAAAAGTATCTATGACTTTATATTTCAGCATAACCTTTATATTTCATTTAAGTTGTTACACAGTATTCCATCAGATTAATGTGTTACAGGGGAAGGAGGGTATAGCTCAAGCAGTATAGTGCATGCTTAGCATGCACGAGGTGCTGGGTTCAATCCCCAGTACCTCCTCCAAATATAAATAAATAAACCCAATTACCTCCCCATCATAAAAAAAGAGAAAAAAATCATTAAAAACAAGATTAATATGTTATAGTTTGCCTTCCTACATTGTGGTGGGAATGTAAATTGGTGTACCACTGTGGAGAACAGTATGGAGGTTCCTTAAACAACTAAAAATAGAGTTACCATATGCTCCAGCAGACCCACTCCTGGCCATATATCTGGAGGAAACTCTAATTCAAAACAATACACACACCCCAATTTTCATAAGCAGCACTGTTTGCAATAACCAAGACATGGAAGCAGCCTAAATGTCCATCAACAGATGAATGGATAAAGAAGTTGTGGTGTACACACACACACACACACACACACACACAATGGAATACTACTCAGCCATAAAAAGAATGAAATAATGCCATTTGCAGCAACATAGATGGACTTAGAGATTATCATATTAAGTGAAGTAAGTCAGAGAAAGACAAATAACATATGATACCACTTATATGTGGAATCTAAAAATAGTAATACAAATGAACTTATTTACAAACTGGAAATAGACTCACAGATATAGAAAATAAACAGTGGTTTCCAAAGGGGAAAGGGAGTAGGGGGATGTAAATTAGGAGTTTGGGATTAACATATACACACTACTGTATATAAAATAGATAAACAACAAGGACCTACTGTACCACACAGGGAACTATATTCAATATCTTATAATAACCTATAATGGAAAAGAATCTGAAAAAGAATATATATGTATATGTATAACTGAGTCACTTTGCTGTATACCTGAAACTAATACAACGTGGTAAATCAACTATGCTTCAATTTAAAAAATACAAAAAAATATTGTTACAGTTTAACCAGTCTCCTATTTTGGACATATAGTCTATTTCTAGTTTCTCACTATTGTATATCATACTGTCTAAGTAATGGTTGTTCCTGGAAATTGACCTAGTGCAAGGTGCTCTTCAAAGCAAACTGTGCTAAGTGGAAACTCAATACTGTAATTCTCAGTGGTAAGAGGGAGGCTGTGAACTTTAATGAGGAAAATATTGGGAACATATGTAGATTTATTAATAAATGGTGTTAAAAAAAACTTCAGAGCAGTAAGGAAGGGATTATCTTTCATCTAAATGGTAAAGAAACTTGGTATATTGTAGTAGCTTAGGAATTTCTATTTCCTGAGCTAAAAGATTCGACCTTTTCAAGAGATGCATTCTAAGATGAGTTGGTCTTGATTAACAGTATAAAATGAGTACAGATATAAACCTTCATGAGAAATTCTGAGGCTAACATGGGGCTACATGGCATTTTTCATTCATTTCAAATCATTTTTACTTTTCCATAATGCAGGTCATTGTGGGCTGTAGTAAATATTTTTCATTGTCTGGAAAATGTTATTGATGTAGCTTCTTCTCAAATGGGTTGTTCAAATTGCTTAATAGATTTCAACACAGAGATAATGGTAACACACATGCATTCAAGCTGCAAGCCAGTGTGGTGCGAGGGGGCCCTTCTCCCTCCTTCCCCTTTCCTCCCTCCCCCCTCTTCCCAGAGTAATATGTAATGATTTGGCTGTGATGTAAAGATTTATGACTGATTGTCTTCCCAGAATATTATCATCCCTATGTTGCCTGGCAAATTTTTCCTTGTTTGTTTCTTTGTGAGCCAAGTACCTTTATTCTTTCTGTTCTCTTCCCATCTGTTTAATAATCTGATTTTGTTAGAGAATTGCCTTCCTGATTACTTATAAAGTAGTATTTAGTTTTTGTTTAGTTTTTTTTTTTTTTTTTTTTTTAGAGCAGATGGCTCTGGTATTGACCTACTTCTAGATGGGATAGTTTTACTCTACCCTTCTTACTTGATGTTAGGCCTATTTTAATATGAACAAGGTCTTAATCCTTTATTGCTGCTATTAATTTTCTGTTCCTCCAAGTTCCTACCATTAGGTAATCACCGCCACTGAATACGTGTATTGGCAGTAAAGTAGTCAGCACTACCAGGGAACTTCCTCTTTCCAGAGTCCTTTAGTCATTAAAAGGTGTTGATATGGTTAACAGTTTGGAATCCTGGTTCCTTGCCTTATAATTTTCAGATCAGAAGCAATGTTTATATATCTTCTGTTTCATCTGCCAGCTAGCCCAAGCCTTTGCCCAAATCAGAGCCTACTATTGCTATTGAGTTTCTTATTCATTTTGTTTCAAGTTATAAAATATAAGAAACGTGCAGAAAAGTACAAAAAATAATATGACAAACTACTACCACAAGTCCTCAAGACAAAGGCAGCATGGTGCAATGGTTGAGTACAGACTAGGGCCAGATGCTCAGATCCAGCCCACATGGTACCCTCAGCAGTGTGGGGCCTGCGGCAAATATTTCACTCTCGAAAGAAACTCATACCCATTAAAAGTCACAGCCAATTAAAAAAAAAAAAGTCACTGCCCATCCCCACAGCCCTTGGTGACCACCGATATACTTTGTCTCTATGGGTTTGCCTACCCTGGGCATTTCATATAAATGGAATTTGCAATATGTGGCCTTTAATATCCAGCTTCTTTCACTTAGCATCATGTTTTTAAGGTTTATTCATGTTGTATCAGTATTCATGCCTTTTTATGGCTGAATAATATTCCATTTTATCTTTTATTTTTCTATTCATACCCATATTATCCATTCATCTGTTGATGGACGTTTCGGTTGTTTCTACTTTTTGTCTATCATGAATAATGCTACTATGAACATTTATGTACAAGTTTCTATGGACTTATGCTTTCAGTTCTTTTAGGCATCTACCTGGGTGTGGAACTGCTGGATCATATGGTAACTCTGTGTTTAACCTTTTGAAGAACCTCCAGATGGTTTCCAAAGTTGTTACACCATTTTACAATCCTATTTAATTTGCTGAGCCTCAACTTCTTCATCTATAAAGTGGGAATAATAATAGGGCCTATGTCCTAGGGTTTTTGTGGGAGTAGATTTGTAAAAGCACTCATCGTTATAAATAAAATAGTGTAAGTGTTCAGTAAATGATAGCGAATGACATTAAATAATAAATCTGGATGGTGGATAAAAACACTAATAAATGTTATTTTAATTCATTTTTCATTCTTATTTCTGGAATTTATTGATTAGATGAATCAAAGTATTCATACTTAATTATTAGAAGTAAGATATGTCCTTGGAAGGAGTAGGAAAAGGCACGGCTCCCTGCTGGCCTAGGCTTCTCTGCCGGAAAAGCACATCTAGGTGGATGTTCTTTCCTGGAGTTTAGTGTTCTTATGGCAGCCTTGCTCTCCTTACACTGCCCTTCACAATCCTTAATGCTCTCCTTCAGAAGTGAGGGAACAGTTCTCCCAGGGCCTTACCACCACTCTCCATCAGTTCTCATCTGTGGAAGTCCTGGTACCAGTGAAATTAAATAAGAAATAGGAATACCATCTTTTAAAAGAAAGGTAAAGTTTATACAGCAAGACATGGGTTAAGGAGAAAGTTTGATAGCAAGAGCTCTTTGTGGAGGACTGACTTTGGAAAGGTTGCTTATTGAAGTGAGTTAACAGTGCAAGTGGGGAAAAGGAAGCCACCTTTGGAAGTTTAAGTTTGTAAGAGTTAGAATAATATTAAGCACTTACTATGAGCCAGACACTGTTTTAAGCTTTTACACATATTAACTCATTCTTACAACAACCCCGTGAGAGACTTAAGAATTATTTTTATTCCCATTTTACAAATAAGGAAACTGAGGCACATTGAGGTTTAAGAGATTAAATCTTTTGAAGAACTCTCTTTTGCTGAGTTTGCCATTATCTCCAAAACTTGAAGTGCATTTTAGAGACTTTGGCCCTGGGATGGGATGAAGAATAAGAATAAAATGCTTTAAATTATACACGTGAATCCAGCAAACCAAATCCCTGCACACATTTAAAACCCCCCACTCCCATCCTGGGCTAGAATTCATCCTCACAGTTGGCAGATATGCTTTGGGAACCTTCTCTTGCCATGTCCTCTACTTCTCCTCCCTGACAGTTTAGCTATGGCATGACCTTGACAGCAGTGTTCTAGAAGTCTTCAGAGAGAGTGGGTTAAAAAAAAAAACAAACCCAAAGGTTTATATTTTACTTTTAAAAGGGAAAGCATCTAATTAAAAGGTACTAATTATTAGAACAAAATTATCCCTAAATCCTACCCACTCATATCACTTAATTGTGCTAAGAGATATTCATTTCTATGGTTTTTAATAAGCCTGTAACATTATGAGCTATTAGACTTTGAAACCCTTTTTCTCAAGTGCCTGAGGGTCTGCTTCATTTGGAACTCCTATGATAGATCCAGATATATGAGGTCAATGTAGATACCTTATGGTTTCAGAAAGTACCAGATTCTGCATCCAAGGTTGTTTTGGTTTTTTTGGAATGCTTATGAACAGTAAGAGTGCAACCAAGCAAAGCTCGAATAGTTCTCATCTTTGGCTAAAAATAAGATTGTGAATCCATTTCCCAGTCTTTAGAGAAGCCCCTGTGATGATTTACCAAAGATACAAACCACTTCCCTTGTCAGAACATCATGCATTGAAGATGGAGTTGCCTGTAAATAAGCAGAAGAGAGAGTACTGAGGACAGAGGTGCATTCACTGCGTACGTGGGGTAGCCTTCGTGGGCTGGGTAAGTGCTAGCGAGCAAGGACAGGTGTCAGCTTATACCAGGTGTAGGCTTAGGCTAATAATGAATGTATGACTTGTGTGAAGTTTTGACATGTATGAAGAAAAGTACTACTTAGAAGGATTCTAAGTTTTATTGATACAGTTGAGGGGAGGAAGTAGCTTTTTTCTAAACTGCATATTTTAAATCGTTACATGATAATCTCTAAATCATCTCATATTCCATGTGTGTGTAACTCTTAGTTAAAAAATAAAATAAAAATGACTCTGTACTATTTAGTGTACTTTTGTTTTACATTTTTGCAGGGGGGAGGGAGATTAGGCTTATTTATTTATTTATTTGTTTATTTTTGGAGGAGGTACTGGGGATTGAACCCAGGACCTCATGCATGTTAAGTATGCTCTCTATCACTTGAGCTATACCCTCCCCTCTTATTTTACATTTTTGACTGGCGGTAAGCAAAATCTACTTGCCAGCTCTATCAAAGCATTTATTTGTAGTGAAAGTAGATTGTATTTATCAAAATAAGGTGGTTACCACCTTATTTACCAGCTATTATCTTTCAAATGGCATTTTAGAAAATAACTATTATTACATGTTCATATTTAGAACCATAAAAATATTCTGAAAAATTCTGAGAGTTCAGCATTCCACTCTGATAAAAACTAGGAACTAATATAAAACTTGACAAAATAGTGTGATATTTATGTTGTACCCCTATGTGGCATATCACCATAGTATTTCTTTCTTAAAACGATAATAGATTACTGGAATATGCTCAGCCAGCAGGACATATGAGATACTTACCAAATATTTGATATGTATTTATTCACATAGCAAATGTTTATTGACTACTCACATGGCAAGCCACCATTGTAGGCACTAGGGACAAGTGGTGAACAGACGTGCTCCCTCACTTAACTAGTCTTGGAGTTCAGTGGGGAAGACAGACAGAAACAAATGAACAAAAACTTAAAGGGAAAATTACAAATTGGGCCATATGTTACTAAGGAACAGATAGGCCATTTTTAATACAGACATCCAAGTCCTAAAACCTGTTTCATTTTCCTGACTTGGTATTTCATCTGATACCTTGTTCCATAAGATTTTGAAGAGACCTGATAGATTTGACCAAATTGTGTATATACATTTATTTCTTCAACAACAGTAAATTTACTGAATGCTTATGTGCCAGGCACAGTTCTAGGCCCAAGAGAAAGAGCAACAAACAAAACAAAGTCATCGTGTTTGTGGTGGTTTCACCCCGGTGGGAAGTCAGTTAACAAATATATGATAAATGTCAGGAAGTGATAAATGATACCAAGAAAAATAAAGCAGACTGAGAGGATAGAGAGTGAAAGGAATACTATTTTATTTGGATAGACTGAGGAGTCTCTGAGGAGATAAACGTTTTCCCACAATTTTCCTTCTTTTGCCTCTTGGGTCAGTTCAGTTAATGAACGCAGGATGCAAGATGATTTTTGTATCTATTGGTACCACTCACGTGTTCATTAAGAGAGCTATGGCAAGGTCCTTCTTCTTTCCAGTTCCTTACCACTAAAAGAGATTAATACCTGAATTCTTTTCTTCATTCCTTTATCATTCTTGCCTGTATTAAACGCCTAAGCATGTTCATCCATTCCCAATACGTCCCTTTACCTTTTGTCTAAAAAACATGCTTTGGTATCTGTTCCAATTTTCTGGCTCTTGGGATATGAATCATCTGATTAAAGATTATATTATACAATTAAATGTCTTCCAGATGTTTGATTGTGTTGTGGGATTACTTCTGGGGAGAGCTCTTTTATCTAAGTCTTTCTCCTGGTAAACTCTCAGACAATGAAATTTGATGTCTTGGGTGATCTTACAGTGATCCCAGCCTTAATGCTCAAAAGCCCTAAATAAAATTGTACACTGCTCAAGTGTTCTATAGCATAGCACAAATCTAAAATAGGTAACTGGCACCCACTCTGCACGTCATTGTTGGCTAACTAACTTGTCCCATAAATAGCTCTGTGTTATGCGATCGGACAACTACGACTCAGAGAAGGGATTTTTGTTTCCTAATACACTTGTGTGGTCTCTGGTATTCAACAAAATCAAGGTGTGATTCACCCGGACCTTAACTATGACACAGTTCTTGGGAGACTTGTGCAAATCAGTAGCCAAATCGTTTTGGACAGGATTCAAGATAGCCCTGTCTTATACCAAATTCCACATTATGGATCACAGTGTTAGAGCACGATTCAGTTTTAGTGTACATGAAAGTAATGTTGATGTCCCAATGTGGCTAATCCCGGAGAGTTTTAGCCAAATGAATTAAAAACTCTCTGGTGAGCCTGAGAAAGCATTACGGTAGTTGTATAAAATTGTTTTTCTGAAATCAAGGGTGTGTTTTTAAAAACTACCCACTATTGGAATATAATGGTTCTTCTTTCTAAGTCTTAGCTGCAGTGTATTGTTTTTATGTCTGAAAGATTTTTAAATGCTATAATTTTAACAGAACATTGCTTCATAAGTTCCTTATTGGTAACTCAGAAGGTGAACCTTGGGGTTATTTTTCCAGATAAATCTGTGCCCTTTATGTGCAGATCATTACTGCTTAGGTAAACAGTGATAATACATAGGGTTCAATCCATGCTTTAGATATTTTCACTTTTCTTTTACTAGGTCTTTTTCAGAATGGCAATGTATTTATTGCATTTCTTAAAAGTCAGAATACCAAATCTAAAACAAGTGATTTTTTTTTTTAATTCCTGTGCTGCTTCTTTGTCATTACTGCTGAAATGCTGCTTACTGTTGCTTCATGTTGGAACAAAAGAAAAGAAAGAATATGTCTGTATCAAAGCTATAGGCAGTTCTTCCCTGAATCCTGGGTTCGTACTTTTGCTTGTGGGACTTCAATGTATTTTACAGCCAGAACTTCATAGACCCAGTTATATACCCAGTTACATCGCCATTTCAGTGGCCACATTGAATGGCTACGTTTTGAAAACATTTTAAGGCTAAAATTCAATTCAGGAGTACTGATCTTTCGTCTACTGAAAGGGCTTAAATGCCTTTATCTCTGGCCTTTAGTACTGAATATTTACTCTGGTGAATTTAAAAGGGGAAGGGGGAAAAAAAACACCCAAACCACTGATTGTTTATTTAACAGATTATAAACCATGGCTGTGTGGATACAAGCCCAGCAGCTCCAAGGAGATGCCCTTCATCAAATGCAAGCTTTGTATGGTCAGCATTTCCCCATCGAAGTGCGGCATTATTTATCTCAGTGGATTGAAAGCCAAGCTTGGTAAGTGAACAAAGTTTTTTCCATCATATTTTGTGAAGCACAAGTATATTGGAGTTTGATTGGAAAGATGACATAATGAAGACTCTATAAGTTGTACACTTAAGAAAGAAAATTATCTGACCCATGAAAAGATATTGAACCCCATCTTAAATTTTAGGAGGGTGGAATAACTGTTGAGGTTTTTGAAAATTAGATTTGCTTCCTTTAATAGTAAATTCTGGCTGAAAGCATTAGAGTATTGCTGCTAATAAAGAACAGTTAACAGATATGTTCTGAGTGCCAAGCAGTGTTGTAGGTAGTAGAGTTCATATGAAAACATTGAGGCTCTTGTCCACAAAGAATTTAGTGCTTGATGATGCAGGTAAGGTATGGGTATGCATAAAATGTAATAAAGTGTATCGTTAACAGACTAAACAACAGACACTTTGGTGCTTTCGTATGTATATGTAATATATATACACAAAGACTAAAGGACAGTACAAGGTAGGGGAGGGGATAGCTTAGTGGTAGAGTACGTGTTTAGCATGAACAAAGTCCTGGGTTCCATCCCCAGAACTGCCATTAAAAAATAAATAAACCTAATTCCCCCACCTCAAAAAAAAAAAAAAAAAAGCACACCTAAATGTTAACAATAATTATGTCTTGGTGGTAGATTTAACAAGCATGTTTATTTTTCTTGTTTCCCAAATTACTGTTTATATACCCAAGGGGAAAATTGTTTTAAATTCTTTTAGATTCAGTACAGTGCAGTAGATTGACAACAGGGCTTTTTAATCAACAACATTCTTGCATACCAGGGCCTAGGCACCAGTTGGTTGGTTACCAGTCTCCAGCTGATCTGACATATTCGTCAGATACTTCAGGCCTCCACATCGTGGCCAGGAAAGTGGGGTTCCTCTTTGACAAAGCCCTGGAGAAACCTTTATGCCACTGTTTGAGGAGAGCTGTATGCCTGTCAGTAATGTTGCCTTGGGATAATTGCGATCGTTAGTAGCAGATTTCTGTTCAAACACTGGAGAGCACCAAAGGAAGGCAATTTTCTAGGCAATTAAAAAAACTCAGCCTCATGTAATTAAGTGAGAAAAAAAAGGAGCTAGATTTGAGCATGTCAGCTGTACCTTGTTTAGTGCTTTTCCATTTCCTTTTCATTTTCTTTTGTATTTCACAGATTTGGAAAGTTCAGAAAAACATTAGTAGGAAGTTTCTGTTGATCCAAAATTTCATGTAGTAGATTTCCCATGCAGTCTTCTTACTGAACGAATGTTGAAAGACTTGATAATAAGGAAAACCTGAATTTTATTTAGTTTTGGTTTTCTTAAGAATATAAATATTTTAATTAAAATATCTTCAGTTCTTCGTGTTTAAGCTTGGAAGATTTTTTTGTTTGTCTGTTTTAGTAGAGAATTAAATTTTCAAGTACAAGAACCAGTAGTGCTTGGTTTCCATGAGTTTTGCTCAGAGACTGGCTCTTCTTAAGAGTGGGTTTTTCCAACCAGGAACATTATTGCCAGTCAAAACTGAGGTGCAGGGCTGCCTTCATTCTTTCCAGGCTTTTATTTAGACATATTTTATTTAGTACATAGCACATGGATATTTAAAGCTTGGTTTTCTATACTGCCTTCTCCAAAGTGCAGATTTGAGCATATTATTTGATGATATGAATTATCAATGGTTTGGTATACCTGTTTGTGCCTGTTTGAAATTAGTTGCTTACTGACTTCATGGGTATTTTAGAGATGATGAGCTTCTTAGCTACTACCAGATCTCTTGTTTGGCTCCAGACCCACCAGCAGTGATGAATGTTATTTCAATCTGACAGCTGTTTGGTTTCTTCAGTGAGCTGAGTTAAGTAATTTAGTACTGCCCAATAGCAATTGTTGCCTAAGTTGTTTTTAAAAAGCAAGAGAGAGTTAGGGAGTGGAGGGAAGAGTGGGGCAAGGAAGGGAGGGAGACCATCCAACCCCTGACACCAGTTAAATGGCTTTTAATTAATACGAAGTTCATAGAGTGGCTTCTCTGGTTCATTGGTTCATTTCTCTGGTTCATGTAAGCATTACTTATATGTCCCAAATCCACAACAAGTGATGTAAATGTCTAACTTGTCTAAATACTTGTGGGCATCTTCTGTCTTAATATCCCATTTCCAGGGTTCCTTAGAAATAACAATAAATGTTGTTTCACCTGTCTTTTCTTAAGAAACATTCTGTGTGAAGTTAGCAACACATAGAACTAGTTGAGGCTGGAAAAAACATGTAGCACATTCTTGACCCTGTGCCCCCTTACACCCTTGAGGGGGTAACTATAAATAGGAAATTATCAGAGTCCTTATTTCCTTCAGAGTACACAAAGCACTTTCCTTTTCCCTTCATTCCTAGAAGCAGATAGTATAAGCACCAGAGCAAGTCAGTCGGAGAAAGGAGAAAGGCCAGTACATTGCAAAGAAAGAGGAAAAGAAAATATACTGTCCATTCCACTAAGGTAATTAGTGCATTAGGAATAGGTTAATGTAGGTATCTAGTCAATTTAAATTAGAATGTTTCTGAAAATTTGCAGTGAGCATTATAAAGAAATCACTTTAGCCAAAGAAAAAGTGTGATGCATTGAGGCTGCATTTATACAGGTTCGTGTGTGTGTATGTATACATATGTATGTAATTTTTTTCCCCTAGGGACTCAATAGATCTTGATAATCCACAGGAGAACATTAAGGCCACCCAGCTCCTGGAGGGCCTGGTGCAGGAGCTGCAGAAGAAGGCGGAGCACCAAGTGGGGGAAGATGGGTTCTTACTGAAGATCAAGCTGGGGCACTACGCCACGCAGCTCCAGGTGGGTGTGGGCTCCCGGCCACGCAGCCCCAGGTGGGTGAGGGCTGCCGGCCACGCAGCCCCAGGTGGGTGAGGGCTGCCGGCCACGCAGCTCCAGGTGGGTGAGGGCTCCCGGCCATGCAGCCCCAGGTGGGCATGGGTTCAGGGCCACGCTTCATTCACTTTCCTACAGGGTCGTTTCCTTCATTTAGTTCTGCCAGTAGAGATTTTCTTTCCCTTTTTCAACCCAGCGTCGTTGAGTCACATGTGACATGTATGAAGTTCTTAATTATTTGGTTTTGTGGTTGTAGCTGCCTTTTTAAAACTTTTTCTTTGCAAGTAATTTCAGATTTATAGACAGTTGCAAGATTGATTCAAAACAACCCCTATATATGCTCCAAGTCACCTGTTGTTAACAGTTGCTTCATCACATTCTACACACACACTTTTTCATCACTTGAGAGTAAATTGCATACATCATGTCCCTTTGCCCCTACGCACTTCAGTTTGTATTTTCTAAGGATGGGAATCTTCTCTTATGTGTTATAGTACAGTTATCAACCTCAGGAAATTGAACATCAATACAACACTTTTAGGTAATCTTATATCTATATTTCCATTTTGTCAACTGACAATGCCCTTTAGGGCATTTTCCCCTCCAGTCCAGGATCCAGGTCAAGTTATCTAGTTATTATGCATCTAGTTATTATGTCTTGTTAGTCTCCTTTAATACAGAATTATTTGTCAACTTTCCTTCATTTCATTACATTGACATTTTAAAATAGTTCAGCTCCTCTGTTTTTTAAAGATAAAATGAACCTTATTTGGGGTTTTATGACGCTTCCTCGTGATTAGATTCAGGTTACAAGTTGCTGATCAGAATTCTCAATAAGTAATGTGTCCGTCTCAAGGTTTCACATCCAGAGACGTGCAATGTCCATCTTACCCTCATTGGTGCTAGTAGTTTTTTGATTGCCCAGTCAAGGTAGTGTCCAGTTTCTCCTCTAATATAGCCTTTTTGAAATTTATCCTGTTTCCAAGCATGGCATCCTTACTTTAGGCAAATTAAGAGGCAAGAAATAAAATAATTTTACCTTCTTGCTGCAGTTGGGTTTCCCACAATGTGGCATTGGAGGAGCAGCTTTTCTCATGATTACAGCATTGTGTCTCCAGGAGTCTCCTCCGTCATAAGATCTGGCCCCTGCTCTGAGGTAAGGTTCAATCCCATAGCATGGAATGGAACAGAGTAATGTCTGCTGTTGGATTCTTTCAGAACACCTATGACCGCTGCCCCATGGAGCTTGTCCGCTGCATCCGCCACATCCTGTACAATGAACAGAGGCTGGTCCGAGAAGCCAACAATGTGAGTGTCCCATCAGTATGGGGAGAGGAACTGGGAAGTCCTTTCTTGACCAGCTCTTTCTGGACCCAGCTTTGCCAGGATGACTCAGTGTACAATATTGGTGTCACTATAAACAGAGCATTGTCCTAAAGGGCACAGAGGAAATAGAGATTAGTCTCTGATGTTAACTGATTGGTAACTTGCTGGGATCACAGCCACAAAACCGTGTGAACTAGTGCAAAATAATTTAACCCCAATGTCTGAGGAGAGACATGCTTCTGTTCAGGTGAGGCTACTTAGGAACAACTTCTGCTCACCCTCCCTCTCAACCAGATATTGAAGGAAAGGATCAGACCGGGCCAGTTCAGTGTCTGGATCCACAAAGTCCTTGTTGAAGCCTCCCCTGTAACTGCATTTGGAGTCTCCAGTGGGGTCTTCATTTGGGGACACTGCCTGTGAGAGGTTCATCCTCTCCCCTCTGTCACAAGGTCTTGAGGGAGGACACAGATGATGTGCGTTCACACAGTCTTGTCCCCCACTGTGTCCTCAGCACCCGGCACAGACGTGGTATCCGATCAGTGAACGACTAAAATGAGGGGTCATCATCGTTAGTAGGAAAACCCAGGTAACTCCTAGGATGTGTTGGGTTCTAGCCTCTCCAGAGAGAATTCAGGTGGACCCGGAGTGGGATACTCTGGTGGAAGCCAGAACTGTGATAGAAGTTGCTACAATGTTTTATGAAGGTGCCACCGTCTGCTGAGTCACCTGTTGCTCCTCTTTTCTCATAATACCGCAACCCTCACAAATAACATTTTCAATTCTCTGCCTCAAAGTTTAGCTTGTGGCATCTCAACCCAGTTACAGGTGCGAGCATCAGCTCTCCCTTGGGACTAAGGCCCAAGGCTTTCTCCCATCCTCGCCACCAGCTCACCGCTGCCTGATCTGTCTCCAGGGTACTTCTCCGGCTGGAAGTCTCGCTGATACCATGTCCCAGAAACACCTTCAGATCAACCAGACATTTGAGGAGCTGCGACTGGTCACGCAGGACACAGAGAATGAGTTGAAGAAGCTGCAGCAGACTCAAGAGTACTTCATCATCCAATATCAAGAGAGCCTGAGGATCCAGGGTAAGGCCGGCGTAGGAGGGCAGTGCATGTCTGGAGGACGAGAGGGAGGACAAGAAAGAAGCTGGTTGGATAGGAAGAGAACCAGTCCTCCACTCAAGAGGCATTTACCTCTCTCTGGAGTAGCAGAGAATCATTTGCATTGAAGACAGTGCTGGGAGGTTGAGGCTTTGGAAGGGAAGAAGACAGGTGCTTGTCCTTGGAGAGCATGGTGTCCCACCTGGGCTTCCCATACCCGGGGAGCTGCTGGTCTGGTGGAAAGCATTTCCTCTTGCAGGAAGGAGCGCACAGACTAAGCAGACAGTATCAGACAGCACTTTGTATATGGCAGGCATTTTATAAATACTGCTTAATTGAAATATTAAATTTTCTAAGCAGGGACAGTGTAAGGGCCAGGGGGCTGTGTTTCACAGCTTTTTATGTTGTTCTGTGCAGAGAGACTGTCCTGGGGCAGAGCACGTAGGATATCTCAGCCATTACAAAGGTTTTCCTTCGTGGTATAAATCCTACAGGTACTTGGTACAGAGAACTTCAGAATCAGTCTTAATGATATTGAGCCCCACCAGTGCCCCCTGTTGACCTTACAGAGTCTGGCAGTGTAACTTTAATACAGGCCTGCCTAGGAGACACTACAGGTTCAGTTCTAGTCCACCACAGTAAAGCGAATATTTCAGTAAAGCTAGTCATGAATTTCGGGGTTTCTCAGTACATATAAAAGTTATGTTTACACTACACTGTAGTCTGTTAAGTATGCAATAGCGTTATGTCTTAAAAAAAACCATGTACTTGTCTTAATTAAACAATACTTTATTGCTAAAAAATGAGCTAGCCATCATCTGAGCTGCCAGCAAGTTGTAGTAGTAACATTGAACATCACTGATCACAAGTCACTACAATAAATATAATAATAATGGAAAAGGTTGAAATATTGTGAGAATTATCAATATATGAAAAAGAGAAAAGAGGTGCTGGGAAAAAGGGACTGAGAGACTTGCTTGACACAGGGTTGCTGCAAGCCTTCAATCTGTTAAAAAAAAAAAAAAAGCAATATTTGCAAAGTGAAATATATTGAAGCACAGTAGAGGAGCCAGATATATCTGTAGTCTCTGCTCCCAGCTTGCAAGCCCAGCTCAAAACCTCAGAGAAGCCTTTGCTTAACCAGCCACACAAATACACAAGCCTACACATACCATGTGCTCCTCTAGTACCGTGCATGTGGGCTTGATTTTAGAACTACATTGATATTATTAATTAACTCTTGTCTTTCCCCCTAGAATATAAATTCTTTGAGAAGGAACTGTGTCTCTTATTTCTGTACTCTCAGACTAGCACGTTGCCTGAGTCATAGCAGGTGTTGAGTAAATTGGGGGAATGATTCTAGCACATCTTTCTCCCATCTGAATCCACCCCAGATTGACCTAAGAGAAAGGACAGCCCTCTTCCTAGATTAGGGAACAGGAGGTTTCAGTTGTTATTTCTACCCAAGGCCTGTGACTGGTTGACAGTACTGATGATCCTGTCCTTGGGTCTTCTGTTTCCTATTTGTGCGTTTGGGTTTGGATTCTGGCTGGGTTTGTATCCAACGTGCAGTGTCAGCTCAGTCTCATTTATCAAGTGCACCCATCAGAAACGCAGACTATTGATCTGTTTGCGCAAGGGAAGTCTCAGCTCCCTCCAGTGGAGCAGACAATTGGCTCACGTTTTCTGGCGTCCCTCCCAGAACTTGTGCAGATTGCCAGGAGAGACCTAAGTGGTTCGCTTGCACAGGGAGGTCGGGCCCGGGTGTCGGGATCACCACCTCCTCCCTGCGGGTGGCAGGATTCTGAGGTGGCCGTCCAGGTTATTCTGCTGCGTTCCTTGCCTGGACAGTACTCTTCCTGCTCAGTCCCCTGCAGTCTTTATGGAACCGTGTTTCTCAGTTCTCTTCAGTTCTGGGCTTTCCTGGCTGTCCAGAGCTGCTTTAGTCTGTCCCAGAGTGTGCGTCCACGGGGGCAGGGCCAAGGTCAGTGTGACATGGCCCTCAGAGGCCTGCCAGGAACTTGACCAAGACGTGCTGACGCTCACGCTTCTTGAATCAGCCCCAGGGAGAACACTGGGATGTTCAGAAAGGCTAGTGGCCGGGGTAGGAATCCCAGCATCCAGGATAGTGCTTACCTTTGGAGGGAGGGGTGGGTCTGCAAGCAGGGGAGGGTGTACAGGTGCTTGGACTGTGGGGATATTTGATTTCTTAAGCTGGATTATTGACACACAGGTGTTCCTGGTATCATCCTTTCTACTTCCCTGTGTCTTAAGTATTTCATAACAGATTTTTTGAAAAGGGAGTCAGCGAGGCCTCATTGCCTTATTCCTGCCATTGATGAGATTCCCAACAGCTGGTGTGGAGAGAAGCTACCTCCTCTCCTGAGAGCATTTTGCTGCTTTTGTGTCCCCAGTGGGCCTTGGTCCCTCTCCCCACCTCTGTTTCCCCCGGTTGGTCAGCTGAGCTCACAGTGGCCCAACCTGGACAGGCATGTTAGGCACCTTCAGCACCAGGACAGACCCCTCCTTCCCGAGGAGAGGCTGCTGCGCCCGGGAGTCGGGGCAAAGCCAGCGGAGCGGGGCCTTCCTGACGAGGCTCTGCCGTGTGAGGTTGGGGCCGAAGCTGCTGGTCTCCGCCACCCTTCAGTCCCGTCCTGTAACCATTAAGCATAAGGACTGCCTCTCACCTGGGGCGTACCCGTGCCAGGCAGCTTCTGGAGTGTTTTCTGTGTCATCCCTTGTTTAACCTCACGGCGGGCACAGAGGCAGACGCTGGGATTCTCCCGTTTCACCCACGGGGAAACTGAGGCATAGGAGAGGGAGGGGCTTTGCCCGAGTTCTCCCCCCTGGTGAACGGCGAGGGCGCACTTGGGACCAGGCAGTGTGGCTCCAAGCTGGACCCTGGGTGGGGTGGGACGGCTGTGGGGAAAGGGATGCCATGGGCAGGATCCTCGCCAGCTGTACCCCAGGCCTCCGTCCCCCCATTTCCTGGAGAGGAGCTCAGAGTTGGGGGGGCCAGGCAACGGTGCCCACTCACCTCTGGGCACCCTTGGCTGTAGAACCCGACTCGCCGTTGGTCAGATGTGTCCCTGGAGGGTCTTGCCCGGCTTCCTGCTGGACTGTGGGAGATCATGGTTGCGGTGTCTGTCCCTCCTCTAGCTCAGTTTGCCCAGCTGGCCCAGCTGAACCCGCAGGAGCGTCTGAGCCGGGAGACGGCCCTCCAGCAGAAGCAGGTGACCCTGGAGGCCTGGCTGCAGCGCGAGGCCCAGACGCTGCAGCAGTACCGCGTGGTGAGTGGCTCTGTGTCCCTCTCCTCCCAGGTAGAAAGGTGACATCCCAAGCTGTCCTGGTGACCCCAGAGAGGGAGAGAGCCAGGAGGAGAACAGGAGGCCAGGTCCTCTCCTGTAGACGCCTTCGAGGCAGAGCCGTGGGGGAGAGGGGAGGGGCCCCACCTGCTGAGGGGGCCTGCAGGGTTGTTCTCTGGGAGCCCAGGAGGGCCTGCTGTCCCCACCGCCCTGCAGGAGCTGGCCGAGAAGCACCAGAAGACCCTGCAGCTGCTGCGGAAGCAGCAGACCATCATTCTGGATGACGAACTGATCCAGTGGAAGCGGCGGCAGCAGCTGGCCGGGAACGGAGGGCCCCCCGAGGGCAGCCTGGACGTGCTACAGTCCTGGTAATGGGTGTGGGGGAGGCGGGCAGGGCCCAGAGTGGTGCCACAGCTGCTATTCTGCTTCCCGCCTTTACACGTGCAGCCGGCTCCCTCTGTCCTGGCGCAGGTCTTACTTCACTGGTGCTTCTGGGTCCTGATAAGGACTTTGGTGCCCTGATCCTGGGCTACGTCCCCATGAGGGGAGTCACTGGACCGGGGAGTGGGGCAGGGCCTGATGTGCAGTGTGGCGCTCAGGCTGATTGGACCCAAGTCAGGGTCATTCCTCCTGTGTGCTTCTGGAAGGCGGGGCAGCTCTGCTCTGCCCGGTGGACAGGAGAGGTGGCTAAGGTGCCAAGGCTTCCTGGGGGTGGAGCTGGGTCTGGGCCTCCTCCCCAGCCTGGGAACCTTCCCGCCTCTGGCCTGGGGGATGTGGGAGTGAAGCCATTGTCCTTCCCGGTGGCCTCGGGGCACCCGTGCAGGTGTGAGAAGTTGGCGGAGATCATCTGGCAGAACCGGCAGCAGATTCGCAGAGCTGAGCACCTGTGCCAGCAGCTGCCCATCCCCGGCCCAGTGGAGGAGATGCTGGCTGAGGTCAACGCCACCATCACGGACATCATCTCAGCCCTGGTGACCAGGTGATGGCTGCCTCTTGGCCACGCCCAGCGCCCCAGTTGGCCTGGGTGGGGCAGCAGGGTCTTTGTGGACAGGGAGCTCCCACTTGAATCCTGTCTCTCTGCCTCGCACTCTCATCCCATCCCCCTCCATCCCCTGTTGCTATGGCCTCTGGATGTTGACCTTGCCCGGTGTCTCTCGTGGACACTGCATGGGCTGCCCTTGTCCCCTGCAGCCCGTTTCAGCCGCTGAGTTCATTTCGCTGCCTCCCCTCCCACCACCTTCCCCGACTCGCAGTGGCCTCCCAGGGATCGGGGGCTGTGCCATGTGCCACGTGCCCTTCCTTCTCCTGCTGAGCCCCCTGCGAGGCAGCCTCCCTGTGGGGAGGGAGGGACCAGAGCTCTGTCCCCTGAGGCTGCACCCGGTCATTTGTGTGCCTGCAGCACATTCATCATCGAGAAGCAGCCCCCTCAGGTCCTGAAGACCCAGACCAAGTTTGCAGCCACTGTGCGCCTGCTGGTGGGCGGGAAGCTGAACGTGCACATGAACCCCCCCCAGGTGAAGGCCACCATCATCAGTGAGCAGCAGGCCAAGTCTCTGCTCAAGAACGAGAACACCCGCAAGTACGTCGCCCTCCCTCCGCCTGCCCGTCCCCTGTTGTCCTCGAAATGGGAGGGAGGCGATCCCATCTCCTAAGAAGTTTCTAGACCTGGCTGTTCCTGTGTAGAAACCCATTAGCCCTCTGGCCTCTTCAGCTCTCAGGGAAAGAATCAGGGGGGTTCTTCTGTGCAGAAATTATGATTTTGTTTCAGTTAGTAGATGTGTATCTAAAAATCTTCTTGTATGTTTTATGTGGCTTACATTTCCTCTAAATGACATAAGTTTTTAACCACCTTGTTTATTTCCTCCTACCCCAAATATATCTTTTACCTCACGTTTGCTGAGGCCCCATATGGATTTAGTGTCCAATCTCTCTGATTTGCAGTGATTACAGCGGAGAGATCTTGAACAACTGCTGTGTGATGGAGTACCACCAGGCCACAGGCACCCTCAGCGCCCACTTCAGGAACATGGTGAGCGTGGGAGAAGAGGAAGGACGAATCTCCCCTAGTTGTTCGAGGGCTTTATCCTCTTGATTTTCTCCATTGCAGTCCCTGAAACGGATTAAAAGGTCTGACCGTCGTGGAGCAGAGTCAGTGACAGAAGAAAAATTTACAATCCTATTTGAATCACAGTTCAGTGTTGGTGGAAATGAGCTGGTTTTTCAAGTCAAGGTAAGTGTGTACCTTATATCCCAAAAGATGAATTGTTTTGATCACATAGTATCTTCTTTGGATGATTGGTGAACAGAAGTGAAGAGATGGGATCCTTACATTTGTTTTCAAATCGTATAAATCCTTCACCTTTTACTAAAGATTTCCTTGGAGAGGACTCTGTGTCTTAGATTCTCATAAGACTTGAAAATAATAATGAAATGAAATAGTTGGAGATATAGGTAGAAATGAACCAAGAGAAATATCACTCAGGATGGATTTGAGTAACAGTTGTAGTAAGTTTCAGACATTTGTTACTTGCTGTTTTTTCCCCAAAAATGTCTCTTTACTCTTCCCATTTTCTCTCTTGTTCCCCATGTAACTTTGAGAAACTTACTCCATCCTTCAGAAATAGCTAAGAAATATCTAAATCTCTAAATGTCACACAGAAGTCTCTGTTTCAAAATATCTGAAATGTCAAAGACCGTGCCAGTATGAGAAGTCTTGTTATTCCTGGAGCCGTTCCTATTCTGTATTCGAGGGTGATGGTTTTGGAAACTTGAAGAGAGAAGAACATGTTGTGATAGAAAAACAAGAAGAGAAGGGCCAAGCGCCATGGGTGCTCAGCCCTGCTCCTATGTCTTTTCTAGACCCTGTCCCTCCCGGTGGTGGTGATTGTTCACGGCAGCCAGGACAACAACGCGACGGCCACCGTCCTCTGGGACAATGCTTTTGCAGAGCCTGTGAGTGGATTGCTTAAGGCTGCGGGTCTCAGGATCTTGATGCTGGTGTCATGAATCTCTTTCCATCTCTATCCTCCCTCAAAGCATAGAAAGAACGCTGTTGTTCTCCTTAGTGGGAGGCAGAGTGCAGAGTATGTGGAAAGTAGAACGAGCAGGGGCTTGATGTTTGGCCAAGGTTTCAATTCAGGCTCCGCCATTTCCTCACTCTGTGACCACAGGAAATTCACTTGACCTCTCTGAGCTAAGTTTCCCATAAGTGTCTGCAGCACAGGGAGAATAACGCCCCAGAGTGTTGTTTGGAAGATTAATTTATGTAACATACAAAGTGCTTGTCACATAGTCAATACTCCGTGAATATTATCTTAAATCTCGGGTGAAACCATGAATGGGATTTAGGGCTCAGGTTTCTTCTAGAGGTTATACCTCTGAGGAGGTTACTTTAGCTTAGAAGTTGCTTCCTGTCACCTTCCCTTTGATGAATGAGGGTGACATTTAATGTCTCTTCCAAACTTTGGATTCTGCAATTCACCCCAGGGCTCATGAAGAATGAGATGTTTTGTCTAAAGAAACAAATATGATTCTGTGGATTTATGTACCCGAATGCTACCTGAATACCACTAGTGTGCTGCTTGATCGTTTTCAGAACATTTCAGTAGGCAGAGTTCCACATGTTGCTTATTTCCAGTAGAGGCTAGTCCACAGAAGCATGATAAAAGGTTATGCTTGTTATTTGGAACCTAAAAGTATGTTCTTCTCTAATGGGAAGGGTCCAAATTACCATTCTCAACAGCCCTTTTTAGAGAACAGTATCTTTGCAGCAGAAGTGTGATTTTTAGCAGAAATCTATCATGCTTATGCCACAAACCCTGAATTTGAGACCCCTTTTAAAAAAATCTGCCTCTGTCCTGATAAACCTTGTGGATAGAATTGCCACGTCTGCTCTCATTTCCCTCCCTGCGTGTCCACAGATCTCACTCCCCGTGTAACTTTGGCATCTCTTGTGACATGTCATTTGCTAAAGTATCTAAATAAATAAGCATTTTTAACATTTTCACTTATGTAAATGATTAGTGTACATTTTATGCTATTTTCAAATAAACACATACTTGTGGGAATTTATTCTGCAGAAGTATTTGCATAGGTGTCAAATGACATAAATACATTGCAGCATTGTTTGTAGTAACCAAAGACTGGAGGCTGGTACATAAATCTCTGGGAGTCTGGTTAAATATATTATTGTACCTCCATATACTGCAGGATATTTAGCAGCCACAAAACAAGATGGAAGAATTTCTTTAGGTGCTGATGTGAGGCTTCTCAGATAAAGTATTAAGTGAAACAAAGGGAGGTGCAGAACATGTGGATTTTATATTTTCAAAAAGGAGAAATTATACATACTTGCTGGCATGCATAGAAGATCTCTGGCGGTCTACACAACAGGGGAGGCCATGCTTCAGGGCGAGGAACTGGATTGCTGGTGGACAGGGATAGGGAAGCGACTTCACTGTATACCCTTCTGTGCTTTTCAAATTTTATATCATTTGAAGGAATTCCCTATTCAAAAAAAAAAAAATGGGGGGCAGAGGGGGTAGTTAGGTTTATTTATTATTAGTAGTTTTTATTTAACAGAGGTACTGAGAATCAAACCCAGGCTTTATGCATGCTAAGCATCTGATCTACCACTGAGCTATACTCTCCCCACAAAAAAAATTTTTTTGTAATATTTAATATGAAGTACTCTGGCTGAGTGGGATGAAAAACAGTTTATGATAAATTCATATTCTAACCTGCTTCTCATTAACTGGTCAACTCACAGTTTTCACTTTCATACTGTGTTTCACTTTGAGCTGTAAGGGCAGAAGGGGTCAAGGGCAAGGATGATACTTGTACACACACGTATGAAATCTCACACACACACACACACTCTCTCTCTCTCTCTCTTTCTCTTTCTCTCTCTACCTCTACCTAGAGAACCAGTCTTTTAGGTTTCTACTCTATTGGAGTTTACAGGGTCAGAGCCAGACCTTGGTCATGTTTTGTTTTCATGGCTGTTAGAACTTGGGGTGGGACTGTACGTTCAGCAGCTCATTTATGGAGCACTGCACATAGCACTAGTCTCCCTTCTAAATTGTATGTGAAGACGGCAGAACAGAATCTTCCAAGTTTCACAGAACTGTGCACCCAAAGAAAGCTTGAATTTATCCTCAGGCTCAGCCAGACAAGTGTTTGTAACTCCATCCAGCCATCAGTGTTTTCCTTCTGCAGGTTGAGGGAATAAATCACGCAGCTGTTTTCTCCTAAGGTTCTGGCTTCTATCCCCCCTCTAGGGCAGGGTGCCGTTCGCGGTGCCCGACAAAGTCCTGTGGCCGCAGCTGTGCGAGGCACTCAACATGAAATTCAAGGCCGAAGTGCAGAGCAACCGGGGCCTGACCAAGGAGAACCTCGTGTTCCTGGCGCAGAAGCTGTTCAACAGCAGTAGCAGCCACCTCGAGGACTACAACGGCATGTCCGTGTCCTGGTCCCAGTTCAACAGGGTGAGGGACAGGCGCGTGCTCGCTGCGGTTAGAACAGCCCCTCCAAACCAGATCCCTCAGGGGCCCCCGGGCCCCAGCCCTCATGTCTCTAATCCAGCGTGCCCATGGTGATAGGAAGCTTCTGGGTAGATGGACAACCACACGCATTTTTATGTAGAAAATAAGGTCTTTGAATATGTAAGTGAATTGGGCTTCGCGTGCAGCTAGTGCATTTTCTTCCTTCGTAAAGGAAACAGAACAAAACAAACAGTAACGTAACTCATGGGAAGTAAAGCATTTGTGGTGATCAGAGCTCCATGGCTCTGTCCCCTCGACTCTGATATTCCCTGATGTGTAATGCAAAGTCAGGCTTCCGCAGGACCGCAGCCCACCAAGGGGGATGCTGAGGAAGGAGACTTCCTTTAGCATCTGGTAATTCAGGTGTCGCCTGTCACATCTTTGATTTGATTTGATTAATTTTTTTGTGAGGGGAAGGTCATTAGATTTATTTTTAATGCAGGTACTAGGGATTGAACCCAAGACCTCATGCATGCTAAGCACACACTTTACCACTGAGCTGTACTTTTCCATCCCCCACCTTTGATTTTAAGTTTAACTTTTGTTTCTTACACTCCCACCACGACATGAAGTGTTTTTAAGTGCCCTAATTCGGAGATCTCATAGTCCCTGAATCTAACTTTTAAGTGTTTGTGTGCTAACCAGCCAGCTAATGGGTTTTCTGGTAGAAAGAGGAGGTTTGACAAGGGAAGCCAGAGACCTGGGTGGTCTGTCTGTGCCATTGCAATAAGGCTGCTGCCTTCTAGTCAAATCAGATGACTGCATTTTGCTGATAATTATTGGTAACATCTGTATGATGGCGTGTTCTCTGTGGCTTCACAGTGTGATCTAATCCAGCTCAGATTTGCAAATCACCTGGGCATCTTGTTAAGGTACAGCCTTGACTGCAGCGGGTCTGAGAGGGGGCCTGAAATTCTGCATTTCTCAGAAGCGCCCCCGGACCACGGACCACACAGCAAACCAACAGGACTAGTCAAGTCAGCCCAGGTTCAGGGGAAAGTGTCTGTAACGGGTCCACTGGGTGTTGGTAATTGCTGTGTGGTATATTTCTGTCTTCTGTCTTTTCCTCTGTATTCTGTGGGGGGTTTTTGGCGGGGGTGGAGTTGTAGGACCATTTGGTCAAACTCAGGCTGACATGTATATTTGTATGCTTCTGACAGTGTAGATGTTGTTTTCCATTTAATTTTTCCAGTTAAAGTACCCAGGGAATATCCCAAGTGTTACTTGGTTCATTGTTGTATCTCCAACCAGGAGAATTTACCAGGACGGAATTACACCTTCTGGCAGTGGTTTGATGGTGTGATGGAAGTGTTAAAAAAACATCTCAAGCCTCATTGGAATGATGGGTGAGAATTGTCACTTCTTAATTCAGCAGTAGGGTAGGAAGGTCTTCCTTCCAGCTTTAAAATATCACACTCTGCTTCTGCTCCTTCGGCCTTTGTGATCCAGGGCTATTTTGGGTTTCGTGAACAAGCAACAGGCCCACGACCTGCTCATTAACAAGCCAGATGGGACCTTCCTGCTGAGGTTCAGCGACTCTGAAATTGGTGGCATCACCATTGCTTGGAAGTTTGATTCTCGTGAGTGCCCCTCCCTTTTCAAGACGTAGCTTTGTTCTCATTAGCTGCTTTTGTTGCAGAGTTACTTTAACAAACAAGCTATTGAATACTGACTATTTGTTGGGGCCAATACTAATTATGGGAAGCACAGAGGTATAACCATGATACAGCTGCTGCCTGTGTAAAATCTTACTATGGAAAACACAGTTACTAATTTTGAGAAACACAAATGTATAGCCTGACATGACTACCTGTAATGCAGCAGCCTGTCCAGAATCTCAGCCGCCTGCCTTTTGAAATGTTTGCCTTCTTATTACTCAACTTTGAGCTTATTTCTATAAAGAATTACTTTGTTATCTGAAGTCATTAGAGTGGAAATAATACAAAATTTTAATTATTCCTTTATCCTCAGGTAAGGATATTGCCACCAATCATTTCTATCCAAGAATGTTAGTTCTTTCCTCTGGCCCTCACAGTAAGATAAGAGTAGCTTGCTGATTTTTTATGACTTCAAGACTTTTAGTCTTGAAAGACAATAGCTTTTAGTAAGTCTCACGCATCCTCTAGCTAGGGACACATTTTCTGTCTCTCTTATATACTTTTGTACAGGTAATCAGGGACTGGAGTCAGTGGAAGGTTTCTTCTAGAGAAGGACAGAGTACTGTGTGAACTTGAAAGTACCTGAGATCATTTGGTCGCTAGGGAAGTGGTGGATGCATTACCTGCTTATGTACCCAGGGCTTTTAAAACCTACTTAATCTACAACCCGTGGTGGTTTTTAAATGGAGATTTTTACTGGGACAATTTTAGTGGAGAGTTGTGTTTGTAGTAAATTTAGGTTTTAAGATTTCCTGTTCAGAAATCATATTTAGACTATGATTACTCTGTTTGTTGATCTAGAGGAAAGAATGTTTTGGAATCTGATGCCTTTTACCACCAGAGACTTCTCCATCCGGTCCCTGGCCGACCGCTTGGGGGACCTAAGTTACCTTATCTACGTGTTTCCTGATCGTCCAAAAGATGAAGTGTACTCCAAATATTACACCCCAGTTCCCTGCGAGCCTGCCACTGGTAACAATGTTCGCATTCTGATTTGGTTTTGTTGTGATGTTGGTTCTGTTTGAGGTGTGTATGTGTCTGGCTGGCTGGCATGAAAATCTACACAATTAACACTGACTCGTTGCTGCTTGAGCTTTATCCCGGGCAGAGTAAATCCTGGGCTGTATTCTTCAGTCATCCAAAAAACACACTGTGCTACCAGTCCCAGATATCAAACTGAAGGAAACGCATTGCTTTTAATA
Source organism: Camelus ferus (assembly GCF_009834535.1). Lineage (NCBI taxonomy): Eukaryota > Metazoa > Chordata > Mammalia > Artiodactyla > Camelidae > Camelus > Camelus ferus. Next base: position 35,333,390 of record NC_045711.1, on the reverse strand, counting down.
CAAGCTTAGATCAAACAAAATTAGGAAGGTAAAATTTTGTTTTCAAAACAGAGGTGGTTTTATTGTGTTCTGAGCATAAAAATATTATGAATTTATTATGAAATGTCCAGAAAAGGGTATAAAGAAAATAGATAACACCCAGCATCTCTCATCTCATCAATGTGAATGTTCTTCCAATCAATACAGGGGCGTATTCTGCATTCATTCAGTCACCAGATGCTTATTAAGTCACTTTCTGTGTGGAGGTCACACTCTAATAGCAGAAGGAAGGCAGTAAACAGGTAAACAAGTAAATATCCTATTTGGTGATGAGCGTTATGAAAACAAATAAGATAAAAGGATAGAGAAGTGACAGGAGGAGGGAAGAGTGGCACTTCACTAGCATGGTCCAGGAAGGTTTCCCTGGGGAGGTGACATCAGAACAGACCTGAATGCAGTGAGGAACCAGACACAGATGTAGAGAGAAAACATTCCAGGCTGAGAGAACAAGAGCCAAAACCCTGAGGAGGGAGTGAGGTTGGTGTGTTCAGCAACCCTCACAAGGACCTGGGAGGCTGGAGCTAGAGGAGCCGGGAGAACGTGGTGGGAGGTGAGGGCAGAACAGTAGGAGGGACCAGATCATGTCAGGTTTGGGTCCTACCGTACATTATCATTTGTGACTTGATTATTTTTTTCACTTAAAAATATATCAAAGGCTGAGTCACAGGTTAGTAAATGTAATCTTACAACATCATTTGAACAATTGCATAGAATTCCATCGTATGATAATTCTATGTCAGTTATTTACGATACTTAAAATTAAGGTTTTTCACAGTTTTTTGTTATGGTTAATGTTGAGATAACCTGACATGTGCATCTTGTTCAATGATTTCCTTAGGATAAATTCCTTAAGTAGAGTTTGTGTCAAGGGGTATGTACTTTTCAAGCATCTTGACGGATCTTTCCAGAGCTGCCCCCCAGAAAATGGGATCCGTTTCCACTCTCACAGTTGTCTGCTTGAGCGTCTGCTTCTTCCTCCTGCCAGTCACAGATTCTCGTCATCAGGTTCTCGTTTTGCCAGTCTGCTTGGCATAAAAATAGCATCTTAGTCCTTATTTTCATTTCTCTGATTCTAGGTAAGGTCAAAACATCTTTTCATATAATGATGATAATAATAACAATAAATAGATTAATAATAATAGCAGTTAACATTTGTTGAATGCTTGCTTACGTGTGTGCCAGGCACTTTTTTGAGCAATTTCACTTAGTTTCTCATTTAATCCTCAAAACAAGTCTGTGAAGCAGGGACTGTTTCCATCCCCATTTTGCATTTGAGGCACAGAGAAGTGAAGTGGTTTGCCAGAGGTCTCCCAGCAAGGAGGAGGCCAGCCAGGGATTGAGCTCAAACAGTGCAGCCTGTATTTCTCAACCTCCACATTATTGGCCGTTTTGTTTGTTTGTTTGTTTTTGTTTTTTTTCATGTTCCTTGCCCATTTTTCTTTTGCAGTTGCTTTTTTTCTTAGTAACGTGCAAGTTTTTTTGTATAGTAAATAACCCCTTTATTATATAGAGCAGATATTTTTCTCAATGTGTCATTGGTCTTTTAATGTTTAGATTTTGTTTTGCTAAAGTGCAAAGACTTGTAGTTTGCATATGGCCCAATTGATCAGCATTTTTCCTTTATAGATTCTGTCTTTTGTATCATGCCTTCCCACCTGGTTATATTTCTAGGTGGGGAAATAAGCCAAAATATTTTTAGATTTATACGGTGTTTTTTATTTGTTTGTTTTGTTTTGGGGGGAGGTAATTTTATTTGTTTATTTATTAGTGGAGGCACTGGGGATCGAACCCAGTACCCTGTGCATGCTAAGCATGCGCTCTGCCACCGAGTTATACCCTCCCCCATCTCTGTGGTGTTTGAATTAAACCTGCTACTGCTCCTTCTTGTTAGCATAGCTAATCTTGATTTTTCAATCCTATTTTTACAGAGTTTCTTTGTTTTTTTATCTTTTCTGCCATTCTGTAAAATTCTCTGTAGACTACAAAGCACAAAAAGCATGAGATACTGCGAAGAGGCAGCTCTTGACATTTGAAGTCCCAGGAGAAATAGGTTAGGGTAACAAGGAATGTGTGAACCATGGAGCAGTTCACCCTCTTGGGCTGAGTCACCCTGACCCTCGTGAAATCTTCATTATCTGACATAGAATTCTGCTTACCCCCTTACTCACACACCTGGGAAACAAGCCTTCATTCCCGACTTCAGACTGTCACATTCCTCCTTCCTACTGACCTGGATTTCCATAGCCAGGCCTTTAAAAAGGTAACTCGGGCTCGTCCCCGAGGTTTATCCCAGTGGGGATGCTGTGGAGAGTGAGGCACAACACCAGCGTTCTTTTTAACCAGCTACACGGCATAGACGGACAGCACCCCGGGGGATGCGTGACCGTCAGATTCTCTCCGAGTGTGGGAACCCCGGGGGCAGGAAAAGAGCACACAGACACCTGACAGAGAGAGTCCCCTTTCCTGAGAGAGTAGGAACTCAGAATTAGACTAACTCCCGGGGTCCTCAAGTCAGATTAATTCCTCTCTAATGTATAGATTTCTCTGCACGCCCCCTGGCGAGTGTTGGTGCACCTTCCACGTGAAAACGTCTGGGGCTGAGGAAATCAGTTCTTCCCGAGACTGTTTCGAGGAGTTCCAGTTACGACAACATTCTTGCCTGCATGACTGAGAGTTTATCCTCTTGTGACCTCCTCTTGTTGGTCCTCATTTTGTCCCCTGTCCTGCTGCAACTTTAAACTTTTCAAGATATGTTTTCTTTTTACACTGTTAGTATGCAGTGAATGCTTGCTTTAGATTTGTATTAAAGTGTGTCTTTTCTGTGGTTTGAAGAATTTATTAACACGTCCAGGCTAACTTGGAAGCTATCTCAACTTGCAGTGTCAGTACTGAGGCTTCTCCCATATCAAGTCTTCCTAACAGATATGTCCTTGTACCAGATCCTAAGATAAAATGAGGCGGTTGTGTCTTATCCTCAGTAAAGATGGGATTCTTAAGAGAGACTGAATTTTCATTTCATTTGAGAACTTTGGTTCTCATCACCATCCTCCCTCCCCCCGCAGCCAAAGCAGTGGACGGATACGTGAAGCCACAGATCAAGCAAGTGGTCCCTGAGTAAGTGTCCAGGGTCCAGCTCTCGTCTTGGGGCTGCCTCTTTTCTCCCCCCATCCCCTCCTCCCCTCTCCTCACCTCTCACCATCCCCCCTCCCACTGAGGGGCCCAGTGTTCCCTCCCCCTCACACCTGGCCCAGCCCTGGGGAGGGAACTGGGTCTGCTCACGAGGGGGCCAGTATCCAGGGCTCCAGTCCTGCAGCCAGAGCCCCAGGCTTGGCGGGCCCTTGTCCTTCTACACCTGAAAAAGACATGAAGATGCCCCCTGAACCCCTTGCTGCATCAGCTGCTGCTCTGAGGCTGCTGACGCTCCCTTCTGCTCTCTCCCATAGGTTTGTGAGCGCCTCTGCAGACTCTGCTGGGGGCAGCGCTACCTACATGGACCAGGCCCCGTCCCCGGCCGTGTGCCCCCAGGCTCATTATAACATTTACCCACAGAAGTAGGTTGTGTTCTCCTGGGTCTCGGAGGGGAGGAACTGGGCACTCTGACTGGGCTCCCAGAGGGCTGGTGGGCATTCAGAGCTCCCCTAGGTCTGAGACCACCCAGCCCAGGCCGGGCTGTGGCACAGGCCCAGGTGAGAGGGAGAAATTCGACCAGAAGATGTTGGTAGTTTAGAGTGGGGTTGGGCAGGTGGCATCTGCTTCTCTCTCCCAAAACAGATTTTGCTTGCTCTGTCTAAGGACCAGGTGGGGTTTAGATATGTGGGCAGCCGGTGTTAGGGGTGGGAAGGCTGGGTGTTTTAGTCCGAGTCACTTTGTCCAGCCAGCCAGCAAAGGACTCTGCCCCCTCAGGGGTCAGATCAGGAGTGCTGTTTGTCCCATGAGGCCTAGGCCAAGGGTACAGGCAGTCTTGAGCCGCTCACCTGGTGGGGTGTGGGGCTTGGGGTGGTCTCTGTGGCTCCTCATTGGCCTCTGAGGGAACCTTTCTCTTCCCCTTAACCTCTCTTCTTTCCCTCCCAAGCCCAGACCCCGTCCTTGACAACGATGGGGACTTCGATCTGGATGACACGATGGATGTGGCGCGGCGTGTGGAGGAGCTTTTAGGCCGACCTATGGACAGTCAGTGGATCCCGCACGCGCAGTCATGACCACCCTAATGGCCACCTTCAGCTTCTCTATCCTTGCCAGAGGAGTTACTCTTGTGGATGTTTTAATTCCATGAATCGCTTCTCTTTGGAAACAATACTCATAATGTGAAGTGTTTAATATTAGTTGTGACTTTAGTGTTTCTGTGCATGGTGGCACCAATGTAGGGAGTGTGTGAGAGTGTGTGTGTGTGTGTGTGTGTGTGTGATTGCGTGTGATTGCATGTTGTGGTGTTTCTCCCCTTTGCTGTCCAGAGTTTAGCTGCACAAACAGAAGCCACAAACAGAAGCTGTGGTTGTTTTAACCTTGTGCAAAAAGGTAGTTAGTTCCATGAACCCTGGAACCTGGCCATGTGTCGAGGGCAGCTGAACTCTGACATGTGGCTGTTCAAGTGAGAGGAGGACAAAAGGAGGTGAGAGCGCCTCCTCTCCAGCGAGATTTTGTTGCTGCGTCTGCCAAGCCATTGATACCTTGATTGTCTCTGCTTTTCTTCTGAAATGTAGAAACTGCCTTTTGACAAAGAAAGCCAGTCCTCCCTCCTTCCCTCTCCCCTGACCCCTGTTTTCCTGGTGGACATACAGCAATTGTTGGGGCCAGGGAAGTCGCGAGTTTTCTGATGGGTAGTGGCTTTGTAAATCGCACTTTAACCCATCTAAATGTTCTCTCTCTCCTCCGCTGTGGGATTGCCACTTAATTCCTACATGTGTACGCGTGTGCAGACACGTTTGATGAAGCAGAGGAAAGACAAGAGGGTCCCATAACCACCGCTTACAGCACTGCCGTCCTTTGTGCTGCAGCCAGAGTGGAACGCCCAGCCCCGGCTCGCAGGCGCCGAGGGGGTCTCCGTGTTGCCCGGGAGTGGCCGTCCAGTCTGCCCACCCCTCCCCTGTGCTGCTGGAGGCACAAGCCAGGCTTTCCAAAGGCTCACTGATAATCGCTTTTTGCAAATGTTGAGGGGTGTTTTTGCTTCTAAATTGGGACTTTTTGTTTTCCCCTTCCCACCCTAATTTGACACCAGGATTCTTTCTTCCTGCATCAGGTCCTGTGCTGTTGTTACACCAGCCGCCTCATTTCCCTCACATTACACATGATGTCTTGGGGAGCAGGTGGCAGAAGCCCAGGGCCAGTGCATTCGGCGGGTGTGTGGCCCACCCGGTGCAGGGTGCAGGGTGCCAGCATCAGCAGTCTGGGGAAACGCAGTCAGCAGGTTTGCTGGGAAGTTTGGTGAGCTGCAGAAACAAAGCAAAACAAGCCTCAGCACAATGTTGTCTATAGTCTCTTCCGTAGCTTTACACGGGAAGGTAGGAATGGGCTACGGCAGGCAGGTGGGAAGAGGGGGAGGCAGGTACAGCTTTGGGGTTAGGCCTGTAACCCCCAGCCCCCTCTCCAAAAGAAGGGCCTGTCCACACCCAGGAGAGAATGGCCCTAAAAACCTTATTTTTATACAAGTGATTAAATAAACATATTTTTTTTACAAAAATAACTTCTGAATTTATCAGTGTTTTGATGTTAAAGGAAAATATTCCTCTATGGTAAATTATTTATTGGAAGATGACTTTTTAAAAGCTGCTGTTTGCCCTGGCTTTGTTTCATACACTGATTTATTTTTCTATGCCAGGCAGTAGAACCTCTCTGCCTCTGAGGAGCAGGCCGACCCCTCTGTGGATACCAGCACTGACGTAGGATGCTGCTAGGCCCCTCACTTCCCCCTCAAGATTTGATTAAAATCCACCCCACCCCCCCCAGAATGGGAGTGTTGGGGAATGGGGGAAATGAAGTGTGACTGCTCCCTGAGTCCAGGAGCCCCCCGCGCCCGCCACCCAGGCACCCTGAGTGTCCTGGCAACCTTCCCTGGGGATCAGGATCAACACCCTTTAAGATTAGCAGTGGGCCTGGCCCCGGGCATGCTGAGGACAGAGCTCTCCTTGCTTCTTAATTGGCACTGGGGTTGGGGGGCCGAGTGCCCAGGGGTGTGGCCACCCTGAGTGTGGGGTTCAGGTGTGTCCAGTGGCCGAGCTGTCCTCAGTTTTCCTGAGGCTGTGCCTGTAGATAGGAGAGATTTTTGACTGAAAGTTGTGCTCGCTATCTGCATTGTGTCTTCTCTTCTCCCTGTTCCTGCAAACCACGAGCAGGGCGACGGCAAGTCTTGACCACGTCAGCCTCTCCCTCGCTCCCGGGCACACACAAGTCGTTCAGATGTTTCAGTGTGTGGAATGTGCAGGGTTTTGTAGTAGGTAGTAGGGGGACTCACAGTGACTATAACTTAAAATGTACGTATACTTTTTATAATTTTTCTTTTTAAAACTTTGTGAAATTATCTCAGATACATATTTTAGTGTTGAGACAGATTAGTATATAGCCACTGAAAAAGTATTGTGTACAATTGGGGGCAGTCACAAAATTGTGTATTTTATGTTACAATAAAGACTCCCTCTGAAGGGACAACATTGAGTCCTGTCTTTATTTTTTTCCCATCAGGTGAGGAGAGAGGGTGTCTTCAGTAGGGAAAAATTTGGAATTGTCAGCGTGACTGTAAAGGGGAACTAGTTGGGAGTTGGCTGCCTCAGAGAGCACGTCAGCAGCGGTGGAGGCCGTGGGGGGCATTTCCTCCCTTCCTGTTCAGGAGAGGTTTTGAGCATTAGAATGATAGCCTTTATATCTCCGAGTCTCCTGACTCCATACTCTTCCTGTTAGAAAGCTCATCCTTAAAATTCAGGCCATTTAGAGTCCCTGCCCTGAGCCAGGCGCCGTGTGTGGCATGAGAAATCATTCCTGCCCTCAAGAGGATTGCAGTCTGGGAAAGACAGTTAACACAATCAATCATGATAGGATATTGGCTCCTGCTGCCTCAAACATAGCCTAAGACTATTATCAAATACAAACGAACACAGAGGAAGGGCATGAACAGCCCGAGCTGACATTTAAAGAACAAATAGAGGTTAAGAAAGGAAAAGGCATTCAGCCAGAGGCAGTTGCACAGGTAGAGGCCTGGAGAAGTAGGAAACAGTAGGGGTGGAGCGAGGGTGATTTGTGGGCATCAGAATCTCCTGGAGGTCTTGTTAAAGCACAGATTGCTAGGGCCCCTCCCCAGAGTTTCTGAGTCAGTAGATCTGGGGCGGAGCCAAATAATTTGCATTTCTAACAAGTTCCCAAGTGTTAGTGCCAGGACCGAACTTTGAGAAGGGCTGTGGTAGGTGATGAGGCCTGGTGTGCCAGGCTGAGTCTGACTTCACCTGCACACCTTTTAAACAAGGGAATGATCAGATGTTCACGTTAAGAAATACTACAGTGATCACGTGTATGATGGATTGAAAGGAGGCAAAGCAAGAAGTCAGGGAGCAGCTGGGAGGCTATTTCAACAGTCTGGTCGGAGGAGATGAGGGTCTAGACCAGGGGACCCAGCAGTGGCCCTGAGGCTCAATATGTAGACTAGGGACCGATGTTGAGGGGCAGGGTTGGAGTCCTGAGTAAGCCCGGGCTTCTGGCTTCCTAAATGCTTAACAGAGATGCTCCTCAGTAAGAGGGGGAGGGTGTATGGGACAAGGAGCAGGTTGGGAGGGGTTATGAGTATGAATCTGGATCAGTGAAGTTGGGCTGTCCAAGTAGACATTGTACTTGTGAGGCCTGAGAGGTACCGATGGGGGCCTGGGCAGAAGCAGGCGTGGGGCTCGTTCTTATCTAGGGGGTATTGTAACTGGATGTGAATGAGCGTTTGGAGAAAGAAGAGAAAGGGAATTGAGGACAGGACCGACAGAAATACTGTGCTTCATTTTAAGGGTCAGGTAGGGAGGAGCATGAGCTTATAAAGGATATTACAGGGAGGGTGGAAGAGGTAGGAGAAAACCCAGAAGAGTGTAGCCTCACGAGAGCCCAGGCAAGGGGGGGCGTGTCAGAGACAACCGAGAGTCGGAAGTCCCCACTGAGACGGCATTCAGGGGGCTGTTGATGACTTTGATGAGAGCAATCTGGAAAGGCAGGGGCACAAGTTGGTTGTAGGGCACTGAAAAGTGAGCGACAAGACTTCCACTCCTGGTGTCACAGCATGAGCAGCTGAAGACCCACTCCCCAGTGAAACTGGTGACAATTTTTTTTAAACCAACCACTGAAAGTCTCCTAAGAGCATATAGCAAATGAAGAAACATTTATTCAAGAAAATCTAAGACTTAGTAAGTGTGGTATTTGAACTAAGACCCACTCCCTCCTTCCTGTCTCTTAGCTCAAAATGACTCCACTCGGAGACCAGTGCAGCCAAGAACACAGAGCTCCCTCTCCCCTCCGGCTCCCAATCAGAGGGTTGTCTTCTGAGGAAAGGCAGGATGTCAGCATTGCTCATTCTGCCCCCAGCTCCCAAGCACTCAGCTTTTTAAGTGGGCATATCACTCAAGTGTGCCGTCATCCTACCCCCAACACAAGAGCTGAGTCTTGGAGATTTTGCCCCAGAGGGGACAGACAGGCTGTAAAACAGAGGCAACTGACTTCATTTGCAAGAGAAGTTCAAGCTTAAATATGCTCTTTAAAACTGGAGGTTGTGGTAAAAGGCAATTGGCACGGGACCGATAGCTTCATTGGAGATTTAGGCAAAACTGGGCGGGCTAGTTTGCTAGAAATGGGGAACAATATAGCTGGAAGGAACTCTTTCGGGGTCCAAACAAATCTCAAATACTGAGCTGTGAAACTGTGCCTTCAAAGAAGTCTGAATTTGATTAGATTCATTTGTGGAGCAATTTATTCCTCAGGGCATTGTTGAAAAAAAAATATATAGCAATCAGCTGACAATTAGTATAGTTTCACAGCTGAGTGTGGTCAGGGAAAGAGACCAACACGTGCAAATCACTGTCATGCTAGGGTGACTATGGGCATAAGTCAAGTCTGCACCCCCTCTAAGGAGCAATATCAGAGGCTTTACACTGTATGTGGGGGTGAGTAGTGGGGAGCAGGTAGATTCACTAAAATAATCCAGCCACTCCCTAAACAAGTAAACTGGTTTACTTGGACAAGTAACAAGGAACTGCTAAACTGGTTTTCAAGGTTGCTGTGCCATTTTACATAAGGGTTCCGGTTTCTCTATATTCTTGCCAACACGTTATTTTCTGACCTTTTGACTATAGCCATCCTGGTGGAGTGTGATGTGACTTGAGTCAGTTTTAATTTGTATTTTTCCCTGATGACTAATGATGTGGAACATCTTCATCAAAAGCCCTGGAAAACACACAAATATATGGAAATTAGACAATACACTCCTACATAATCAATTGAAAAAGAAGAATAAAGTTGAAGTAGTCACACTTACCAGTTTCAAAACTACAAAGTAACAGTAATCGACTGTGTGGTACTGGCATAAGGACAGACCTATAAATGAGTGGAATAGAACTGAGTCTAGAAAGAAACCCATGTGTCTGTGGTCAGTTGATTTTTGACAAGGGTGCCAAGACCATTCAATGGGGAAAAAATAGTCTTTTCAACAGATAGTGCTGGGATAACTGGATAGCCACATGTGAAAGAATGAGGTTGGAACCTTACCTTACATCATATACAAAAATTAATTCAAAATGGATCAAAGACCTAAATGTAAGAGCTAACACTATAAAACTCCTAGAAGGAAACAAAGAGAGCTTCATGGCATTGGATTTGGCAATGATTTCTTGGCCATGACACCAAAAGCATAGGCAGCAGAAGATAAATTGGATTTCATCAAAATCAAAAACTTCTGTGCATCAAAAGACTATTAACAGAGTGAAAAGGCAACCCCTAGAATGGGAGAAAGTATTTGCAAATCATATGTCTGATAGGGGATTAATAACCAGAATATATAAAGAATTCCTCAACAACATTTTAAAATGAGAAAATGACATGAATAGACATTTTTCTAAAGAAGATATACAGGTGGCCAATGAGCACGCGAAAAGATGCTCAATCATTAGGGAAATGCAAATCAAAACTACAGTGAGATACCACTTCTTACCCATCAGGCTGACTCATGAGAAATGGTAACAAACACAGAAAACAGCAACTGCTTTAGAGGATGTGGAAAAATTGGAACCCCTGTGGACTGTGGGTAAGTATGTAAAATAGTGCAGCTGCTGTGAAAACAGCACGATGGTTCCTCAAAGAATTAAACACAGAATTACCATATGATCCAGCACTTCCCCTTCTGGGAATGTACTCAGAAGAATTGAAAACAGGGACTCAATCATGTGTCTGTACACCCAGGTTCATAGCAGTGTTATTCACAATAACCAAAAGGTGAAAACAATACTAATGTCTGTCAATAGATGACAGGCTAAACAAAATGCAATCTATACCTACAGTGATGTATTATACAGCCTTATAAAGGAAGGAAGTTCTGACGTATGCTATAACATGGATGAATCCTAGAGACATTCTGCTAAATGAAATAAAACGGACACAAAAGGACAAATATAGTATGATTTGCCTTATGTTAAGCACCTAGAATAGTCAAATTCATAAAGACAGAAAATAGAGTGGTGGTTGCCAGGGGCTGTGGGGAGGAAGAATAGGGAGTCATTGTTTAATGAGTGCAGAGTTTCAGTTTGGAAAGATGAAAAGAGTTCTGGAGATGGATGGTGGTGATGGTTGCATAACAATGTGAATGTAATTAACACTACTGAAGTAAATACCTAAATATGGCTAAAATGGTAAATCTTATGTATATTTTACTGTAATAAAAAATGGATCGAAGACCTAAATGAGAGAACTAATATTATTAAACTATTAGAAGAAAACATAAGGGGTAAATCTTTACGACCTTAGATTTGACAATGGCTTTAAAAGGGAGTGAGATGATCTGTCTGCAGTCTTAGTGGATTGCCTGTGATCTGTCACACTCTGGTTTAATGCTTATTCAATAACAGAAGTGTTTGCTTTCTCTACTACTTTTGTGGAGAGCAATTCTGGATTGGAGAAAATTTTGGTTTTTTAACAGTTCTCATCCTGCTCCATGATGGGGTGTGCCCCACTCCAGGCTCAAGCTGATTCTAGGTGCTCTTCCACATTCAGCTTTCTCTTCCTTCACCAGAGTCTGAGGACCATGCTACTCTGAACCTAACTTCCCTCCACCTGCCAGCTTGGGCCAGCTCCCAGCATGATGTCCCTTAGGCAACCTGTCCCTTTAAGAGCCCCCCCCATGGACCAGCTCCTCCCTCAGGCCCAGCAGCCGGATTTCCCCATCTAGGCCCAGCGCTTTAAAGCCACGGCTCCATCTTTCTTGCTGGCTGTGCACTGAGGCTGGGGGCACTGGGGGAGCCCTGGGTGCCAGGCAGAGGCACAAGTGAGCAGTGACAGGTGCATGTGGGATATGGAACCACTGCCTGGGGCTCCGGGGGGACACGATGCTGGGACAGGGTAGATCCTGGACCAAGCAGAGCCGCTCGGGAGTGGGCAAGACATGTCATCCAGTTAAGCAGCTGCTGTGTGCCAGGCTCTGTGCCACGCCCTTCCTGCTCCTCCTGAGGGACATTCTGATTCCCATTTTACAAACAGGGGAAGGGAACGGAGCTCAGAGCAGCTAGCTGAGCTACCCAGGGCCAGACAGCTAACAAGTGGCAGAGCCAGGATCCAAACTCAGGTCAGTGTGACCCCAAAGCCCCTCCTCCAAATCACCTGCCTGACAGGGGTCCTGGCTTCTTCCTGAACTTCCTTTTTAACTTGGTTTTCCTGTGTGCAGCAGAGTGGAGGGGGAGAAATGGGTTATCCCTTCCTCTGCCCAATACCAGTCCTGGGGGCCCTTCCTCCTCCCAGGAGCTGCTCAGAGATGCTGCTGTCACTGCTGCTGCTCCTCCTCCTCCTGCTGCTGCTGCTGCTGCTGCCACCACTGGCCGTGCTCCGGTGGCCACAGTCTCAGAATGCCAGGCTGTCCTGGCTTGTCAGCCTCCAGCACCGTGTGGCCCAGGGGGCCCTGCACTGGGCCGCCGCCTGGCAGCAGAAGAGACTAGAGCAGAGCACACAGAGCGCAGGCCAGAGCCAGCAGCAGGCCCTGAGGTGGTGTCTGCAGGGAGCCCAGGGTCCCCGCTGGCCCCTCAGCGGGAGCACAGGTGTGTTTCCCAGGGTCTGGGGAGGTGGCCCAAAGAGAAAGAAACCCCACAGGACAGTCAGATTCCAAAACCCGAAGACCTCCCTTCCCCCTTCTACTGCCAACACAGAGAGGCCCGACCCAGAGACCCTACCTGGGCCCTGGATTGTTCAAGATGAACTTTCCCAGCCTGGGCCCTGAGAGTCCCTCTTCCGCCTGGCCTGTTCTGGGTTCCTTCCTCAAGGGTCTCACCAGTATTGCCTGAAACTCTGGGGAAACCCTGTGGCTTCCTGAGGATTTTATAATGTCTTTGGGGCTACAGATATGAGCACCTTCCGGAATCATCTTCCTCTGACCAAGGCCAGCCAGGTCCAGGAGGAAGAAAGTAGGGGGCAGCTCTTGCCCCCTACCCCAAACCAGTACCATGGGGAGGCCTCTTTGCAGGTAAACTGGGAAGGCTGGAGCTCAGCCCCATTAGAGACCCCTAATTACAAACCCTCCTATCAGGGTGGTGGGAAAAAAAGACTGGGGGCTCAGAGTCTGGCTCAGGCCCAGGCCAACAGTGTCTCTTGTCTCCCTCCAGGCCACCTTGCTGGGTCTGGCGGCCTTAAACAAGGCCTACCCGAAAGTGCTGGCTCCGGGGGGCAGGGCCCTCGTGACCCCTTCCTCCCCTTGGCTCTACCCACTCCCCTGGCCTTGGCAGTTCCTGGGCCTGGTGAGTCCCCCTGGAGCCAAGGACGCTAGGGCCCTGCTGCTGGAGGCGCTGAGGTTCCCAGGGTTGCGGGCACTGGAAGCCAGGACAGCCGTCGAGCTCCTGGACGTCTTCTTAGGCCTGGAGGCCGATGGTGAAGAGCTGGCTGAGGCAATAGCTACTGGGAACCCAGGAGCACCTCTCCCCACACGGGCTGCTGAACTGCAGGAGGCCCTGGAGCAGGGACCCCGAGGACTGGCCCTTCGGCTCTGGCCAAATCTGCAGGTGGTGGTGACTCTGGACGCCGGAGGCCAGGCCGAGGCTGTGGCTGCCCTGGGGGCCTTGTGGTGCCAAGGGCTAGCCTTCTTCTCACCTGCTTACGCTGCCTCTGGAGGTCAGCAAAACTCAAGGGTAGGGAGGTAAGGGCAGGGGGCAGAGGTCACACAGCTAGCTGCCATGTAGTGAGCCCTATACAGTCAACTCATTTAATCCTCCGCAACACCCTGTGTATCCTCCCCAACACCAGCAGCTCCATTTTACAGATGAAAAAGCTAAGGCTCATAGAGGTTAGGAGACTTACACAATTTACACCACACCAACATTTACCCCCACATCTGTCTCCTGCAGAACCCCTGCCTCTACCTAATTAGGAACTTAAAGGCAGTGCACTGAGCCTGGGGGAGTCAGGAAGGTGGAAGGGCATCAGTGACATCAGATGCTCAGAGGATTGGGGCCTGAGGTCCAGGGTGAGGGGCCTAGCAATGGCACCACCAAAGAGGCTGCTTGCTCCCCACAGGGGTAGTGGGCCTGAGTCTGTGGCCAGACCAGCCCCGTGGGCTCTACCTTCTGCTCCCGGAAGCCCCTTTTATTGAGCTGCTGCCACTCAAGGAAGGAGACTGGGAAGAGGCTGCCCCCACCGTCCTGCTGGCTGAGGCCCAGAAAGGCGAGAAATACGAGCTGGTGCTGACCAACCACGCCAGCCTCACCAGGTGATCACCTGCCCACCCACCTCCGGCCACCTCAGGCCTTCTGGAACCCCATTGAGGGCCAGGGGCCTGAGCTAATGGGCCCCTGGGCCTGATCTCACTCCCATGTCCACTCCATCAGGTGCTGCCTGGGCGACGTGGTCCAGGTGGTCAGTGCCTACAATCAGTGTCCAGTCGTCAGGTTCATCTACAGGTAAGTGGCCCCCCTGTTGCTGAGGGATCATCCCTGTGCCCTGGGTTCCTCTGCCTCCAGTTTCCTTCTCCCTAGGCTGGGCCAGACCCTGAGTGTTCGAGGAGAGAACACTGGTGAGGACGTGTTCTCTGATGCCCTGGACCAGGCGGTGAGGCAGTGGCCGGGGGCCAAGCTGTTGGACCATGGCTGTGTGGAAAGCAGCATTCTGGGTAATTCTTCCCCATTGGCTCCTGCCTCCCTCTTTGGACTGACCATCCCGCAATCCATACCCATCCTGCTCGGAGACCTCTGGGAAGGAGGAAAGACTCAGCCTCCTTTGCTGCTCCTAACAAAACTCCTTCCCCATATCTACCTCCGTTCCCTTCTGCTGCAGTCTCTACCCATTTCCTCTCCATTTACCCCACTCCCAGCCAAGAAACTCCTCCCTTACCCCCCTCCATGAACCTCAGAGTGAGGAAGAACAGCTGTTGGCTTTGGAAGCCGCCTCATTCACAAAAGCATGAGTCTGCGGTGGGGGGCTTTGTCTGCAGATTCCTCAGAGGGCTCTGCCCCCCACTATGAGGTGTTTGTGGCACTGAAGGGGCTGAGGAACTTGTCAGAGGAAAATCGAGACAAGGTAATAGAGGGAGGGACAGCATATGACTGTATGTACCCTTCACTCTGCACGCCCCCAGGTGTCGTGGGCAGAGGGAGGGATGGGGGGGAGAGAGGGGAGAAGAACCTCCCTGGGGCACTGGAAAGGGGGGATGAGTCCCACAGACACACACGTGTACACAGGAAACTCCTACCCACCCAAACCCTGGGCACTACCATAAGCATCTCACCCACACACCCCCCAGCCCCATACCAGCCTCACCCAGGCTCTTCTGTTCCCAGCTTGACCACTGCCTTCAGGAAACCTCTGCTGGCTACAAGTCTCTGCGGTTCCGGGGCAGTGTGGGCCCTGCCCAAGTCCACGTGGTAGGGCAGGGGGCCTTCAGAGCTCTTCGGGCAGCCCTTGCTGCCTGCCCCTCGTCCCCTTTCCCTCCTGAGATGCCCCGGGTCCTCCGGCACAGGCACCTGGCCCAGCTCCTGCAGAAGAGAGTGGTGTCCTGAGCTGAGGCCTGCCCACCGCCCCATCCCACTTGTGTGTTGCCTCACTCTTTCCTGTGGGTCCTCTGTGAATGGGGAGCCCTTGGCCAGAGTCTTTGACTGTCACCTGTCAGTAGCTCCTCAGAGCTGCTGGGCCTTAGGGAGGCCTGACCTAGTCTGCCAGTTCTGAGGAGTTGACTTCAAGGATAGAACAGATCCCAACAGTTCCCTGCCCGGAGCCCACGGGCCCACCCTGGAGGACACTGGAATTCCAATACACACTGATGGTGCCTGTGTCTCTCAGCCCGTGCACTGGGCAGGCTGGAAGTATTGGGAGTTAATGCTCCCAGGAGTGAGCCTCAGTCAGCAAGGAACAGGAGTTGGTGAACACAGATCTCAGCTTCATTGTCCCTCAGTGGGACAATTCTGAAGTTATTCTGTACCATCTGTCTCGGAGGGTCCCCACCAGTTGCCCACAGAGGTAACCCTCTCATTAACACAGTTCTTACTGGTTTTCCTCCTGTCCCTCCCGTCCCCACTCCCTTACATGCTTTCTAGAATCCCCTCCCAAATAAACGTCTTGCACCCAGATTCTTGGCTCGGGGTCTGCTTTGAGGGAAACAAGCGGTTCCATTCGCTCTGCTCCTGCTGCAGCCTGGGCTCCCCTTCCCCCTTGAGCTCTGGATCCCAGGGCTTCCCCTGAAGTCTCCCCTCCTGGCCAGTGTATGTGCCCTTGAACCCCTACCATAGCCTAGGTCAACCCAGAAGACACAGAGTCCCCTCCTCCTCCCTCTCCCCATTCCAAGCTTTACCTAAATGTGGAGGGGCTGCTCCCCAAGTCCCCTTGCCCTGGTTCAGCACAGATTCCTTTCCTGGCCCAACACCCAGAAGCCACTTCCTTGGGCAGCGTTTGTACTTCAAATCTTGAAGTATAACAGCAGGAAACATCTGGGTTAACTGTCCATCTTACCTGAAGGAAAGATGAGGTTTCTCAAGGCTGTAAGGCTTACCCAAAGCCTCACAGCTCCGCCTAAGTAACTCAGCACCTGTTCCCAATCAGTTCCAAGCCTTGAATTCTGCCTCTGAATTACTACTTCTGGATTCCATGCCCCACATCCAGGCCCCTACCCACCTGGTCCCCACATCAGCCCACGACTCCTTCCTACTAAAATCCTCCCATGGCCCCCCAGCGCCCATAGGATCATGACCAATCAGCTTAGCCTATAAGACCCTTTGACCTCACTTACCTGTCCAGCCACCTCTCTCTTCTAAGAGAAGCTGTGATCTGAGGACCACATCCTGCATCCTGCATAAGCTAAACAACTGTCACCTAGGTCTTTGCCTCAGGTTATGCCTTCTGCGGAATGCCTTCTCCCCTGACTGTACTTGATGGAAACCCATTTTTCATTCAAGGCTTTTTTTCAGAGTCCTTTCTCCACTGAGCTATCATTTTGCTGGGTCACCTCCCCACCTGGACTTTGGAGCTCCTTGAAAACTGGGCTATGTCCCATGCACACTGTCGCTCCAGCACCCAGAGCAGGGCCAGGCACAGAACTGGTGCTCGATAGATGGTGCCCCGGATAAAAGAGACTCCCATCTAAAGAGTCCTTCACACCATAGTGGCTCACTCCCTGCTGATGGGATGGGACTCCATCCCTCCCGTCCAGGCAGCACAACTAGGTAGGAAGCTGGAGATGTTGGAGGATAACACCAAGTTTGGCTGCTTTCCTCCCATTGCCCAGGATTGCCTTTCAAGGTTTTCCATCTTGGAGGTTGGTGGAAAAGGCAGAGGGAAGAAGAGAGCCAGAGAAGAGCAGTAGCCAACTAAGATCTTTTTTGTAGAGGAAGAAGGCCCTAGCATCTGAAGGCCCAGGGGCAGTGACAAGGAGAGGGGGAAGAGGTTGCTGCCTGGCTGCCCTCCCCGCCCCTACACACCCTGTGGAGAGCAGGTCTCACAACTGCCTCCTTTCCTGCCCCTAATTAGCAGCTGCCCCCCACACATTGTCCCACTCCAGCACCCCAGCCAAAGCCTCTTTTGTGCTCCCAGATTCCTAGGTGCAAGGTGGCCTCATTAGTGCCCGGAGACCGCCCCATCTCCAGGGAGCAGGCAGACAGACAAGGAGGGGACCAGCGGCACAGTGATCCAACTCCAGACTCTGAGCGCCTTGGCGGCCATTCCTTGGGCCCAGCCTGGAGACGGCCCCCCTGCCGGAGTCTAATCTTAGATTTGCCTTTGTCTGGCCCCAGAGTAGACGCAAGTGCCCATCTCTCCCCCACCACCTCAGAGCACTATAAACCCCAGGCCCCTGGTAGCAGGTTGCTGTTCATGGCCTCAAAGTTCCTGGCTATTTGGACCACTGCCAACGACACCTTTCCCGGCTACCCTACTCTGAGCTCCAGGTACCATGAACCCTTCCTCTGCAAAGGTAAGGATCCAGGGATGGAGGGGTGACTCATTAGATGGGAAGTGGGGGGCAATGAGTGCTTGCTCAGGGAGCTGGAGGAAAGGTTGAAGGTATATTGCTCTTGGTCTTTTCCCATGTGGGCTCTGAGGCAGGGGACAAGGTGGACACTTGGCTGAGAATCTGCCTTGGCTAACATTAGATTGTGCCCTGGTCTCCTAAGAGTTCATGTTTTTTGAGCACTTACTACATACTGGGTGCTGTACTTGCACCTGTCATCTCACTTCATCCTCCTAGCAGCCCTGCTGCACAGTAGGAATTAATACCCACTTTATAAGTGAGGAAATTATGCCCCCTGAGAGGGTAGGAAACCTGTCCAAAGCCACAGGGTTGTTTTCCCTGCAAGGGAGCAGGCGGACAAGACAATGACTTGGATCATGCCAGTTCTTGATTTGCACATGTTTGCCCTCCGTGGGGGAAAAGGAGCGGATAAATAGGTACTCTCTTTCCTTAAGTGATGTTTCCGCAAATTTCTGGTGCAGATTCAGACACTCTTGTTTTCAGGTGGAGTGGTCAGCACTCTAAAGGGGTACAATGGACTAAGGCTACCCGGAAGAGAGATGGGGTACTATTTTCTGGGTCTCCTTTTTCTACCCAGGGGGTTTCAAAGGGCCTCCTGGAGGAGATGCTCTGCTGGCTCTTGAAGGGTGAGCAGGTAAAGGGGGCAAGATACTGAGCCCTTCAGATAGCATTATGCAGAGGCAGGAAAGCTAAGGGACAGCGAGGGAGGAGCGCAGGCCAGGAGTGGGCACGGAGCCAGCTGGGTAGGGCCAGGGCCTAGAGGCTGGATGCTGGGGCTGTGAGACGACCCTCAGTGTCTGGTCTCCTGCCTCACTAGGTCTTCTGGGCCACCATGACGCTGCTGCTCCTGCTGCTGTTGCTGCCGCCCGCTCTGTTGTCGCCAGGGGCGGCCGCGCAGCCCCTGCCTGACTGCTGCCGTCAGAAGACCTGCTCCTGCCGCCTCTACGAGCTGCTGCACGGCGCGGGCAATCACGCGGCCGGCATCCTCACGCTGGGCAAGAGGCGGCCGGGGGCCCCGGGACTCCAGGGCCGGCTGCAGCGCCTCCTGCAGGCCAGTGGCAACCACGCGGCCGGCATCCTAACCATGGGCCGCCGCGCAGGCGTAGAGCCAGCGCCGCACCCATGCCCAGGGCGCCGTTGTCCCGGTGCGGTCGCCTCGTCTGTCGCTCCTGGGGGACCGTCTGGGGTCTGAGCCCTTGTTCGGGTCCTGTCCTGGCCCTACTCTGTCCCTGCCCTCTCCCCTCTGCCCTCCCGGTGTCAGCCCCCAGAAAAAGGGCAATAAAGACGAGTCTCTGTTAGTATGGCTTTTCTCTGTCCCTGTGTGGTCGCGTCCGGCCCTCCAGGGGGCGTGAGAGTCTTGCGAACTATAAAGAGCCAGAAAACCTGGAGGCCCGTCTCGGGGCACCTGAGCTTGGGCGCCTCTGAACCCAAAACACTCTCGGGTGGGGACCTCCCAGAGCGAGGAACTGTGCAAGGCCCTGGGCTGCGGAGAGAACAGCATACGTGCATGTTTGGATGGGAGTATGGGGACAGACATGTCCCTCAGTGCTCTACTAGTCTTACTGTATTGGGACGTTTACAGAGATACTCGGGAGAGAAAAAGCAAAGAAGGCTGTATTGAAGAGCCGAATCCAACTGGGTAGGAGGCAGGGGAGCCGTGCCTGCCGAAAAGACAGGGAATACGAAGATCAACATGAATCTACCCGAGGGCTACAGCGCGGGGTACAGGGTGTGGGGAGCAGTGAGGCACTGAAGGGAAGGCGGTTAGATTTGTGCAGCCCTGATTGTGAAGGCCCTCACCAATCATCAGGCTTTGCACTTTATCCTGTAGGTAGCTGGGAGTTAGGAGAAGTTCTTAAGCAGGGCTAGGGCAAGATTTTCCTGCAATTTTAGCCAAACACAGTTGTTACAGGTTGAATTGTGCACCTCCCTCCCGCCCCCTTTCATATGTTGTAGTCCTAACCACCAGCAATTCAGAATGTGACCTTATTTGGAAATAGGGTCTTTGTGGATGAAATTGGTTAAAATTAGGTCATACTGGAATAGGGTGGGGCTCTAATCCAACATGAGTAGTGTCCTTATAAAATGGGGGGATTTGGACACAGAAATGCACACAAGGGGAACCCATGTGAACATGAAGGCAGAGGTGGGATGCATCTACAAGCCAAAAAATGCTAAAGACTGCCAACAACCCACCAGAAACTAGAAGACAGGCATGGAACAAATACTCCCCCACAGCCTCCAAAAGGAACAAACTGCGGTTATCTTGATCTTGGACTTCTAGCTTCCTGAACTGAGACAACAAATTTCTGTTGTTTAAGCCACCCAGCTTGTGGCACTTTGTTACAGCAGCCCTAAGAAACTAATACCCAAAAGTAGAGATACTGAAAGATGTGGCACTTTTAATCAACATAATAGCCCAGATAATGCCCAGCTCAGACTGTGGATGAGGGTAGGGAGCATTGGCCTGCCCTCTCCCCGGCCTGTTTTCCCTTTTGTACTGGTTTTAGCTGTTTTGCTCCAGGAAGCAGCCACCCTAAGCCCCCACACTCAGCTGCCCCAGTAATTTTCTGCTTCCATAGTGAAAAAGTCCTGTGTCTGGTCTCATCTGGGTCCTTCTTGCTGCTGCACTGGTTTTATTTTGGAGAAGACGGAGAACAAAGTTCACTAGCGAACCTTTGGAGATTTACAAGCTGACTGCCCACCATGAAACTATCTTTCTGAGCTCCGGTCTTGCTTCCAGCCTCTCTTCCACTTGAATGGCAGCAGAGGGAAGGAGAATTAAATCAGGATG
This sequence comes from Camelus ferus, assembly GCF_009834535.1. Classification (NCBI taxonomy): domain Eukaryota; kingdom Metazoa; phylum Chordata; class Mammalia; order Artiodactyla; family Camelidae; genus Camelus; species Camelus ferus. Next base: position 35,312,907 of record NC_045711.1, on the reverse strand, counting down.
ATAGAAGGAGGGAGAACAAGGAGACAACTGCTCTCCAACACACTTATTGTGCACCGAAGACATGCCTTGTGCTATTAAATTGTCATAGCCACACGAGGTAAAAATTATTGGCTCCATTTTACATTGAAGAAAGCGAGGCTCCCAGAAGCTGTCACACAGTAAGTAGCAGAGCTGGATTTCTACCAGGTGGACTCCAAAAAACTCTTTTCATCCACCCTGCTGCACTCAGAAGCAGTGTTCGCCAGGGTGCCTGCCCTATACAAACTGAGACACAGGTGAAGGTTAGGTAGTGCATTCTAAAATTTGAGGTTCCAACCTTCCCATTGATTCCCCACCGGCAAAATTAGCCTCTTTAACTCTTGCTGTCTCCCACTGAAGCGCAGGGAGCTGGGGGTGCTGCAAAATATCCCAACTCCAGCAGGCGGTGCTGTGAACCAGACACGATTCCCAGCGTGGGCAGCGCGCGGGGAAACCCGATGGGCGGAGACTCAAGAAGCCGCCAGGGAAACACGCGTGGGGGCGTGGCCACACTGGAAGTTGGGCTGTCTGTCATTCAAGCCCCGCCCACCTCTTCAGGCTTCAGCGCCGGGTGGGCGTGTCTCAAAGTCTCTCCTGGAAAGACACGCGTGGGCCGCTCCCCACCAGGAGGAGGGCCGCATAGAGGGGTGAGGGTGTCGCTGGCGGCCCCTCCCCGTGTGGGGGCACGTGGCGGGAGAGGGCCGAGCCCGGGGGAAAGAACCTGGCCCGTGGGGAGGTGGGGGGTGACCGAGGCGCCGCCAAGCCGAGCAGAGAGCTGCTGGGTTCCGAGCAGAGAGGCGGCGGCGGCGGCGCCGAGAGGGAGGGGAGGAGGAAAGCGGGCTCATGGGGCGCCCCGGCCCCGCCGGCAGCGCGCCCCCTCCGGCCGGGCCGCGCTGAACGCCCCCCGGCGCCGCGCCTCGAACCCGCACCCCGAGGCCATGCCGGTCATGAAGGGGTTGTTGGCCCCGCAGAACACCTTCCTGGACACCATTGCCACCCGCTTCGACGGCACGCGTGAGTCGGGCGGAGGATGGGACTGGGGGTTCGAGCTGGGGATCAAGTCTCCGGCGCTGGCGCGGGTTTTCTGGATGTGGTGAGATCCGAGGCGAGGAGAGGGAGTGGAGTTGAGGGTCTAGGAACTCCTGAAGCCGCGGTAAAGGAAACAGGACTGGGAGTACCTTGCGAGGGGAGGCGGGGAGAGGACTAAGAATGCAAGGGGTCAGGGTTGCGGGTGTGTGACTGGAGGCAGGAAGGCTCTTTGTGCGGCAAAGCGGAGAAGAGTCCTTGGGAGCCGCCCACTCTCGCGCATAGCTCTGGTGGGGGCGTGTATGGGGTTATCCAAGACACGAATGTGGGACTAAGCGGCCAGGAGCTCTGGGGTCCACTCCCAGACGACTCTAGCATCTCCTTCCCCCAGGAAAAAAAAAAAGAAAGAAAAGATCAGACTTCGGCAGGACCTATCTTGGGTTAAGGTCACGCGCCCCCAAATCGCAGCGCGTCAGTGTCTGAGGGAGGTGAGGCAGGAAGAGGGGGCTGGTCTGTGTGACGGAGGGAACTGCCTGTCTGCTCTCCCACCCGAGCTTGGGTTCCAGGTTCAGCACCTTGGACAGCCACACTCCTCCTTACCCGCCTCTTCTCCCGCCATTCCCTTTTCCTACTTTGGAACTGGGAGATCTCCCCTTGCCCACTTCGGACGTCAGACACCGTGGTCGGGATCAGGAAGGTGAGGGGAGCGGTAACCGAGGGCGGAAACTGAGCCGCCGGGGACCTACCCGCCTCCCCACCCTGCCCCCACACACCTCCCTTGTTTCCATAGCTCCCATCACCCAGGCAACGGGCCTGGGATGGAAGAAGGAGGCTGCTTGCCCAGGGCCCAGCGCCTCCCAGGCACCTTCAGTATCCCCATCAGCCATTCCACCCCCAGACACTCACTCCTCCTAGTGCCCCAGGACTGGTTGTATCTCAGATCCCTTCCCTCAGCTGAGACTGTCCCTGGATGGACTACAGAGCCCCCCGAGGCCTCCCACCTTTTGGAGCTGGAGTGAGCCAGCTCAGGATCTGTTGCTGGGGTTGCTGGAGTCACAACTTCATTGTTCAAGCCTGTCAGACTTTGAGAACTGGGATAGACCCCTCTGAAATTAACAAAAAAGAAGGGATGATAAAAAGAAGACCCTTCCTGGAAGGCAGGGAATGAGGACATTACTCATCACTGTCTTCCTCCCCCAACAAAAGAGATTTGTGAATTTGGATAATCTCTGCCTTTTGGTTTCCTATCAATAAAATGGGTGTGATACCACCAGAATCCCTAGTGGTTATGGATGTGCTTTGAAAGCTGGGCGAATGTGAGGCATCATTTCACCTTCTCAGTGTAACACTTACTATGTGCCAGGATTTGTTCTTCCCAGTTAACTCATATAACTCTCACACCAACCATGAGAGGAAGATCTATTATCCCCCACTCTTCAGATAAGGAAGCTGAGACACAGAAGAGTTCATTAACTTGCCAAAGGTTACACAGTCAGTAAGTGGCAGAGGTGGGGTGCTGGAGCCCATGCCCTTACACACTATGCAGTGCTGCCTCCTACAGTAATAACTCACCAGCTTGAGGGCAGAAGGATGAACCACAATGACCCTTTGGGGTTCCCTTTCCAACCCTCTAGTAGTTCCCTGTCCCAGTTCCAGGGCACCTTTAAGTCCTTGTCCTTTTGCTCTATCTCTTCCTATTCTCTTTTCAGAATATCCCAAAGAAGGATCTAAGACTCACAAGAAAGCCTGGGAAGCTTCTGGCTCTGGGATCTCTGACCACAGCTTTGGGGAGGTACCTGGAAGCTGGGCTCCCTTCCTGGCCTTGACCTGACCTTGACCTCCTCTTCCCACAGACAGCAACTTCTTGCTGGCCAACGCACAGGGCCCACGGGGTTTTCCCATCGTCTACTGTTCTGACGGCTTCTGCGAGCTCACAGGCTACGGCCGCACTGAGGTCATGCAGAAAACCTGCAGCTGCCGTTTCCTCTATGGTCCAGAGACCAGTGAGCCAGCCCTGCAGAGGCTGCACAAGGCCCTGGAGGGCCATCAGGAACACCGGGCTGAAATCTGCTTCTACCGAAAGGATGGTGAGGGGGCCTGGCCTGCCCTGCAGCCCTGCCAGACCCCAGGTCTTTCCCAGGGTCCACTTGACATACTGGAAGCCTGAATGCTGGTCCCCACACTGCCACAAGCTGGCTGTGTGACACTGAGTGCATCCCTGACCCTCTCTGGGCCTTGGTTCTCCCATCTGGAAGGTGAAGGAGAAGGCTGACATAATCTCTGGGGTGCTGTCCAGCTCTAAACCTTGGCCAAGCCTAGGAACCAAGGGGCATAAGGGAGAAAGAGGTATCATGGGCTGCTCACCCTCCTCCTCCATCTCTCCACACTCACAGGCTCGGCATTTTGGTGCCTCCTGGACATGATGCCCATCAAGAATGAGATGGGGGAGGTCGTACTTTTCCTCTTTTCCTTCAAAGACATCACTCAGAGTGGAGGCCCAGGACTTGGCCCCCCAGGAGGCCATGGGGACAGTAATCATGGTAACTACAAGTCTGGGGAAATGGCGTGAAATGGTTAGAAGTCCTTGTCCAAGGTCACACAAGACCTCTCCCTACTCAGCCTCGTGGGATGTGTGCCTACTTACCTCTGTGCCCTTTTTCCCAACAGAAAAATCCCTTGGCAGGAGGGGAGCCAGCTCAAGACTTCGATCCGCCAGGAGGCAGAGCCGTACTGTCCTTCACCGACTGACTGGCCACTTTGGCCGCCGAGGCCAGGGAGGCATGAAAAGCAATGTGAGTCCTATCTCTACCCGAACATCTCCCAGTCGTGTTTCTGAGACACCCTTGCTACTGTGTCCCTGTTTCCCTGTCTATCTGGTCTCCCTCCAATGTCTTGTCCCTCTGTCCACCTATTTCTCATGCATGGCTCTCTGTTCTATCCCACGTTCCCCCACACCTCCTTCCATCCCCACCTCCTTTGCTTCCTTGTGATTGACATTACTCTGCCCTGATGGTGTCGCAAGGGTGGGTCTCCAGCAGCAATTACATCACTTACCTTTGCGTTTTAGGGTTATCTCATGGAGAGGGGGGTGAAATCACAAGCTGTGATCCCAGGGAGAAAGCTCCCACTAGGGGCCTAGCATTTAGCCCTGTGTACCATTCTGAGGACCCTGATGAATCCATAGGATTGAGTCTCCAAACCTCTGCACAGTCTGTTGTGGCTACCAAGAATGGGGTGCACCATGCCAGCCACCCCTCACCCCTGGGATATACCCATCCCCCACTGCGACCCCAGAACCCAAGAGGAACTTGAGTTCGTGACCCCTCCAGCTAGAGCATGTGCCTAATTTGTCATAATTGCCTTCTCAAGCAGGGTGAAGGTCAAGCTTTATATATACCCCCCACAAAATATGATTGATTCAAAAGGAGGCCTGAGCTTAGCTTGGAAGAGGAAAGAAGTGTCAGGCTGGCCCCAACCCCCTCTCCTGCACCTTCTATCTCCTCTCGTGTTCATGCTTGCAGTGCTTACTCCCCACCTTTCCCCATCCCTGCCTCTCCCTTCCCCTACCCTTGGCTCCTCTTTCCCCCAAGTGTCCCCAACCGCCACCCCTCTCCCCTTAGAACGTGTTTGAGCCAAAGCCATCAGTGCCCGAGTACAAGGTAGCCTCCGTGGGGGGGTCCCGCTGCCTCCTCCTCCACTACAGCGTCCCCAAGGCCATCTGGGACGGCCTTATCCTCCTCGCCACCTTCTATGTTGCGGTCACCGTCCCCTACAATGTCTGCTTCTCGGGTGATGACGACACCCCCATCACTTCCCGACACACCCTTGTCAGCGACATCGCCGTGGAGATGCTCTTCATCCTGGGTCAGACCCTCTGCCCCACATACCCTGGTGGGTGGGCTGGAGGGACCCACTCATCCAAGCCTCCCCCCATCCTGGGCCTGCAGGACCCAGGCAGTCAGAGCCCGTCTACTTCTGGGTCTTTAAGTCTTAATGGTCCATAAGTCCTGACCCCTGACCCCTACAGCCTTCTGCCTTTAGACTTCTATTCCTTAAGGACCAGCCTGTAGCCCAATCCATCTTCCCCAATCCTGCCTCCAACTCCATTCTGAGTCTCTAAGGCTTGTTTCTAGCTTACGCAGTCCCTTGGCCCCTTGGGCCAAGGCCCCCTAGTAACAGCCTCTTGCACCCCCAGATATCATCCTGAACTTCCGTACCACCTATGTGTCCCAGTCCGGCCAGGTGGTCTCTGCTCCTCGTTCCATTGGCCTCCACTATCTGGCCACCTGGTTCTTCGTTGACCTTATTGCTGCTCTGCCTTTTGACCTGCTTTACGTCTTCAATATCACCGTGGTGAGTGAGCCCTGTCCCACCTTGCAGCATCGCCTCGCAACTTCAGCACAGTATCTTGCATTAAGGGACCCATCTGAGTCCCAGACTCAGTCCTTCCCATCAATCCATCTGCGAATGTTTGTCGGGCACCTGCGATGGGCAGAGCCCCATGCTAAAAACTGAAAAGGATCTGAGAGAGTCTGTGTTCTTGGGGAGCTCAGCTCACAGTCTCTGAGGGAAGCTGAGACAAATGAAAAGCTAACTAGGGCTACCAAGGCGGCATTGGCCTGATGCCAGATGAGTGGCACTTTTCACATTTTTATTTAACAAACAACTGATGAGCATTTAACTGTCTGCAAAGCACTGTGTGGGGCATGGTCACTGTGGGGAAAAGAGATAAGGATTCAGCCTCCAAAGTAGCTAAGCTGGTAAGGATCACAGGGACAGAAGAGGTAAAGGGAGTGCAATACGGGGCCCAGGAATTGCTGCGTGGGGGGCGGGGCACAGAGCTAGCTGACCTTGGAGTTCCAGGCTGGAACATGGGCATGCACAAAAATGATCTGAAATCTGGCCGGTGCCTGGGAAGCCAAAGCACTACGGTTGGGCAGAGATTAGGGTGGTCTGGGAAGGGTTCCTGAAGGAAGTGAGAACAGAGCTAGACCTTAGACAGAGTAGGATTTGGCTGGCAGGAGATGAGGAGAGAGAGCATTGGGGGGGGCGGGGCAGGGGGCAGAGTAAGCCAAGGCAAGGAGACAGAGGCTGTGTGGTGGATTTGGAGGCAGAGAGTCCCAGGGCCTGTGTCTTTCCAGGCACCCTCAGTGGTCAGCTCTGCCTAGCATCCCCAGCCGGCAGACACTAGGTCTTCTCTGACCCAGGGAGATGGAGTCCCACCCTGTGTCCCCAGACCCCCTTGGTTGTTGAGTGGGGAGGTGGAGAGCAGTTTCCCCGTGTGCTCCTCTCTCTGCCACACTTAGCTATAGTGGGAAACCACCTACACGCAGCCGGATTTAACTAGCCGCCAACGGGCTGTGGGCCTCTTCTCCTGGCTGTATACACGTGTGTGCATGCTCCCACACACGTGCACGTGGGTGTGTCTGCCCTGAGGCTTCGGCCATTCTGAGCAGTGCTCCCCACCCCTCCCCATGAGTGCGCCCCCATCCCGTTCATGCCCACCAGACAGTTCCCCCTTTTCTGGAATTTTCAGGAGCTTTTACAGTTTACTAAGTTCTTTCACACATCATCGCATAGGAACCTCACAGCCACCCTTCAGGGCAGATTCTCTAATCCCTCTTCCTCAGAAGTAGATGCAGAGGCTCAGAGAGTTTGCGGGGCTTGTTGAAGGTTACACAGCAAGCAGTGGCAGGCAGGAGATTGAAACCAGATCGCCAGACTCCTAGTCTAGTATTCTTTCCAGCGTGCCACCCTGCTTCCCAGGGAACAGGGTACCTGAATGGATGGCCAGGTGCAAGGGGAGAGGGAGAGCAAGACTGGGGCTGGAGGGTGGCAGAGCAAAGATGGAGGATAAGTAGGCACCGGGAGAGCTGTGGACTTGAAGGAGCCAGGCCTGGGACATTCTGGTCCAAGGAGAAGGAGAGGAAGGCCCCAAAGGAGCGGGGCCCAGGGGCACGTGACGAGGGGAAGCCCTGAAGAACTCAGGTTTGGAGCTGGGAGCTCTGGGAGCTGGGGCAGGCATAAAGCCCTGGAGAGGGTTCATGTTGGGGCATCAGAGCCACCTCCTTTCTGACTCCTTTGCCTACAATTAGAGAAAATGGCTTGCAGTGATCAGGAGCTGTGTAGGGCCAGGGCAATGGGGGATGCTCTTGGAGGCCCCTGACAGGACAGTGAAGGGTCTTCATACCAAGGTCCCCAGGCGCTGCCCCAGAGCCCCCATCCCTAGCCTCCAAGTTGCCCCCACCCAGGGTAGCAAGAAGATAAGCCCCCACCTACCTCTCATCTCCAAGATTGGAAGGAATAATCGAAGCACAAAGGAAAACATTCATAGTGGAAATGTTAGCTAATGTTTACAGGACCCTGACCAGGTGCCTCTAGCTCCATCAACCCCCACTGAGCCCCATAAGAGCCGAGACCTCATAGCCTGAGCACCTTCATCCCTGCCCTCCTTCCCTCAACATTTTGGTGTCACCCTCTCATCTGCAGCTGACTAACAAGGGAAGAGGTCCCTAAATCTCCCCCATCCACAGCCAATTGTGCCTAAGACATCAGGAGCTTTGAGCAGGGCCCAGAGATCATTCTGTTTATTCCCCTGCTTCTGACCAGGACATGCTCTTTTACCAACCCACGGTGCTCAGAGGCAGTAGAGCACAAAATGGACTTTGGTGTCAGCTCAGATTTGAGTCCCAGCTCCATCATTTCCTTGGTCTGTGACCTTGAACAAGTCTCTAGCCTCTCTGAGCCTCAGTGTACTCAACTGCAAACTGAGAATGATGATGATAATTGGACTGAGGTATACGTTTTTTAATGAGGATTTCAAATACTTAGCCCAGTGCCTGACATACACACTACTTACTAAATGTTAGCCATAGTTAGTTTTAGCAATATCCTCTCCCCTTGGCATTTCCTGGTCACCTTCTCAGGACAGCAGGGATGCTTCTCCTGGGGCAGCTTTCCCTAGCTCCAGGGCATCTGGTGGCAAGGTGCTGGGAGGGGACATGAAGGGCCTGCTGACAGCCTCCCCCGCTGCACTCACTCCCGCAGACATCGCTGGTGCACCTGCTGAAGACTGTGCGGCTGCTGCGGCTGCTGCGGCTGCTGCAGAAGCTGGAGCGGTACTCGCAGTGCAGTGCCGTGGTGCTCACATTGCTCATGTCCGTCTTTGCACTCCTTGCCCACTGGATGGCCTGTGTCTGGTATGTCATCGGGCGCCGGGAGATGGAGGCCAACGACCCGCTGCTCTGGGACATTGGTGAGCCATTGACCCCAGGCTTTCACTGACCACCCATTCACCTGCCCTGTCCACTCAGGCTCCCGAGCTGACACCTCCATCAGTGCCCACACCTCCTCCGCCTATAGCCTCCATTCATCCAACAAACATGCGTGACTTCTTCTGGGGTCAGACATGGGAATACTGGTTTGAAGACATGATCTCTGCCTTGGGGGGACTCACAGCCCAGCAGAGGAGCAAGACCAGTGATAGGCAATCACAATACAGTATGGGAAACACTCTGAAGGTGTGGAAGGTGTTTTGGGCAGGGGGAAGAGTATCCCTGCCTGGACCCATTTGGTGGCTCCCCACTACCCTCAAAATAAAGTCCACACTCAGCCCATCCGCTACAGTTCTGCACCCCTCTCTACCCACACGTGGCTTCCCTTCCTCCCATGCCCCCTGTGCTGCTGCCACCCTGGCCTCCCTCCAGCACCCAGGATGTACTGCTTTCTCCCTTTGGGTCTGGAACATGTTTTCCTCTCTGGAATTGTCTCCCTTTTGTCTTCCCTCCCTTATTCACCTAGGCAACTTTTCTATTCCTATCTCAACTAAAATGCTCTGTCCCAAGGGAACCCTTCAGAAACCATACCCTACTCGCAAACTGGGTTGGCTCTCCCTAACCCATTATGAGTCCCAAGACATGACTGATTTCATGTCTTTTTCCCCTCCTCCCCTCCAGACAATAAGGTCCACCAGGACAGGAAGAATGTCTGGGTCAAGTCCCAGCACCCCGTACCCAGGAGGCGCTCAGTAAACTATAAGAGAGTGGAAGGGGCCCCTGAACAGTCAGCAGTGCCGAGAATCGGTACCCTTGAACTGCAGCTGTAATCACTTCACTGTGGGGAGGCCCAGGCACAGGCTGCTCCTCACATTTCCTATGCAAACCTCCCTTCGCCTCTGTAAATACTTGCCCAAGGTCAAATGCAGGCAGCTCAGGGAAACCCAGCTCTTCACAGCGCAGCTGGGGCTTCTTGCATCCCTCCAACCCCCAGGCTGGTTGCACGAGCTGGGCAAGCGGCTGGAGGTGCCCTACATCAATGGCTCGGCAGGAGGCCCGTCCAGGCGCAGCGCCTACATCGCTGCGCTCTACTTCACGCTGAGCAGCCTCACCAGCGTGGGCTTCGGCAACGTGTGCGCCAACACTGATGCGGAGAAGATCTTCTCCATCTGCACTATGCTCATAGGCGGTGAGGGGGGTGTCCTGTTAAATCCAGCGTGCAGATGGGGAAACTGAGGCCCAGAGAAGGCAAGGTGTCCACCCATGTCCAGACACTTGTGCATTCATTCATGGATGTTTCCTCTGCACCTGCTACAGGCTGGCCGTAGGGGGAATGCCACAAACAGGAGGACCTCTTGCAAAAGAATGGGATACCCAAGTTTATGATCTAATTGGGGGTATGAGAGAACTTCAGGTTGGACCCCTCTCAGGACCACTCTATTTGCCATCCCAACCCAACACCTGGCACCAGGGAGGCACGTAGGAGCCCACCAGCTCTCCTGCCCTCCCTCAGGAACCCAGAGACCCATCCAGGGCAGGTGGTAGGGGGCGGTTGAGAGAAGAAGGAGGGAGGGGGTGGCTGCTCCTGACTGCCCGCTACTCTGCTGCAGCGCTGATGCACGCCTTGGTGTTCGGAAACGTGACGGCCATCATCCAGCGCATGTACTCGCGCCGCTCGCTCTACCACAGCCGCATAAAGGACCTCAAAGACTTCATTCGCGTGCACCGCCTGCCACGGCCGCTCAAACAGCGCATGCTCGAGTACTTCCAGACCACGTGGGCTGTCAACAGCGGCATTGACGCCAACGAGGTAGTGTGTGAGGTGCCCGGTTCCCACCGCGGTAGGGAACGGGTCACCACCTCTCTGGGTTTGGAAGGGAAGCAAATGGGGTGAGGGATGTGGATTTCGGTGGACGCTGTTCACAGAGGAACACATGCCCTGCAAACCTCATCCCTTTTCCTTTGCACTGGAATATGGGACCTGAAAGGTGGCTCAGGCTGTAACTAATGTCATGCTCCCTTCAGCCGACATTTCCTGAGCTCCTGCTTGGGTCCAATTTCTGTGTTGGACACAGGGAGCTCAGAGATGGTTACACTCAGCCCTTGCCCTCAGGGAGACACCAGTCTGGTGAGGGTGGTAAACAAATAATTACACTGTGAATGAGACTCTGCTAGAGGGATGTTGGTGCAACGGGTCCCTCATTGTGTCTGGACCTAGAGGAGTCAGGGAAGGTGGCACAGAAGAGAGGACTTCATGAAGGATGAGAAGGAAACTGGCCTGCTACCAGAAGGCCATTCCAGGCAGAAAGAGCCACAGGAACACAGGTCTGGAAATACTGACGCAAAAGAACAGGGTGAGTTCAGGGAACTGAAAGTAGTTGAGCGAGCCTTCAGGAAAGGGTGTGTGAGCACTGTGGAGGGAAGAGGGACAGAAGAGGGAAGAGACAGGGCTGGGGAGGTGGGCAGGCCCAGCTCATGGATGGCCTTGGATTTAGATTTTATCCCGCAAAAATTGTTAACTGGGGAGCAGCCTGCAGATCTGAGAAGTATTTCTGAGAGCAGAAACATTGGGACTTGGTAATCAGCTGGCTGCAAGAGAGGAGGTCAAAGTGGATTCCCAGGTTTCTGGCTTAGGCCACATAGTGGGATGGAGGCATTACAAGAGGAAGATTGGACTTAGGGGCAAAAGTGATAGTCCAGGGTTGGGCCATGCTGAGGGTGTGGTGCCTGTGGGAGATCCAGGTGGAGGTTTCCCCGTGGGTAGTTGAAAATACAGATCTGGACCCAGTTGTAGGGCTCTGGGCTCATAGGGAGTGGGGAAGTCATGGAGCTGGTTGCTGTGATTCAAGGAGAGTGTGGAAAGTGAGAAGAGAGCTGAGGGGGTGGGCTGGGGAGGAGGAGCCTGGGGAAGAAAGGACAAGAGGGAGAGGTCAGAAGCCTGAGTGGCGGAGGATGAGAATGGAACTGTGAACATTAAGTTTGGCCCCCGGAAGATCATTGGTAATATTCAAAGTCTAGTGTAACCCTGCATCTTCCAGGTGGGGATACTGAGACCAAGAGGGAGAAAATAGATTGCTCGAAGTCCACAGAGATTTACACAGAACTGACTTCTAGTCTCCTGACTTCTGGCTGAAGGTTGACCCACCAGGGATGATCCTTGTGTATGTGGAGCTGAGTAACCAGGACATGTCTGAGTGAACAGCGGGTGTAGTCATGGGCATGGGACAGACAGGAGAAGACCTAGTCTCTGCCCCAGAACTTGGGTTGGGAGTTCTACACACAAGCCAGATTAAGGTTAGATACACAGAAGTCTTCCTGAGGGTCAGAAGTGGGTAACTGGAGCTCTATTCTCAGAGACAGCCCAGCACATCTGTAGAGTTCAAGTAACAGCGCAGGGAGATGGCCAGAATGACCTATGCCCCTTATGCAGTTACTGCGTGACTTCCCAGACGAGCTGAGAGCTGACATTGCTATGCACCTGAATCGGGAGATCCTGCAGCTGCCGCTGTTTGGAACAGCGAGCAGGGGCTGCCTGCGGGCCCTCTCCCTGCACATCAAGACCTCATTCTGCGCTCCGGGCGAGTACCTGTTGCGCCGTGGGGACGCCCTGCAGGCACACTACTATGTCTGCTCCGGCTCGCTTGAGGTGCTCCGTGACAACATGGTGCTGGCCATCCTGGGTGAGGATCCTACCACCACTCACTACCTACCTGGGGACCTTCCCCTAGAGTCCTTGGGAGTGGCCAGGATTCTTGGGACTGGATATCTGAAATTGCTCCTGAGGGGTACTCTTTCTCGATTCGGCACTATCCCCTTTTGACTATTCCCCTCAGATTCTCCCCTAATCCTACTGGCCAGCCCTGAACCCATCAACCCTTCCCCAGTAACTGTCTCCAAACTCAACTGATCCTTTCTCATTGCACCACCTCCCAACTCCACTGACCCTTCTACATTGACCCTGAACTCCATTGACTTCTACCCTTTAACTGACCTCTCTGGCCATTCCTTATTGATCACTCAATTCCATTTGTCCTTCTTCTAGCCTTACTGTCATCCCCAATTGACTGTCTCCCAACTTCACCAGTCATTCTCCACTGACCCTTTCCCAATTTTATTGATTATTTCCACCAATCCCATGGATTGACCCACCTTCAGCCATCCTTCAAACACACTGACCATCCTTCAAATCCATTCATACCCTCCTAGTCCCTCTGCCCTAGCTCACTGTCCCCATCCCTTACCCACAGGAAAGGGAGACCTGATTGGGGCAGATATCCCTGAGCTGGGGCAGGAGCCTGGGTCAGGCACAGTCCCAAGCTACGTGCTGAAGACCAGCGCTGATGTGAAGGCACTGACCTACTGTGGCCTGCAGCAACTGAGCAGCCGAGGGCTGGCCGAGGTCCTGAGGCTCTATCCTGAGTATGGGGCTGCCTTCCAGGCTGGCCTGCCCCGGGACCTCACCTTCAACCTGCGCCAGGGCTCTGACACCAATGTATGTAGACTGCTTATGGCTTCCATCTCCTTCTTCAAAGCAGACCTCCCTCAGCCCCAGAGAGAGCCTCATGCATTTCTTCCACCCTGTAAACATCATCTCCCAGCCTCAGGCACCCCCTTCCATTGCCCCTTCCATGCTTAATACCTTCCAAAACCACTGACCCTACTCCACTGGCCATTACCCAATCCCATGGGCCATCATCTCTCACCACCTCTACTTCCAACTCTACTGACCCACCTCCTGTTGGCCACCCCTCAGCCTCACTCCATACTCCTCAAAGGACCCCCACTTTGGAAAGGGTCCCCTTCATATGCTCCTTCTCCATCAGTTCCCTCTCTGTACCTCATCCCCTTGGAGCTTCCTTGTCTCTACTCACTCATGTTTTCTGGGCCCATTTTGGTCTAGGGTCTGGGCTAAGTCTGTAGTTGACACTCTAGACCTTTGTCTTTCGCTGCTTTTCAGACATACGTTGCCACTCAGGATTCCTCTGAGTCGCAGTTGGAGGTATCTCTGACTCAATTCCAGAAAAAGGCCCACATTTCTGAAACTCCACAACACTGATGGGTGGGAATAGGGGTTGCTGCACCAGGGGAGTGGGGAAGTGTGAGTTAGCTTGAACCCCGCTATGTCCCTGCAGGGTCTCTGCTGCTTTTCCCGATCCCCTCGTGTCTCCCAGGTAACACTCTTCCCAGGTGGGGTTGAGGGTTGCATGGGGAGAGACTGGGAGTGGGGGGCACCTTTCCTTGGCTGCTCTGCTGTGGGATGAAGGGAGAGGGGATGGGAGCAGCATCCGCCAGTGAAGGCTGGTGCTTAATGAAGGAGCCCGTTGTTCACTGCCCTGTGACGTCAGCTGCCCCCTCTGCCCACAGCCCTGCTCCGAGAGCCTGGGCTCTTCCTCAGACAAGACCCTGCCGTCAGTCACAGAGGCTGAAGCTGGGGCCGAGCCTGGAGGTGGTCCCAGGCCCCGCCGGCCCCTCCTGCTGCCCAACCTCAGCCCAGCGCGGCCCCGGGGCTCCCTGGTCAGCCTTTTGGGGGAGGAGCTGCCCCCATTCTCAGCCCTTGTCTCCTCCCCTTCCCTGTCTCCATCCCCTTCCCCTGCCCTGGCTGGCCAGGGCCACAGCCCCTCCCCTCATGGCCCCTCCAGGGGCTCTGCTGCCTGGAAGCCCCCCCAGCTTCTCATTCCCCCACTGGGAACCTTTGGACCTCCGGACCTCAGTCCCCGGTGAGATGCCAGCCTCCTCTGCCTTCCTTATATCCCTGCTGGCTTCCAGAACCTTCTCTGGGCTCTGTCCCCAGCATTCTGAGCAGTGCTTCTCCCTGTCTCTGCCCCATCTGCCCACCCCACCCTTCCTGATCCACCACAGCTTGCAACCTCACCCCTCTTTGAAGGCTGCTCCTCCCTAGCTCCCCAGCACTGCCGCCCCTACACCCTCTGCCTGCTCTGCTCTGCTCTGGCCCTTACCCTCCCCACCACCCCCTGTGGGACTGATGACCACTGCCCCTGTCCCAGGATAGTGGATGGCATTGAGGACTCTGGCAGCACCGCAGAGGCCCCTACATTCCGGTTCAGCAGGAGGTCTGAGCACCCTAGGGCCCGCTCACAGGCCCCTCCTACAGGTAAGGGCCAGCAGAGGACTTCAACTCACAGTCACCCATTCATCTGCCATCCATCTATCCATCCATCCCACAGGTAGTAAGGAACTACCAGGGGCCAAGTGCTATTCTAGGAACACATAGATGAACCAGACCTGGCCCACACTCTTAGTGAGCTCCCAGTCTAGTAGGGGAGACACATGTATATTGAGATAAGCAATTCCAGAACAGGGTGTGAGCCCCACCACTGAGACGAGAACAGGGCTGTGAGGTAGGAGAGGGGAGAGCCTCTAACCCTCCCTTCTAGAGGAGGGGACACCTGAGGTGGGTCTTAAAGGGTGGGTAGGAGTTTGAGGGGCAGAGCAAGGCTGTTGTTGAAAGGCACAAAGGCATGACCAGAAGAGCACATTGTGTTCAGATACCAAAGAGAAGCTCTGTACCTAGAACTGGGGTGGTGGGGAGGGGGTGCTGGGGAAGATATAGGGCCTGGAAACCAGCCTGAGGAGTTTGGGTTTCCCATCATCCTCACCCTTCCTTGCCCCTTGCTCTCTGCCGGCCCAGTGACAGAAAAGGCCCCGCCCATGCCATAGACTCCGGCTCCCTGCACTCACCCAGCATCACTTCACCCCACTCTGCCTGCAGGGACCATGCCCAGCCGGGAACTGGCCACTGAGACTGAGGAGGTGAAGGAAAAGGTCTGCAAACTCAACCAGGAGGTGGGTTGGGGCTGGCTCCTCCCCTCCAACCTTGGAGAATATCATCTGGGGATCAGAGATGTGCCTTGTATAAGAGCATTTCGGGGATTGGAGCCAGAGTCCTGAATTCAGACATTCACACTAGATGGGTGACCTTGGGCAAGTTCCACAATCACTCAGAATGTCAATTTCCTCATCTGAAAATAGCGAAATCGATTCGTTCTTCCCATAGCTGTTATGAGGACGAGCTGAGGGCCCACAAGTAGCTGGCCCAATCCCTGGCACGTTTTAAGTACTGGCTTCCAGCTGCCTCAGGTGGTCCAGCCTGAAAAGAGAGCCTCTCCTCTCTCTACCACCAGGGGATTGGCTCCTGCAGGGACCCGCCCCTCACCAAGTCACATGCTCCGGACCTTTCCTCTCTCCCCTCCCCGGACTCGGACTCGTTGGGAGGAGGACTGGGAGGCTGAGAGGCCTTAAGCCCTGGGAAACCTAGACCCCCACGTCGAAATCCTGGTTGGAAAGAGCCCTGATCCTGTTTGCCCAGGCTCTGCCTCCGCGTCCTCCTTGGGGATCTCAGAGCTGCTTCCACAGCGCAGCCAGGCCCAGCCCTCGGGAGTGGGCCTTCCCTCTTTCCTGATAAACATCGAGAATCCCAGGGGACGCACCTGGCCTGGGGCGGGGCCTGGGGCGGGGGGCGGGGGGCGGGGCCAGCTCCGGTTCGGCCGGATAGAGGGCCAGTTCTGCTTCCGCAAATAGTTCTAGACCAGTGGTTCCCCAGCTCGAGTGTCTATCACTATCAGGAGAACCTGTTGAAATGCAGACTCTCCTGGGCCTCACCCAGTTTGGAATGTCTGGGGTGGGGTCCAGAATTTTCCCCCTTTTTTGCCCCTCCCCCATAAATCGTCATTTTGACAAGGTTCTGAGTTGATTTTATACTCCCTGAAATTTGAGAAACACTGCATAGACACTTGACCTTGTGTGATGTATCACCTGAGAGTAAGCCTGCGTCTGTCACTTCACAGCTGTGTGGCCTCTTTGAGCACATTCTTCTACATCTTGTAAAACTGTTGTGGCCGGGGGGTAATAGCAATAGCTGCCATCCCAGGTTTTTTTTTTTTTTTTTTTTTTTGATAAAAATAACCCCTGCCCTGTCTTCTCGGAGTGGCCATGAACAGAGAGCAACTGTGAAAGAACTTTGTAAACTGTAGAGGGGAGTGCACCTAGGAGGGTGGTGATTGTTGTAGCACCTGGGAGACAATTTGCTGTGTTTTCAACAGATCTCTCGTCTCAACCAGGAAGTGTCTCAGCTTAGCGAGGAGCTTCGACACATGATGGGACTGCTTCAGGCCAGGCTGGGCCCCCCGGGCCACCCAACTGTCTCTGCTTGGCCCTCAGACCCTCCTTGCTCCCAGCAGAGGCCTCCACTCATCTCTCCCTGTTTGTCCAGACCACCACCTAGCCTCCAGGATACTACCCTGGCTGATGTCCACTGCCCAGCCAGTGTGGGGACAGCAGAAATGGGGGCTGCCCCCCCAGACCTGAGACCCTCCATGTTGTCCCCCTACCCCTCAGAGCCTAACCCTCTGGGGCCCTCCCCAGTGCCAGAGGCCTCACCTCTCACCTCAAGCCTCCCAAGGCACAGCTTCCGGTCCAGGTCAGACACGTTCCACTGACCCTGGCCACGGGCCCAGGCCTGTCTAGGGTGGGCATTGCCGTCTGCCATCCAGGGAGGAACTGGGCCCCTTGGCCTCCTACCTTGGGTCAGTGGTCACCAGCTGGTCTGGTTGGCTATGGATTCTCTGACCTTTTTAACAAAGCCTGGTCCCTTCTGATCCTGCTCCCTTTTCCAAACCCTCCTGTATTCTCCTCTGTGAGGGGAGCCATCTGAGGCTGTGGAACCCAACAGGCATGAGACAGACTGCGGTGCCCATTGAACTGGGCAGATGAGATGTCTGGCTTTCTTCCCAGGACCTGGAGGTAGGTAGAGATGGGGGAGCAGAGGAGAGAGGGGAGGAGCCCCAGATCCAGCCTGGGACATGAAGACTGAGGCAAGAGCAGGCAGGATCTTGTGTCTCCAGCAAGAGGGATAGATTGAGGATTCCAGTGCAGAGATAGCTTAGCGGTTCTGTGAGGTCTTTGTCCCAGCCCCCAGGGCTCTGCTGGAGACCTTGAAAACAGTGTTGCCATGAGAAGGGTAGGTCTGAGATCCTGGCCAGCATTTGAGTAACCAAAGACTTTCAGTCTCCCACCATCAGCCCAAGATGGATGGGCTCACCTCACCCTACCGCCCACATAGAACATAAACTGATGACTCTCAGATAGGTATTCTTTGGTTCTCACAGCATTTTATTTTTAATATGAATAAGTTGCCAACTTTAAAAATCAGAAGAGTTCACATAAACATCCAGATATTCCAGCTTCTCTAAACAAATTAGGAGGATCTGGCAATCCTGGGCCAAACTTGTCCCTGGCAGTAATCAGCTGGTGTCGGGTGACCACTGCCCTCTTTGAATGAGACCTGTGCTCTCCCCTGCTTCCAGCCCCACGTATCTTGATCACCTTCTTCCTTCCACCCAGCTAGCTTCCCTCATTGGAATCCTTTATCTGGTCTCTGTGGGTATCTGAGTTTGTAATCCCTGCCTTAGAGTGTGCTCCCAGAATCCTTTGCCCAGTGGGTGCTTTTGGGGCCCAGTAATGTCTATTTCTACCCTTGGGCCTGGGACTATCAACATCTCTGTTTCTGTCTCTCTGCAGGCCGTCACTGAAAGTGGTCTCTTCTGCTGCCAGCAACTTGGAATAGTCCAAGCAGCATCCCCCCTCCCACGCCCACACCTCAGCCACGCCTGTTCTCGCCCTTCCAACATGGTCTCGCTCAGGGCCCTGACTTCTCAGAAACATCCCGATCTCCAGCTCTCCTTTATCACCCAATAACTTGGGCTCACTTTTGGATAGGAAATAAACTCTTTATTTTTGTAGTTGTTGGCTCTGGCTGTTTCTGGGGGGTTGGTCTGATAGCCTCAGGGCTTCAGAGGAGCCTACACGGTAGTCACTCCCCCATATCATACCCCAGGGCCCTGTTGCTGTCTCTAGGAGGGCAAAAGTGCTAACCAATCCACTTGGCACCACATTCACACCACTAGAGGCCTTAGGGATGAGGCAGAAACCTTAATGAGTCACTATGGGCCCATTATACCCACCCTCCCCACCGCCAATCTGGTCACAGCCACAGATTCAGACATGGTATGTGGTAGAGACAGAGTCCTGACTCAGGCCCACCTCCAGCCCTGGAAAGGTGGCCCACAGGACTCTGCACCGATCCTGTATTCACCAATCATGTACCTGTTGCATGCTAGGTACAGCAGGGTCTGGCAGAAGCGCTTGTCACCAGCCAAGAACCTGCTAAGAATCCCATTATGCCCCATCCCCTTTGCTTGCCTAAGCTCTCTCTTCCTTCTCAGCTTTCACTTTTCTGACAATCACTGCAGCAGTGGGTGTTATGAATGTTGTTAGAAAGAGCCACCCTGAGGACCAGATGGAACTAGGTGTGGGCAGTTTTGCAGCAGGTTGTCCCAGACAGGTTGCCAGGTCGATTCTCCAGTTCAGGCTCCAGAGTATGATTGGTGTTGGCTTGTGTCATGGGAACAATGTCCACAGCTGTCTCTGGGGTGAGCTTTGATTCCACAAAGATTCTGAGTAGTGTCCCTGTGGGCCGGATGCTGAAGCAAAGGAGATACTGGTCTGTGTTGGGCGGCTGGGGGTAGGCAGAAGCAGAAGTGGTCCTAATCCATAGGATTAGGGGAGGGGAACAGAAAAAAATAGAAATAGTCCTGATCCACACAAAGGGCAAAGTGAGGGTAAACAGAAGTAGTTCCAATCTGCATTTATGGATGGGGACAGCCAAGGCAGAGGCAGTCCTGGTGTGTTTTGGGATTGAACCAAAGGCGGAGGGTCCTGGTTTAAGGCTGGGCAATGGCAGGAGCTCTCCCTTCGGTCTCACCCGGTAGCTTCCAGAGAGCCCTTCCTATACCACTTCCATTATCTTCCCCATCTCAGAATGTCCCTAACAGTCAGGCTCACAAGCTGACTTGGCCCAAAAGGGCGGACAGGGGCTTCTCCGGATTAGCGAGTGCCCAGAACTGGTCCACGCGGTCTCAAATGCATATTCATTCACACCATGATTTTCCTCTCTCAATTACAGCCTTCAGCCGTCTTGCAACGCTCCGCCACCTGCCTCCCTCGGGGCGCTTGGAACCCGCGATGACGCGGTCCGCAGGCCCGGCCTTAAAAAGTTCCCGGTTGGGCTCCGCCTCGCCGGCAGCCGACTCCACCCTAAGCCTAAGTCCCAGGCGGCTGGCGGCTCCGCCCAGCGCTGGGAACTACAAGTCCCGCCGTCTCTTGCGCGCGCACTCCCGCCTCTCTCGCTCCACACCGCGGGCACCGCCTGTGAGTCGGCCAAGAGTGCCTCTCATTGGTTCCACCGCCCTGTCAGTCACCTGGGAATATTGAGGGGCGGGTCGGAGGTGGAGATCCGGATCCGGAGCGGCTGAAAGGCGGAAGTGGAGGCCGGAGCCTGGGACACCGCCGGGGGGAGAGGAGCGGAGCCTGTCCGAGCCCCGGCCCAAGTAACGCCGCCGCCCCGGAGCCGCCGTGAGTGTGCCTGTCTCGGGACCCAGTGTCTTCCTCGCGATGAAGCCTCTCCCGGGCAGCCCTACCTCCCGCCCAGCCCCGGCTTAGGGGGATACTGTCCCCTCCCCCGACCCGTAGCCCCCTTTTAAGGGGCTCCCCAGGCGTCGAGCCAAAGAGGGGGTGGCTCTTCTTTCCTTCCCTTACCTGACCTTTGTGAACCTTGGGAAACCCCTGTGGCTCTCCCCTAGCCTGTCTAGTTCGGTTGTGGGAGGGAGAGACGCTAAGTTCCTCTCCCTCTGCTCCCCAAATTGGAGAAATCTTCGTCAGGTGTGAAGGAACCTGCCCCTCTTCTCTTTTAGAGGTAGCCGGGAGTGTTGTCTGTCGCCGTTTTCCTTACCCCCTTTCCACAAAAACAGTTGTCCCTGCAGCCCTGGAAGAATTTTATCTCGATTTCCTGGGGCTGGGTTGGTTGGGGGTGGGGGTCCTGGGGGAGACTGTTCCCTCAGTTCCTTACTTCCTCTCTTTCCTCAAGCCAGAGAGCCACCCAGGAGCCCAGCAGAGTTTAAAGTCTGGGTCACTGTTTAGGAATGAGCTGTCTTCTCCTTGTCTTGCTCCTCTGCCCCCAGCCCAGTCCTCTAGTTATGTTGTTCTCTATAGTTATGTTGTTCTCTAGTTGTGTTGTTCTTTGAGAGTCTCCCTTTTCCTGCCTCTGAACAGTTTAGCTGAGGTTTGCTCAATCCTAGCTACAGATCACAGATCAGGGTAGATCTGCCCATTCATTATCTTCTCTCCCCCCTCCTCCTCCCCCCTTGCTCCAGTCTCAGCCCTGTCCTCCCAGAGCACGTGAGTGGTTTCCAGACTGCCTCAGAGGGACTGCTGCTCCTGGGACTGCTGTCTGTTCGTCTTTAGAGAGAAGGAAAAAGACCAAAAAGAAGGAGTCTGGAATTGAAGAGTCCTAGGCTATCTCTTTCCCACCCCTAAGCACACACACTCACCTCCCTGATCAACAGGTCACACCACTTATAGTCCCAGGGTCTATCTCCATTCCCTTCTAGGCTTGATCAAATAAACTGTAGATTACAGAGGATTAAGTTGAGATCACCGTGGCACCTTTGGGTTCTTAATGTGCTGATTTTTGTAGCCCAAGGAATTCACACACATGCCAGAAAGTGCTGATTCCCCCCAGCTTTTCCGAGACAGCCTGTACTGACATCTGATCCTTGTCCATTGCTTGGGACTTAGGTGTGTGAAATGGCTGCTGTCTCACACCAAGCTGGGAGGTTCTTTGTTATGTGGCCAAAGTACAGGCCAGAGACTGTACCTTAATGAGAGCAGCCTGACTCTGAGGCCATGACTGACCCTTGCTATCTACAGTGGAGGAAGGGAGGGAAGGCCATGCGATCTTTGAGAATTTCTGTAGCTCTTCAGTGTTCTGGGCTGTCTTTACTGCCCTTGGATGCTACTTACAAGTGCTAAAGTTGTTTCGCCTTGAGGTCTTTTTGACCTCCTCTGGACAGTCACCAGTGTCTGACTCCTGCAAAGTTTTGAGCTAGCCCTGGGATGCACTGATTTCATTCTTTATTGGATAACAAAAAAAACCTTCCTTGCTAGGGTCAACAGTCAGATCATAAGCTCTCTCCAGGTGGACTTCCTTGGAGGGTCTTTGGAGACTTTGCCTCCAATTTTGGTTCTCTAATCTGGTCAGCTTCTGCCTCTGAGGGGCAGGGCCACAGAGGCCTGACTGCTTACTGACTAGTGGTCTCTGACCAAACTTCCTACCTCCTCAGTAGTGGGCTGTCTGTAGTTTCTGGAATTGTATAGGAGTCCCAGGATGAGGCTGGCCGGCCTTCCTTGTCAGGTCGTGGTCTCCTAGCTCTGATTCTGAAGCAAGCTTTCGAAGGAGAAGCTCTTACTTTCAGAGAGACTGAAGGCACCAGTGCCCCAGGTGGTTAGGTGGCCACTTCTGGCATCCGGAGATTATAGAGTCCAAGCAGAGATCTGACAGTACTTGGCAGAGAGAGGGAGGGCTCTGCGTGGGACAGAAGCCCCTCCCCTCTGATGCCCTTCCTCTCCTCTCTTGCCTCTTAACAACCAGTGGGCCTTTTTCTGGCTTTATCGTATAGAAAGTTGATGACAACTTATTTTTATAAATTATTTTAAAATTGCCAGGTTCGTTTCACACATGTTCCTCACTAGAGTCCTGGGAGATAGTGGGAATTGTATCTCCACTTTGGAGATGATGCTAAAGGAATTTAAGTAGCTTTCCTTAGGTCATACAGTTAGAAAATGGTAGAGCCGGGGCTTGGAATTTGGAATTAGATGTGCCGCCTCTTCCCGAATAGCGGGCTGTCCTTTGGTCTGTTTGTGGAAGGAATGAACATGCGGGTAAGCAGGCAGTGGCCCAAGTGCAGCCCCTGTACCATTCCTCCTCAGCATGGGCACTCCTCTGCTTCCGCCCCCCCCCCCTTGTCCTCTTTCTCCTCTGCCTCTAGGGACCAAGTCAGTACTCTTCAGGGCCCTAGAATTTGCTAACATCTGCATGCCATTAATTTCTTGGGAACCTGAAAGTCATGGTGGCTAGAAAATGAAAGTAAAAGTGGTTGGACTCAGGGGTCCCTCTGGGCAGGGTGAAGGGCTCAGAGCTGGCCTTTGTCTTGTCCCCTGGTTCCCCCTTGATGCTGCCTGCTGCTTGCAGGTGGGAAGAACATGGCTCTCCACCAGGGGCTCCTTTCACTAGAATTTCCATGGCAATACAGAGGAGGGTCAGAAATTTTAATTCCAGCCCCACCAAGTAAGTACATCTTAGGAAGACCCTTCTTCCTCTAATCCTTGCATGGTAAACAGAGAAGCAGTGGGGTGGGAGGCACGAGAGCTTTGGAGTCAACCAGACCTGAGCTGTCATTTGGAGCCCCCCATTTACCAGTTGCTTAGCCTTGGGCTTGTTACTTAACCTCTCTGAGCCTCTCTTCCACTAAAATGGGGATACAAACTATCTTGCCGAATTAGAAACAAAGGATAAAGAAGCTAGTCCATCCCCTGGCACAGAATAGATACTCACAAGGTGCATGGAGTATTGAAGGTACATAGCATGTAATTCATCCCTGGAATTCTCATTCACATTTCTGCCAGTTGTCACTGTGACACCTGGTGCTTTGCTGCGTGGTTTCTCATGTTGTCTGGTTTCATGGGTGGTGAACAGAATTGATGTGGGTTGTATTCCCATTTTACAGAAGAGAATGCTAAGACTATGATTGTGCTACTCCCACTAGGGTTCTCAGACCCAGTGGATAATCAGAGTCATAGACTAGTGAGGTCTTTGCATCTTCTAGGCACTTCAGTCTTACTCAGTTTTAACCATTTTCATACTAAAACAATCCCGGATTTATTATAGATTGGGATGCAAAGTTTGCATCAATTTAAGCTAAAACAGGAAACTTGAGGACAATATTTTGGTTGCAGCAGGCTGCTTTGGGTTCGATTCCCAGATTCATGTGGTTTTGCATTTTCTCTCCCCTGACTTGAGTCAGAGGTATTTTTGTTGGGGCCATTGGAGAAGAACTGATTCACGTAGGATTTGTAAACTAGGATGTGCCCCAATCCAGGTAATAGCTTCTTTCAAGAGCCTTGGCAAAGGAGAGCTGGAGTATTTCTTCAGGAGTCTTCTGCATTAATAACTTGGTACTATAAAATATTAATTTTCAGAGTAAGTGTCCCCATCTCCTGTGTATAGGAACAACAATACGAATAAAAGCTAAACTTTTTGAGCTTTGATTACTATGTACCAGGCATTCTCTTGAGCCCTTCACGTGTACTGACTCCTTTAATCCTCACAATAACCCCGGGAGGAAGGTAATGCGTTCAGTCCCCAGGTTCTGGTGGGGAATTCCCTAGTGAGTGGCAGAGCATGGGTCAGAACGGAAAATCTGTGCTTGGATCCCTCCTTGCCCTGTCCCTGGGCTAACTGTGTGTTCTTCCCTCTGCCTAGAAGGCTCTTCACCTCACCTGCCTAGGAGCAGCATCTCCCAGCTTTACTCTCAAGGCTCAGTTGGAATGTCACTTCCTCTTTGAAGCCTTCCCTTTGTGGAAGTAGGGTGAGGGCTTTTCTCTTCCCTGTGCTTTCCTGTCTCTGCTCCTTGTCTGCCTCCTTGTCTAGTGTATGAGCCTCGAGGGGGCACAGATCTTGTCCTATCTTATCTCCACATCCAGTTCTCTTGTGGCACCAAGCATGGTAGGCGCTCCCACTGTGGTTATCAAAGGAAAGGGCAGACATTCACACCTGCCCTTGAAGCAGATGCTGGCCCATTTCCTCTAACATGCGCTTCCTGAGGTCACACGGCTTGGATGTGGTGAACCTGGGATTCACATTCAACATCCATCTGGTCCCAAAGCCTGGGCCATTTCTTCGTCCATCCTCCACAAAGTTGCTCACAGATAAGAGAGCACACAGGTAAACAGGATGAATGTTACAGTACAGACGATAGAGGGGGCAGAGACAGGTCACCAACTAAATTTCTAGAGGGTAGAGCTCTCCAAAGCTCCATGTCCAGCGTCTAGTGCCGGGTTTCATGGGGAACGCAGGCACAACTTTGGCCGCCCGCAGTCCTGTTGACCACCTTCCAGTGCATGTGTACCTGGCCACTGTGCCTCTGCAGCTGTGTGTGGTGAGGCAGCACTGGCCCTAGGTCAGGACTTGGCCAGGGTCTGTGGACGTGAACTCAGCGCTGGTCCCTGGGCACTACTTGGCACATCTGCACAGGGCTCATTCTTGAGTGAGGGTGGGCTTAAGAAGGTGGTGCCAGCAGCAGTTTAGACCGTGAGCAGTGAGAGCAGCCCTCCCTTGTATAGTCCACAGGGATGGCCGTGAAACTCCCCTGCCCTGTGCCTGCGAAATTTGAGTGTTATCCTCGCTGACCTTGAGACTATTGATGTGGATCCCACCAACCCCCTCCTGGCACACCCCTCAGCCCAGCCTCATGTAAAGTTAACTTGTCTCTGTGAACCGGACTATAAAGTAACCAGGCTCCTTGGATCTCGTTTTGTCACAAGATGAGCCACTGCCTTTAAAAAAAAAACTATTTCAGAAAAATTGTGAAGGTAGAGTTTTCTCCACAATCCCCTACACCCAGTTTCCACTGTGACTAACATCTTATATTAGTATTGTACATTAATGAACCAATTATGATACATTATTACTAACTGAAGTCCATACTTTATTCTGATTTCCTTAGTTTTTACCTAGTGTCCTTTTTCTGTTCCTGGATCCCATCCAGGACACCACGTTTCATTTAGTTGTCATGTCTCCTTAGGCTCCTCTTGGCTGTGACAGTTTCTTAGACCTTCCTTGTTTTTGATGACCTTGATAGTTTGGAGGAGTGCTGTCAGACATTTTATAGCTTGCCTTTCAGTTGAAATTTGTTTAATGTTTTTCTCATGGTTATGCTGGGGCTGTGGGTTTTTGGAAGGAAGACCAGAGGGGTAAAGTGACATCCTTACCCTATCATATCAAAGGTGCGTACTGTCGCCATGACTCAGCATTGCCTTGGTCACCCGGTTGACATGATGTTTGTCAGGCTCTCCCTCCACTGTAAAGTTACCGTCTCCCCTCCCCCTTTCACGCTGTCCTTGGAAGGAAGGCCCTCTGTGTGGTCCACACTTAAGGAGGGGGGAGTTATGCTTCTCTCCTTGAAGGCAGAGTATCTACATGAGTTATTTGGAATTCTTGTACATGAAAGATTTGTCTATTCTCCCCATTTATTTAGTCAGTTTTTTTTTTATCAGTATGGACTTGTGGGTGTTTATTTTACACTTTGGTTTATAATCTAATACCATTTTATTTTCCTGTTCAAATTGTTCCAGCTTGGTCACTGGGAGCTCTTTTGGCCTACCCCCATCATTTAGGGGCTTTTGAGTCTTCATTTTTGTTAGCACTTCTTTGGGCACTACAGGATACTCCAGGCTTACCTTGTATATTTCCCGCCCTGGTCCTAGAATCAGCTGTCTACCCAGGGCCACTCCTTTTGTAGCAAACACTTCCTCTGAAGTATGTTGGTATGGAGTCATGTGGACAGGTTCAAGTCGTTTCTCTCTTTGATGGGTAGTCATAGTCGCTGCAGCTTCCAGAGGTAGGTAAGGTGGAGGTGTCCCAGGGAAATCCACACCGGGAGAGTCCTGAGAGCTGACCCCAGCAGCAGGCTTTTGCTTCTCCATACTTCTGCCCCTGCCTGAGGCTTTCAAGTGATGCAAAAATGATTAGATTTGGTATTTACTCTGGAGTTTACTGTCCAGTTGGGAAGATGACATAATCGTCCTGTATTTCGGGTGCTAAGTCCTTTATCCATACCTTCCAGGACTCTGGGTCTTTTAGGAGAGTCCATGTGGTCCTGGCCAGCATTCTTTTGCTGCCATTCAAAAAGAGACCACCGCCTGGGGAGGGCTGCGCAGGGTTTATGGCTCCAGGCAGGCTCAGGGCAGGCTGTCACTTTGAGCTGTGATCCTGAATCATTGAGTAGCTTAAATCCTTCCATTGTACTGTCATCTCTCTGAAGATGTGTAACTTGAGCACTGCTGGAAACACTAACTTGGGATGTTAACAGGAGTTGGTTTACAAGCCTCTGGCCTTCTATTCATAGCTCCGTGTGTGTCCCCTTCAGGTGGTTCTGTCAGAAGCATTCCAGGCATGGGGGAGGGTGTGGGTGGCCTCCCTAACCCTGGCTGCTGTCCTAGTCATCAAATTGCTCTCTTAGCTGCTCCGAAGGCTGTGGTGATTAATGACACCAATTTCCAAACCTCTAGCAGTCACAGCCTGGTTTTTTAAAAGGAACTCTGATGTCTTTGTCAGCTGTCCTAGTCCTGTCCCCTCCCCCCCTCCACAGCTGAACTACTTCTTCCCTTTCCTGAAAGAGGCTTTGAGATGGAAGGAGCAGCATTTGGGCTTTAAGATGCTTTGTGTTGTGGGGCTTTTTTTTTTTTTTTCCCCAAGAGTCTATGGTTTGCCTGGTTGGGGGCTTTAACTCAATGTTGATTTTTCTGGATGGTGTTGATCCTCCCCACCTTCCATTCTTGTGGCTTTGGAAGCCAGTCTCCAGAGAATACAAGGTTATGGTTGTTGTTAGGACATCAGCTGTGATCTGGTCCTTTTTCTAGGGCACTGGTGGAAGTTGTCTTAGTCTGTTTGGGCTACTATACCAAAATACCACAGACTGGGTGGCATGTAAACAAGGAAATTTACTTCTCAGTTCTGGAGGCTGGAAGTCCAAGATCAGGGTGCCAGGATGGTTGGGTTTGGGTGGAGGCCCTCTTCCGGGTTGCCGACTGCCGACTTCCAGACTGCCAACTTCTTGCTGTGTCCTCGCATGATGGAAGGGGCAAGGGAGCTCTCAGGAGCCTCTTTTAAAAGGGCATGTATCCCAGTCTTGAGGGCTCTGCCGTCATGGCCTCTCCTCCCAAAGGCCCCACCTCCAAATACCATCACAGTGGGGATTAGCATTTCAACAAGGCATTTGAGAGAGGGGCACAAACATTCAGACCGTAGTAGTTGTCCTATTCCACATTCTCTCCAAATGGGGGGCACTGACGAACGGGGTTCAGGGCAACTGAAGCAAAAGCAATGCATGAATAAATAGTCTTTGAACGTTCCATCGTGGAATCCACTTCATAGGGACTTGGAGGGGCAGGGGCTTCTCCACCCTTGAATGCTTACTGAGAGCTCGCTCTGAGCCAAGGCCCTTTGCTGAGAGTCTTCTGTGCGTTCCCTTCCCAGCAACCCTGGGAGATGGGTGGTACTAACCTCTCTATTTTACATGTGAGGAGGTGGGTCAGTGACACAACACAGAGTCACCCTAGGAAGTGGTGGCTCCAAGACTTGAGCTGAAGTTTGCCTGACTCCAGCACATGTGCTCTTAACCTCTGTGCAGAAGGAACCTAAGAGGTCCCATCTGGGGTGGTGAGGAGTCTCTTCCATGGGGCTGTGGCTCTGTCAGGGGACTGGAACTGCCTGGCAGGTGGATGTGCATTGAAGCCTTCCACTACCCCATTCACTTGCCAAACAACCAGGCCGGGCCTGCATTGCAGGCTGGGTTCACCACATTTATGAGCACTTACTGTGTGTCAGGTTTGATGCTGTGTGCTGTTAAAACAAAGGGAAACCCGTAGTCAGCCTTTGAGAATTTTGTAGCATGATCCTTCTCACCTGCAACAATGCCCTTAGTTTCTCTCTTTCTCATTCCCAATGCTCAAGCCCCCACATTCTCCAACCTCTTGCCACCTACGACAGTCGTGAAAGTTTGGGGCCATGAAGTAGTTGAGTGATTCATTCATTGAAACCTGTTAAGACCTGTACATTGCCTGATTTCCTCACTCAGTGCCCTTCTACATTCTGTTCGACAAAAATTGAGAAAGAAAAAGTCAGCCTAAAACATCGTTCCTTGACCCCTAGGCTCCTGAGAGCAGCCATCATCCCTCAGATCCCACAGTGGAAACTTTGACCTTGTTTCATGTTCGTTGCGCAGCCTCTGACGGTAGTGTGTGTGGTGTCTGAGCAAAAGGAATTTGGTTTGCTAGATCTGATACCTGATTCTCTTTTCCCTGCTCTTCTCTGAAACATGACCTCTGCCCTCTGTTTAGAAGCTGAGGGCAAAACAAAGAGGCAGTGACTTAAACTGGCTTTTTGTTTTTGTTGTTTTTTATGTAAAGACAGGAAGGGTTTGTGAGAGATGTCAGTTGTTGGTAAGAGTAGCTCGATGAACAGGTGCTGCTGATGACCCTGCCTTTCAACAGAGGTTCTTGGCATCTTTCTGGGCCTTGGGGCAGCAGCTGTCCTGGCTGGTACTCCTGGCCCTTGCTGAGACCTCAAGACAGAGGGGAAGATGGGCCCTGCATTGTTGAGGTCCCAGTTGGAACAGTCTAAGTAAATAGTAACTGCAAATCACACACAGAGTAATTGTGAGGCCTGTGGGGCAGCTGGTGTTCTACACCCATTCTGGCTGGCTTCCCCTTGACTCATGCTCCATCCTGGGGACCATGGCAGGTATAGGTTGGGACCAGGGGAGAAGCTGGGCCTTGGCTGGCTCTCTCCTTTGCATTCCAGCTGGCACTGGCAGGTGAAGAGCTGGGCGGGGTTTGGGCGGGAGTTTACCACACAGCCTTGGTCCCATCTCCTCCATGCCTTGTCCTTGGACGCATGTGTGGATTTGTGCCACAGAAAGTGCCAGACTTCAAATGGAGCTTTTGCTTAAGGCCTCTTAGCGGGCTACCCTCTGTGGGGCCAGAGAGTCTGTCACAGCCTTGCTGGCTGAGGCGTGCTGAGTTGGAGGCCAGGCCCTCTTCCGGACAATAGTTTCTTAGGAATGACAGTGGTGGGGCCAAGGGCCCCTAGCACCTCTTAGAATCAGTTGGCAGGATGAGCCTTGCCTGGTGCCACCCAAGCGCCCAGCTCCTCTCTGGCCAGTGGGCCAGTGAATGAGAGTCGTAGAGCTGCCCCTGGACCCTGGGGCCTGCCCACAGATGGTCCAGGCGACCACACCGGCCAGTCTGTGTCAGCAGATCCAGGGAGTTCGCCCCCTGCCCCCCAGCCCCCCAGCAGCCTTCCTCCCCGTGAGCACAGGAAGAGGGGGCCTGGAGGTTTCCATCCTTGGCCCGAAAGTTAGCGCTGACTCTGCTTCTCTCCGCCTCTCCAGGGAGCCCATCTGTTATCGAGAGCTGAGAAAGCATCTTGGAGATCAGGAAAGGAGTTCTTGGTGTTCTTGCTGGGGCAGGGCCGCAGGGAGCCGGGGGTCTGTCCCTCCAGGGTGACCTCCACCCATTTCCGCCCGGCATCTGTGCTGAGTGACACTGCAGGTCTTCCCGCACAAGGGAGAACACTGCAGGAGCAGCTGTGCTCTGTCCTGGCTGCTCCTGGCACGGCTCCAGGTTCACAGTGGTGAAGTCCTGTGTATCCAGGGTTTGCGTCTCTTGGTGTCCCTGCACACTGGCCACTCTGGCAGGTGTTAGTGGAGTGGCCTCAGTTGTGGCTCTGGAGACTCCATCAGGGCCTCCCTGTGGTGCAGGAGTATAGGCACTCAGCCCCAGAAGGCTCTTAATCGTTGAAAGGGGAGTGAAATGGAACTGCTCCCAGTAAAGGGAGTTGGGTGGGCTGGGGCAGATTCAAGGGCCTGTCCCAGTGTTAGGGGACCCCGCTCACTCTGAGTTCCCCTCTGGGATGATGTGCCTCCCTTTCTGTGGAAAGGAAGTCATCTTGCTGTGGCTGTGTAAAGGCAGCATCCCCTTTCTCTTTTGTTGCCATCTCCCCTCAGCCCCTACTTACTAGTGGGATGAGGAGCCCAGCCCTGGCCCGACACACCCCATCAGCATTCTTCTCAAATCTCAACCTGGGCTGTTAAGCTACTGGCTTCTGTTACACTCTCCAGGTGAGACATGGGCCCTCTGCATGGCAATTCCCTAGTCCTGGTCCCATGGGAAGACACCCTTCTCTTTAATTCCACTCCTAAACCCCTTTCCCTCTGCAGATACTCTCTGGACTGGTTGGGGAGAGCAGAGCATCACACCGCTGTAACCTTTCTCCCCACTGAAAAGACGTAAGCATCGGCTTCTCTTCTTACTATCACGAGGCTTTAAACCACTTTAAAATTCTTTAGCCCACAGTTAAGTACAAACAATAAATATATTCGTAATATATATGCAGCAGTCACATTTGTGCTGAATCCTGCTAGCTTGCCTCTTATTTGTTTGGGTAGCTTTGTTCTCTTTTGGTCCTTTTCTAATTTAGGCATCATCTTCTTGATTGTCTTTACTCTGATCTACCCCCCAAATCAAGATATAGAACTTTTCCATCCAGCAGTGTGTTTTTTAAATTTGAAAAGGTACAAACTCCTTTTTCCATAGTTAAAAGCTATATTTTATGAAAGCATACATAAAGGTAGTGGCCCCCTTATTCTTAGTGGATGTAATGACATTATTAATATTCTTGGGTTTTCTAACCCTGGTTAGGGGAGCCTTGCTGGGGTTATGAGCCCTGGGCTTGGGCTCTGCCACCACCTGGCTGTGACCTTGGGCAGGTCCCCTTGCCTCACCTTCATCTCCTCTGCAATTGTAAAGAGGAGTTTTGAGCTTTGAAAACTAGTGAGTCAGACTCTTCGTAGTAGAACAACCCTACCATTCGTTAGAACTTCACCTTCAAATACCGTGCCATGCACACCATGCATTGTTTCATTTAACCTTTACAATAACCCTATGTGATTGGTGTTGAATAGTACCATTTTGTAGATAAGGGACTGAAGCAGACAGCGGTCACTTGTTGGCCTTGGCCAAGGTCACTGAGCTAATAAACAGTGGAGCCAGGCTTTAACCAAACCCAGTTTGATCTCCCAAGTCCTGACCTGCTAGTTGTGCTGGGAAAGGGTGTGGGTACCGCATGTGGCTCTTGGCTTGTGCTGTTTCCAGTTCTTCTTTGTGCTGAGTCTGCAGCCTGCTAGAGGCCTGGGTGGTCTTGCTGTGAGCCTGCCCTCTGGTCCTGGGTGCCGAAAGTGGTGGTTTTTGCCTTTGAGAAGGAGCTGTGTTCTTGAGTCTATGGGTAAATCTGATCTGAGCTTTTTAATGTCTTCCACCTTATGAGCTCTCCTATGCCCCTTAATTTGTTCTTTTGTTCTCTTTAAGCTAACAAGTTGCTTCTCCTGTCCTCTTGCCCAGCTCTCACAGTGCTGAATATTTGGGGATGCTTTTATCCAGAGTGAAGTGTAGCTGAAGAGTCACTGGCCAGAACCACCTCCAGGGGGCCTTGAACAGGGCCACTGGGTTGTCAGCACCTCTCCCCCGCAGGCCAATCTTGAGTGAGCAAGTCTAGTGTCTCGGCCCAGCCTCTGGCCAAAACAAAATCTGATTGGTTTCCCTAATCAGCTCACTCTCCACGCTGTGCTGGGACTGTCAGCCAGAGGAAGTCTCTGAAGCAAACAGGAAGCACGAGAGACACCCATCAGCTGGAATTGCTCACTCTTTACCAGAAAGGACAGAGTGTGTGAAGTGGGTGACTTCATGGATTAGAGAATTGAAAGGTGGTAATTTCTAGAGGAGGCTGGGGGAGGGGCGACATTCCAGCAGCAGCTGGGGTATCCTGGAGAAAGCTTCAGGTGTGAGTGAAGCCAGGAGCCAGCCCTCACCCCCAGCCTGATCCACCTGTATTGTCCACAGTGCTGATCTCTGGAGTGCCCAGATCTGTCTCTCGCGTCCCTCCCTCCTTCCTGTGTCGGCTGCAGCTCTTCTGCTTAAAACAGCTGCGTAGAATCACTTGGGTCACTTATTTAAAATGTTGATCTCTAGACTCCACCGCTAGAGACTCTAGTTCAGTTGGTCAGGCTTATTTTCTAAACGCCCCTGGTGATTCTAATGGAAAGAAGTTTGAGACCCACTGAGCTGTAGTGCCTGGAGCGAGGAAGAGCAGCACCCTGCTTTTTTTGCCTCTGTGTCTCCCTCTGTGGCCCCAGAGAGGCCGGGGCACGTGCCTGTTATGCCTGTTCCTGGACCAGAATGTTTCAGAGCTCGGATGCCTTCTGCTCTTGCATGTGCCCTGTGAGGAAAGGCGTAGGGTGCTCCATCCTCACATTCTCTCCCATTTCCCGTGAGGATGTGGGGTTGGGAGTGTTGCTGGTTCTCATGGCCTCTGAACAAACCAGGGTTCTGATTTGGAGTGTGCAAGGAGAGGCCCTTGCTAGGGTCTGAAGTGCTACCCATTTCAGCAGCTTCATGAACATATCCAGGAGGAAATTCATCCCACTCCTAGATTTTCCTGGTGCTGGAGAAACTGGTTTAAAAAAAAATTTTTTTTTTGGTCTATTCTGTATCGTGCAAGAAACTTTGACCACAACTTTAACTCTTAAAGAGAATTGGATTTTTGTCTGAAAGAAGACTTCTACTGTGCCATTTTCAGTTAAAATTCCATCACTTGACTGCACCTGTGGGCAATTCTAGCTGCTGGTTCAGGAGGGAAGATTCTCACAGTGGGATTCCCTCCCCCAGACAGCAGGCCAGTTCAGTGAATTCACCTTTACCAAGCCTGCTGAGATGGAGGGTACATCTCCAATTTCCCAGTCTTGTGGGGGAGGGCGTAAAGCTTTCTGGGGCTCTGGGGGTGGCCTTTGCCTGTCTTAGGCACCCCCATCTCTCCGTGTGCCCTTCACAGCAGTATCAGCTTCCTCCGTGCTTTATTGTCCAGGCAGGTTCAACACCTCTGCTCATGTGATCACCAAGCAGGGCCAGGAAAACCACGAGGCAACAGGCCATTTAAAAAAAAAAAATGCTGTGTGTGCCTGCCCAGGTGTCTCTGGAAGGCGGTCCCAGCATCCAGGCAGAACATGGCACCAGCCAGTTTGTGCCAGGCAGAGCAGTTGCAGCGCTTTAAAAAATGCAGATGCCAGGCTCTTCTCCAAACCTTCATTGGAACCTCCAGGGCCTGGCTGCACAGGTGATTTTGTCATGCAGACAGGGTTGAGAACCACAGCATTGGAGTTATTTGTCTCTCCTTCTGGCTTGTTAGAAAAGTCAAGTTCTGTCTGGGCAGGTTTGGAAGCCCACTGGTTTGATAGGGACAAGATTTAGATGTTACCTCTATTTTCCTTGACTTGTGGGTGCCCCACCCCAGTCGCTCTCAGCCCTGGCTGCTTTGGTTTTCTTGGAACCAGGGTCCTCATCTTCTGTTCCCCTCTCCCCGCTTGTTCCTACCTCCCTCTCCATTGCCCAAGCCACACTCTGTTACCTGGCCAAGACTATGTGTCATGTGGATTCCTAGTAATAACCAACCTGTAATTCCACTGTGGTGTCCCTCTGTTGCTGTCACCCAGCCTGGCCCTGGGTGTCTCCTCCCACTGGCGGGATTACTCAGCGACTACAAGATCACTGTGACTGTTAGCCGGAGCCAGCCCTTGCTGGGCCAGGAAAGCTGCTGCCACAAAAAGAGAGTTTCATTCACCCAGCAGCCTGAAACCAAAGACAGAGGGTGGGCGTTGCCTCCGTGGTTCTTCCCACAGCAGGGGGATCGGTGGGTGTTCAGGCTTGGTCACCATGGGCTGGATGGCCTTGAGCAGGGTGCTTAACACCTGAGTGGCACGCTACTTATCTGAAAAATGGGAGATGGGTTTCAGGCTTAAAGGAGGTGATGGTTGTGTGGTTGTTCAGTAAATGCTAGCTGTCTCTGAAAGTCATTTCATTTGGTGAGCGCTCTCGAAATTCCCTGTTTATCTGGAGTGTTGAGAGGAGGGCAGCAGAGAAGTCCAAAGCACAGACGTCGCCTCGAGAGCCGTGGTGTAGAGCCTGGCCAGCGTCACTGACTGGGCTGCAAAGAGAAAGCATCTTAAACTATAAAATATTTCCAAACTGGCATTTCTGGTCACTAATTGAGATTCCTCCCCCATATTTCCTTCCTTGTCCTCTCGGGGCAGAGGTGGCCCCCACTTCAAGCCTCTTTTCCTTTAGTGCTATCCAGAAAGGAAACTGTTGTTCCTGGTTAGTGAATCACTCTTCCTGAAGCTCACTTTTTAAATGAGTTGCTGGGAGAACTTGGACGTGAAGAAACGATTTGAGGTTGCACAAAGCAAGCCCTTTGTGCCCGCTTCTTGCATGAGCACAGACCATTGCTTCCCACACACATCCCCCTCTTCATTCACACCCTGTCCTCTGACCGTCAGGGAACACGCTCCCCGCGCTCAGGGCCAGGTCGAGGCTGTCCTTGGACACCAGCTCCAAAGACCCTCCCCATGTAGACTCCATTCTGTGAAGGGCATTCTCCTCAAAACCTTTTCCTCCCAGCTTAGGTTCAGTGTTTAGGACATGATACTTACAGTGCTCGTTTATAAAACATTCTGTGTTTGTTCTGATACCTTTTAGTGTGAGTCTTCTGGAGGCTCCTGGATATAGGCTTCTCATTCTTTGACGTTCCAAAACTTTAAAAAAAGAAAAAGTTTGTGCCTCCAAAGCTATCACTAACCAAGTGAATAAGATGTCAGTGCTGGAACACCGCTGCTGGGGGAGCAGGTCTTGGTACCCGAGTTCGTCCCCGCCCTCCCACCCCTCCCCCTGGTTCTCCTTCTGCGTCACCCTCTGCCTCTGCTAGCGGAGAATGGAACTGAGGTCTCTGTTTAAAAGGGAAATCTGGCAGCTGTTCTGACTGCCAGCAGAGCTAGCTGGCTGTGGTGTGTGTTTGGTGTTGTGTGTGTTTGGTTTTTTAATTTGTGTGAGGCTTCTGGCCCATCAGAAATGAGAGAGCCAGGGGAAGCGGCTCGGGATGAGGGAGTGAAATGAGGCTTTGATTCCAGTGCACAGTCCAGCCTCAGACTGAGAAAGTCGGTCAGTCCTTCTGGAGATGGCAGGACAAAATGGCTGTTTTGATAACAACTCGCACCTGGCCAGGCCCTGGTTCCTGAGTGCCCACGAGGCTGGCCCCGCACCTGTCTCTTGTCTGAGGCTCTTTCTGCTAGGACTCCCTGTGCCCTGGTCAGTCTCACCACCCACTCTGGCTTTGCACAGAGGTGGGCTATGATCCTGGCTATCAGACTGCAAGTTCATTGTTGAGCTAGATCCAAGTGTCTTCTTAAGCAATTTTTTGGTACCCCAGGTTGCCTGTTGACTTAACTGTCACCAGGCTGGCATATGCCCATTCCTCTCCTGCGTGTGTGCATGCGCATATGTGAATGTACACATTTGGGATTGGCAGGTCAGTGTGTTTGCTCAGAACTGTGAGCCTGAAGTCGGAAGACCACTTTTCTCTCTACCGTCAGATGGTTGGAGGGCAGAGACGTGTGGTTCAGCCTAGTTAAGGCTCTTGTCCAAACTTCTAGGGGAGAGGGCAGGGAGTTGGGTGGGGGAGGCTGTCAGCCAGGTCATCAGGGAGGGCAGAGGGAGTGACCTGTGCTTTAAGAAGGGCTCACTGCGTGACAGTCTTTGGACTAACCCAGTACTTCTGATTTCTCCCTTGCAGTTGGAGGCCCCCCTCCCCACTAAGTGCCTCTTTGCAAAGCACCAGCCCCCACCCCCACGCTCACTGGTACCACGACAGCGGGACGGGCCATGGCGGGTCGGGGAGGTGCAGCGCGACCCAATGGACCAGCTGCTGGGAACAAGATCTGTCAGTTTAAGCTGGTCCTGCTGGGGGAGTCTGCGGTGGGCAAATCCAGCCTTGTCCTCCGCTTTGTCAAGGGACAGTTCCACGAGTACCAGGAGAGCACAATTGGAGGTGAGTGGGTCCGAGGGAGCAGAGGCGGCCTCAGGGAGGCTGAAGAAATGCCTTGGCATTGAGGACAAGGGAAGCTGACTGCCCAGAGACTAAACAGCCCTGGGTGGCAGCACTTGCCTTATCTGGGCCCTAGAATTGAATGAACAGCTGGTCTCTGTGCCACAGTCCCAACAAGCATCTAGTAAGAATTAGCTGGGAGTCAAACTGCCTTCCTCTTCTGGTTCCACCTTATTATGTATTTGTGGGGCTCTGGGTAAGGCCCTTCCACTAGCTGGGGAGGAAGAGACTAGGTCTGGATCTCTGAGGGTTCTTCTCACCACTACCAGGCAGCACATTTGCCCCAGCCTCCCCCACTTTCCAGAATGGGGAAATGGCCTCATGAGTGGGCTGGTGTTTCTGAAGCTGACCTTTACCCTCTCTGGAGCTCAGAGCCTGTGCCTGATTTCCCAGTGCTCAGCATTTAGGATGTCAGGGTCTGGACTCAGCCTCCTGCCTCAGTGGCCAGTACAAACCCCTGAGGGGCTGGGACCGACCTTGGGCTTGAGTCATCCTTTCTCTACCCTATGGGTTGGTAGGAGGTTTCCAGGCAGCTGGAGACAAAACAGGCCGTGTCAGCAGTCTTCTGCTGCCTCCTCAGCACTCGAGTTAGGAGCTGGAGAGGGGGAAGTGAGGTGGGGGACGTGGGGGGAGGGCGGACAAGGACAGCGGCTTCCTACACAGAGCTGCCCGGGATCCTCTGCCGGGACTCCCACCTGCCAGTCCCAGCTCCGAGACTCCTCCTCTCAAGCACGTGCACAAATGCTGTGTGTTCTCCTGCCTCAGGCCAAAGATAGGGTCCCTGTGTTCCCTGGAGGTCAAGCTGATCAAGAATGGGTGGAGGTCAAAGCTGAGGGTGGTGGCTAGCCAGCGTGCCTGGAGGTGACACGGGCGGTGGGGAGCCGGGCACCCAGCCTCTGCCTGGCACAGCACAGCGTGTACTTTCAGGCTCACCCAGCTTAGCTTAGTGACAGTGTCCTCGGGAAACCAAGGGCCAGCGACACCCCTGGGCTGGAGCAAACAGAGGGACTAGCGAGGTTCCCGCGGGACTGGTCTCTGAGGGGAGGGAGGAGGAGGAGTGTGAGCCCACCCTTTTGTGCTGGGAGTCAGGTTTCCCCTGGACTGTCCCTCTCCTGCTCCTTGCTGCTGCCCTCTTCAGAGAGCGCTCCCGGAATGGCTTGAGGACAAGCAGGCTTCCCTTCTCCTGCTCTTGCCTGGTGTGGGTCTGGAAAGCCTGTGCAGCCCCCAGCCCGCCTGCGTGCATACACTAAAGCACAAGCTCTGCCTGCCGGGCTAAGTGGTGGGTGCCAGGTTGGGGGCTTTTGGTGCCCATCTCAGCAGAAGGCTCCTAAGCACCAGAGGCTGGATGCCACCATGCAGATCCATGGCTTCTCTTGCTCCTTCTCACCTGGTAACACTGCCTTCCCTCCTACAGCGGCCTTCCTCACACAGACCGTCTGCTTGGACGACACAACAGTCAAGTTTGAGATCTGGGACACAGCTGGACAGGAGCGGTATCACAGCCTGGCCCCCATGTACTACCGGGGGGCCCAGGCCGCCATCGTGGTCTATGACATCACCAACACAGTAAAGATTTCCTCTTGCTTCTCCATCCTTTGTTCCTGAAATGGGGTGTGGGTGCATTTCCTCTGGTGTTTGGGGGTATCTCACCAGAATCTCTAGGCTGGTGACATCTTAGACACCTTGGCTCTGCCAGCTCCAGCTTCTCTAGTAAGTGGCCCTGGGCAGAATGCCCACTCCTTGTTACTGATTCTCTGGCCCTGTCTCCCCAGGATACGTTTGCACGGGCCAAGAACTGGGTGAAGGAGTTACAGAGGCAGGCCAGCCCCAACATTGTCATCGCACTCGCGGGCAACAAGGCGGACCTGGCCAGCAAGAGAGCCGTGGAGTTCCAGGTGGGGGACGGACCGGACTTGGGGGAGGATGGACCAGCTCCACCCAGCTTCCCCAGCTTCCCCAGGCGTTTCGAGCTTTGCAAAGGGCTACACTGGGCAGTAGCAGGGAGCTTTTATCTGCTGTTCCCTCAGGGCTCAAGCCTGGACCTAGAGGGATTGTTGGCTGCCACCACATCAGTGGTGGTGGGGTATGTGCATATGGATGGCAGAAGCTTCCACTTATTTTTTCTGTAAAAGGACTTCTTAATGAAACTTAGTGGAAAGCCAGACTTTTTTTCATGTAATACGTGCGCATAGGAAATTGTAAACAGTACAAGAAGATATATAGGATGAAATTTGGGTCTCTAACCCTAGAAACAATCTCCCTCCCCCAGGTTCCTCACAGTTTCTGATCTTTCTGGAAATATGCACATGTGTGTGAATCCCTTTCTTTATATGCTGTATGTTTATTTTTTACCAGTCCCTACCTGATGGACATTTAGGTTGTGTGTAATAGCAAAAGACTGGAAACAGTGCTGTGGTCAGCATCTACATACTTTTGCCCAAATGTACAAGAGTGTAGGATAACTTTCTAGCAATATTTCCTAGCCTGGTGATTTTGAAGAGCAGGAAGGCAGAATGGGCCTAGGGAGACCTGAGTAAAATGTCTGCTGTTGCGTGTGAGCTGAGAGGTGCTGTATGTGAAGTGGGGAACCCAGAGCAGGAGAGCCCTAGGCCTGAAAACCCCTGCATTGTGTCTATTGTGTAGAAGGCACTGTGATCAGGGAAGATTTTTATCCTGGGCCCCGGCCCCTGCCAACTGTCAGCGTTTCCCTCCCACCTACTTTCTCACCTCCATCCAAATCAGGAAGCACAAGCCTATGCAGAGGACAACAGTTTGCTGTTCATGGAGACATCAGCAAAGACTGCAATGAACGTGAATGAAATTTTCATGGCAATAGGTAAGTTGCCTCTCCTCCCCTCCCCCACCCAGGGCATATTACTTGCTTCCTGTTCTGCAGTAGATCTGTGGGGTCCTTTCACCAACGGATCTTTTAC
The DNA here is from genome assembly GCF_009834535.1 of Camelus ferus. Classification (NCBI taxonomy): domain Eukaryota; kingdom Metazoa; phylum Chordata; class Mammalia; order Artiodactyla; family Camelidae; genus Camelus; species Camelus ferus. Next base: position 35,273,977 of record NC_045711.1, on the reverse strand, counting down.
CATTTTTGATATTCTGATAAAGTCGTTTTCACTGGGCTCTCAGATATAAATAGTTCACTCCCAGCGGGTAGTGGGGAGGGTATGGCTCAGTGGTAGAGCTCATGCTTAGCATGCAAAAGGTCCTGGGTTCAATCCCTGTTACCTCCATTAAAAAATAAAGTAATAAGTAAATAAGTAAGTAGTGCACTCCAGAAGTTTCTAAAGCCTGGGCCAAAGTCTCACCATTTCACTTCCTGACCCTTTAGTGTACCGCCCACATAAAACTCTACATATATCACCATCCCCCCAAACCACTTCTTAAGATTTTTTTTTTTTTAGCTCATTTGGCTCTAGAGTCATCCTGTGTGGGTTTGAATCCTTGCTCTACCACTTATTAACTCTGTGGTCTCGGGCAAGTTATTTAACCCCTCTTTGCCTTAGCTTCCTGAAAGACCCAGAATGCACCTGGCACATAGAAGCAAAGCCGTCAGTGTGTTAGTTATCACTGATAGGGTGGTACCCCCGTGGACTTGGAATAGTATTGGGGTACTCCCACAAACACACACCTTCCCCCTCCCCTCCCAAACAGCTAAGAAGCTTCCCAAGAACGAGCCCCAGAATGCAGCTGGTGCTCCGGGCCGGAACCGAGGCGTGGACCTCCAGGAGAACAACCCAGCCAGCCGGAGCCAGTGCTGCAGCAACTGAGCCCCCCTTGCCTGCCCACTGCCCCCACCTCCTCCGCCTCAACGACCCGACTGGAATCCACTCTAACCAATCGCACTTAACGACTCGGGCCACCACTTGGGGGGCAGGGGGAAGGGTCCACCATGATTTCTCCATATCATTTTGATCATAGGCCGGAGTGAGTTATTCCACCTGCACCTTTCTGTACAAATACTAATTCAATTTTAAGTCTTAAGTCACTTTTTTAATATATATGATCTGCTCTTCCCACTTCCTGCCCTTTCTACTGCTCTCCCACTCTTCCTCTGCCAGTAGGTAGCCACGTGCCCCTGTTCCCCCCGCCCTGTGTATGGGGAGGTGGGAGTTGGAGCAGTTGCCCTTCTTTCCCTCTTGCTGAGCAGCGGGCTCAGCAAGAGCATCCATATCCTTACTGTGTTTGGAGTGTGCTTGGTTCTGGGTGTTGGGGCAAGCCACAGGGGCTCGGGAAGGGAGAGGCAGCTTTTCCCTCAGCTGGCCATCATCAGGCTGCAGCGCCCCCCCTCGCCCCCTGACTCACAGCTGGGAGAGAACCCACAGCATTGCCACAGCATTATTGTGACAGCCACGAACCCATTGCCCACAGCCCCCTTCCCCCTCGTCCTTGGTCACCCTGACCTCTGGCTCTGAGCCCTGTTCTGACCAAATCACGATGATGAGTATTTGGGAGTGGGTGGGTAAGGGTGGGAGTGGGAGGGTGTGGAACCAACTTTTTCTGTATTTTGTATTGTATGTTTTCTTCAACATGTAACCAATCAGTATCTTGTCAATATAGTCAGCCGATCGATCGACCTCCTGCTTGTCTTGTCTTTCTCTGGCAGAGTTTATCAGACCACATCCTCTCTAGCTTACTTGAAGTTAATTTAAAATGAACCACTAAATCTTGTTAAAGAGAAGTTTTCTTCCTCCTCTCCCTAAAGTGAGAGGATATTTGGTGATTATGGTAACCAAGAGAAAGAGGCCTTTATTGTTACAGGCTGTAATGGGGTGGTGTGGGGTAAGAGTGACCTGGGGGTGAATCTTACCAAGTCTGAAGTTGAGGGGCCTGCATTTGCCTCTCCCCTACCCTGTCCAGATTATATTGGGGTGATGTGCAGTCTGTATTTGAAAAGAGTTGGTCTCTGAACACTAGAAACCATCTCTCTGGGGTTTTTTGATTAGCCTGTACTAGACTGGTGATGGACTGGGTCCTCTCATCCTCTTCCCTCAAGAGGAAGGAACACAGATGACTTCTGGAACTTTGGACTGGTAATAAGGCAGAGACAACAGCCCCATACCAGGTCCAAGCCAACTGGTCCCTGATCTCTCCGGGGCCCTCTGCTGACCTGAAATCAAATGAGGCTTGGGCCCTTCTGGCCCTCTGTTGCCCTCTGCTGGAGCTGTTGGTCCAGGCAGCTGAGCCGGGTAAAACAGTACCGCCCACCTACCCCCAGCTTCCTCGGGGGCCACCGGGCCTGATTCTTGGTGGATCATCATCTTGAGGTGCCTTTCCTGCCTCTCTGGGCCCTCCTACTACCTTTGTTATACCTCCACCTCTGACCCCCAACCACAAGAAAAGACCACGGACACAGACTGCTGCTCACTACGGTAGTGGTTTACTGGGTCAGGCTAGGTTGGAACCCTTTTTAGAGCCGCGGCTCCTCAGTCTCGAGGCCGGTCCTGTTTGGGCTTCAGGGGAAGGCAGCTCCCGGCACTGGCCACGGACGCACAGTTGGCCGGAGGGGGTCAGGCAGCAGGTCATGGCGGCGGGATCCAGGTTTGGCGGTAGCGGCATTTGCTGGTGCACCTTCTGCGCCACGCGGAAGCTGCTCCCATCCGGTCTGCAACCCTCCAGCTGCCGCTGGCCGGTCACCATCAGGCATCCACCGTCCACTTGAACGACCAGCTCCTCAGGGGTGAAGCCGTGGGCATACACCTTCATCTGGAAACCATCCTCCGCATGGACGTTGTCCCGCACAGCTGCCACATCATCCGTGAGCTGCTGTACCGGTAGAGTGGCCACATGGTTCTGTTCAGCGAAGGCTGCGCTGGGACATCGAGATGCCACCTGGCTCCCGTTGGGGAGACTGCTACCGACCCGCTGCATCCGAGTGAGCAGCAACTGCTGTTGAAGGGCGCGAGGCTCCGAAGGTAGCGCTCCGACCAAGGACTCCCGGAGAGGAGTCCCTCGAGGCTCCGCGCGGCTCTACTCCCACTCGCGTGGCGCCGCTCTGTTAAGGGGCCTCCCTTGGCTTCCCGCGAGGTTCACTTCTGCAGAGCTTGTGGTCAGCAATGCACGCATGTCCCACCTCCACGGGTTAGCAGCCACCCTGGTGTGCCCACTGCTGCTTTTGTCCCGGATCCTGCCCCTTTCTTGGGCCCTTTCCCCATCTCCCAGGGCTGTGACCCAAACGGATAAGCCAAAGGAGGCTGGCAGTGCATAAGCCTGACCCTGGAGCGGTCACCAGCACAGAGCGGAGATGAGATTGAGGCAATATTCCAAGTATCAGGCCTGGGGGCAAACAGGATTGCCCCCTGAAAAGAGCCATCAGAGTATGACTGCGGGGTCATCCATTCTCGGAAGGTCCTGCCGTTCTCTGACCACGCCCAATCCTGCGGCACACTGGGACTGGGAGGTGGACGCGCCTTCCTGGCCCCAGGCTTAATGTGGCAGGCTCAGAGCTGTGCTCTGGGACTGCAGAGATAAAGGATGTGGGCCCTGCCTGATAGATGCCCACGGGGTAAGGGGAGAGTCCTTCCCATGCACCCTCCTCTGCCTCTACCTCATTCCCACCGCGGTAGCCTTTTTCGTGACCACGGCCATGACTCTGGCGCTCAGTACTTTTATAATAAACCCCTTTTGTTAAAGTATAACGTACATAAAAGTGCACAAAACACACCCGTGTAACCACTTCACAAATCAAGAAATAGAGCTGCTTGTTGCCTTTTAATCGCCACTGTAGCTGCACTTCTGTGTCTGGAGACGTGGGATAGGGCCAAAGTGGGGAAGGAGGGAGATGTGCAAGAAGCCAACTTGACTACAGGCCCCAGACAAGCATTTCCATCCTCCGGCTTGGGAGGTGATTCCTCGAACAGAAGATTGTTTTCTGGGATGCTTCTCCTTGCCCCAAGTAGGCAGCAATCTTGACTATCCTGGGAGCCTTCGATAGAGTTTACAAGTGAGGAGTCAATCTGGGGTGCTGGCTCGGGACTCACTTAGCTGTCCCGGATCAAGAGACAGGACAGAAAAGTCTGGAAGCTGGAGGCAAAAGGAGCGGCCGCGAAAGACTACAACTCCCATCGTGCTCCGGGGCAGCGACGCCTGCGCACTGAGCGCCGGTTGCCCATGCGGCCCTAGGGCTGGGAGCGCCGAGCCGCGCTCCGCTGCGGGGGAAGCCATGGCGGAACCTTCCCAGTCCTCGACCCCGGCCCCGGCCGCGCAGCCCCGACCCCTTCAGTCCCCAGCCCCTGCCCCAACTCCGACTCCTGCCCTCAGTCCGGCTTCAGCCCCGACTCCAGCTCCCACTCCGGCACCAGTCCCCGCCCCAGCTGCAGCCCCAGCCGGGAGCACAGGGACGGGGGGGCCCGGGGTAGGAAGTGGGGGTACCGGGAGCGGGGGTGATCCGGCTCGACCTGGTCTGAGCCAGCAGCAGCGCGCCAGCCAGAGGAAGGCGCAAGTCCGGGGGCTGCCGCGCGCCAAGAAGCTTGAGAAGCTAGGGGTCTTCTCGGCTTGCAAGGTGGGGGCGGGGCCTGGGTGAGAGGGGGCGGGGCCTGGGGCATCCTCGAGCTCGGGTGGGAATGGGGGCAAAGCTCTGGCTGGGGAGTGGCTGCTTGTCCCCTGGTTACAGGGTTATTGACCGATCCTTCTATCTCCAGGCCAATGAAACCTGCAAATGTAATGGCTGGAAGAACCCCAAGCCTCCCACTGCACCCCGCATGGACCTGCAGCAGCCTGCTGCCAACTTAAGCGAGCTGTGCCGCAGCTGTGAGCACCCCTTGGGTAAGGCAGGTAGTGCCCTTGGAGCTGGGATGAGGGAAGGTGCTGCGTCCTGCTTGGACGGGATGACTTAAATGCCACAGAGCTTCATCTCTGAAAGACCGAAAATGCCTCCTAAGGAGGGATTGGACTGGGAGTGTATATGCCCGAACGGATAAGAAAGGAAATCTGCCAGCCCAGAAGAGAGAGGGGCCTCCCAGGGCTGGCATAGAAGCAGTCACATTGTTGCTTACACTGGTTGGAGGGACTGAGGGTGTGTCTTGGCTGGCAATGAAGAGGGGCAGGAAGTCCTGTTCATCTCTTCTGTCCATTTTCCCCAACTACCACTTGTCCTTACAGCTGATCACGTGTCCCACCTGGAGAACGTGTCAGAGGATGAGATTAACCGGCTGCTGGGGATGGTGGTGGACGTGGAGAATCTGTTTATGTCTGTTCACAAGGAAGAGGATACAGACACCAAGCAGGTCTATTTCTACCTCTTCAAGGTGAGCTTCCTCCAAGTGAGTGTGAGTGGTCGAAGGAGGGAGGCTGGGGCGGGGAGGGGTCTGCAGCTCTGTACTCCGCTGACCTCTACTTCTCCCTCTTCTTCCTTAAGCTCCTGCGGAAATGCATCCTGCAGATGACCCGGCCCGTGGTGGAGGGGTCCCTGGGCAGCCCCCCATTTGAGAAACCTAATATTGAACAGGTGAGATGAGGAAAGTGTTAAGAGAATTGGGGGCATCTTGGAGGAGTGGGGAGCCTGTGTTATCCATTCCCCTCAAACTGAGAACAGGGAAGAGGTCCAGAGAAGGAAGGATGCTTTGTGCTAACCTTAGGGTGGGCTTGGAGGGGGGAGGGGGTATAATTTCTCCTCAGAGACAGTCCCAGAGTGAAAGCCCCAGAGAGCCTTGCCTCTGCCCTCAGGAAGCACCTACTTTTGGATAAGAAGCCCCTGCTGGCTGTTCACACCTCCTCCCCTGTTTTGTTCCACTGCCCCCCTCAGGGTGTGCTGAATTTTGTGCAGTACAAGTTTAGTCACCTGGCTCCCCGTGAGCGGCAGACAATGTTTGAGCTCTCAAAGATGTTCCTGCTCTGCCTTAACTACTGGAAGCTTGAGACACCTGCTCAATTTCGGCAGAGGTCTCAGGCGGAGGATGTGGCCACTTATAAGGTCAATTACACCAGGTAGGTCCAGCCAGGGACAGCACAGTGGGGAGGCTTGCAGGCCCAGCCTGGACTCAGTTTCTGCACTCACCACCTCCCCACTCCCGCAGATGGCTCTGTTACTGCCACGTGCCCCAGAGCTGCGATAGCCTCCCCAGGTACGAGACCACTCACGTCTTTGGGCGGAGCCTTCTCCGCTCCATCTTCACCGTTACCCGGCGACAACTACTGGAGAAGTTCCGGGTGGAGAAGGACAAGCTAGTGCCCGAGAAGAGGACCCTCATTCTCACCCACTTCCCCAAGTAAGGCTCGTTTGGGCCTATCAGGATTTTGTACCACATTCACATCCTCCTTGTGGTCCCTTTTCTTCCAGGAAGGCTTCCTGGATTGGTCCCTTCTTTCCCTCCAGGAGCCTTCTGGGATCTGGGCCTCCAGCTGGCTGACTTGCACATGGCCCAGATGCAACTTGCTAGCTATTTGCCTTTTGTGTACTAGTTTGGGGATGGCAGTTAAATGGCCCAGGTGCTAACTCTGCCTCCACCCACACCCCTGATAGATGTGACTAATTGTTTCCCATGGGGTGTGGACACAGCTCAGAATCTTTCCCACCACAGCACTCCAAGAAACCAGAGCTTACACTTAAGGTGAAACCGATTTCCACCCCTGTCCTGGTCATTTCTGTAAGATTTTCCTCTGCTCTGCCATACTTTCTTTTCATTTTAAACCTGGCTCATTGCTACCCAGTTCAAGAAGACTTTCCTGACTAACCCATGCCCTCCTGGGCTCCTACCACCAGGTGGGAGTACGATGAGGCAGGAGAAGGTGGATTCAGAGTCACATTTTGATACTGAGGCCTAGGGTGACTGGGTACCCTGCCTGGCCACACAGCACAGGATGCCATTGGCTCAGACGCCACCTCCCTGTGCTGTTCCCATGGCTCACTGCGCCTCTGGTCTCTGTTCCGGATTGTCCTGCCCTCCTGCCTTCAACAAGGGGCTCCCAGAAGGCAGGATGCTTTGCCTCCCCCTCGTCTGAAGGCAGAGGCTGTCTTGTTCTTATGCTCCCAGTTCCCTGAGGGCAGCGTGCCCTCCAGCCCCTCCGGTGTCTGGCCCAGGCTGCCTCCTCAGTTGGAGGACAGAGTTGTGGGACAGACTGTCCCCTCCTGCCCCACAGATTCCTGTCTATGTTGGAGGAGGAGATCTACGGGGCAAACTCTCCAATCTGGGAGTCAGGCTTCACCATGCCTCCCTCAGAAGGGACCCAGCTGGTGCCCCGGCCAGGTACGTGCGGGCTCTCTACTTGGCCTTCCTAGCTGAGCTCAGCCCTGCTGTGGAGGAGGGACTGCGAATGGCAGCAGTGGGGAAGCGCAGGGGGGCTCACTTGGGGTTCAGAGAGCCCAGATCCCTTTGCAGGATGCTCCAGCACCTTCAGTATGCATCTCCTGAGTTTTTTGTCTCTTCTCTCTCAGCTACTGTCAATGCCGCGGTTGTCCCCAGCGCCCCCATCTTCAGCCCCACCATAGGTGGGAGCAGCAACAGCTCCTTGAGCCTGGATTCTGGAGGGGCTGAGCCCATGCCAGGTGGGTACTTGACTCCAACCTCTGCCGCTCATTTCTCCCTCCCCCAACCTCTCTTGTTGTCCCTGGGAAACCTTGCCAACCTCCCTAGCAGGCGAGAAGAGGAAGCTCCCAGAGAACCTGACCCTGGAGGATGCCAAGCGGCTCCGAGTGATGGGCGACATCCCCATGGAGCTAGTCAACGAGGTCATGCTCACCATCACTGACCCCGCTGCCATGCTGGGGCCTGAGGTGGGCAGCCTGGCTTACTGACCAGTAGGGGAGGGGCCTTGCCATCTGAGACCCCGGCTCACCACCCCTTCTCTGGTACCCAGACAAGCCTGCTGTCGGCCAACGCAGCCCGGGATGAGACCGCCCGCCTGGAGGAGCGCCGCGGCATCATCGAGTTCCACGTCATCGGCAACTCACTCACACCCAAGGCCAACCGGCGGGTGTTGCTTTGGCTCGTGGGGCTACAGAATGTCTTCTCCCACCAGCTGCCACGCATGCCCAAGGAGTATATCGCCCGCCTTGTCTTTGACCCGTACGTCCCCCCCGGAGAGCCCAACCCCAGGCCGCGGTGCCTCCCCACTGCTCCCCCGGCCTTTCCCTCCAGCCTTGAGGAATTCTTGCTCCTTGGTTCCCAGCACTGGGTACAGCTCAGGTCTCCAGGGCTGTGGGTTTCTGGGGAGCATTTGGGGGACAGGTAGGGACTGTGACCTGACCTCTCTCCCCTCAGGAAGCACAAGACTCTGGCTTTGATCAAGGATGGGCGGGTCATTGGTGGGATCTGCTTCCGCATGTTTCCCACCCAGGGCTTCACGGAGATTGTCTTCTGTGCTGTCACCTCAAACGAGCAGGTCAAGGTGAGTCCAAGCACCTGGTGCCAGCCATGTCCCACCTTCTGCCTCTGCGTCTGGACCAGGTGAGGGCAGCACTGTGTGGTAGCACAGCTGCCCCCAACCCTTAACGGCCAGGCAGTTCCTCACAAACCCACAAGGTGGCAGTCGTTCTTTGACAACTGGATTAAGGAAACACCTGTTGACAAATGGAACCCAAGAATCTATAACACTTTTATTTTGTTTTCTTCTGGCTTTGTTGAGGTGTGACTGACACGTAGGGCTGTGTAAGTGTAAGGTGTCCAGCATGATGATTTGAGAGACGTACATCATGAAATGATTACCATGATGAGTTTAGTGAACATACGTCCTCCCACATAGATACAAAATTAAAGGAATAGGAAAAAAGATATTTTTTTATTTGTGATGAGAACTCTTCAGATTTACAGTAACAGTTTTAAATGGCCCAGTATTTCCTTCATCATAGGAACATTTACATACGCTAGGGAGTTAAGTTTTACAATAGCCCTGCGCTGAGTGATAGTCCTGGCTTCTGCCCTTTAATTGTCACAACAGACCCATTGTTAGGGTCCCTGGTTGTCCTGTTTTACATAGCCCGGATCTGCATGGTGCCTCCTTGGTCCTATCGTGTGTAGGAGACAGAGTGAGGGTGTCTTTGGGATTCAGATGCTGCGATGAGTGGGGCCCTTGTGATTCCCCTTCCTCTTCCCCCCAGTTCTGAGGCCCAGGGAATGCGACCTAGTGGCCTGTGGACCACAGCATACAGGTTAAGTTTGGATCCTGGTCCTCCTGGCTGTGGCTGGCCACCTGACCTTGGACACATTTCCAAACGTAGCTGAGTTTCAGTTTTTCTTCCTGTAAGATGGAGGTAATGATAGCTGTTAACTTGAGGATTGATCTGTAAAGAACCAAGCACCACACCTGGCCCAGAGTAAGCGCTTAGAAACCCAGCATCCTTCACTTTTCTCCCCATAAACTCTCCTTCCTTGCCGATCACCTTCCTCCTACCTGACTTGGATCCCCTGGCTATTCCCACCTCCTTTCCAGTCGGCTCCCTCTTCTCCCGGCCCTCCTTAGACCTCTCTAGCCCCAGGCCTGACCCCTCCCCCTGCTAAGCCCTTCCCCCTCCCCCACAGGGCTATGGGACTCACCTGATGAACCACCTGAAGGAGTATCACATCAAACACAACATCCTCTACTTCCTCACTTACGCTGATGAGTACGCCATTGGCTACTTCAAAAAACAGGTGACGCTTGCCTCACCCCATGCTTGCACCCTACCTGGGGACAGGGGGCATTCTGTCCAGCCCCCTGGTGTCCCTTTGTGTCCCCTGTTCCATCCAACACCTGCGGGGAAGTCCTTCATGCCTGTCTTCCTCCCTCCTGCTGCTGCCCCAGGGAAGAAGAGGGTTCTCTTAAAGGGCAGCGGGCAGGTCGGGAGAACTGGGAAGCTCTTAAGGGGGAGTCAGGAGGGGCAGCCGGCCTGCGAACATTCCAGGGACAGATTCAAGTTGGAAAAAAACCTTGCTGATGGGATTGGCCATAACTCTTCACCCACTAGGGCTTCTCCAAGGACATCAAGGTGCCCAAGAGCCGCTACCTGGGCTACATTAAGGACTATGAGGGCGCGACACTGATGGAGTGTGAGCTGAATCCTCGGATCCCCTACACAGAGCTGTCCCACATCATTAAGAAGCAGAAGGAGGTGTGCATGCGTGTTTGTGCACATGTGCTCACATGCACACGCTTGCATCTGTGGGGCTTTTTGTGAACGTGCATTTGAGGGTGAACACACGTGTGGGTGTATAATGCATGTGCACATGTGAAGTGGGATGGGCCAGGGTCTTGGCCCTTCCTCTGCCTCTTAGGGGAAATTAGGAGGGGCCCTGACTGTGGCTCAGGGAGGGTGGTTGCTGGAGCTGGGGTTGGCCCTTCAGACTTTTCCTTCTCTCAGATCATCAAGAAGCTGATTGAGCGCAAACAGGCCCAGATCCGAAAGGTCTACCCTGGGCTCAGCTGCTTCAAGGAGGGTGTGAGGCAGATCCCTGTGGAGAGCGTCCCCGGCATCCGTGAGCAAGGGTCTTTGCCGGGGAGGGGGTGCATACTGCTAGGGGTGTGGACAGGCATTCTTAGGGGTGTTCTCCCCACTCCCCACTTTGCAGGAGAGACGGGCTGGAAGCCGCTGGGGAAGGACAAGGGGTGAGTTGTGTGGAGGGAGAGGAGGGGGAGGGGGAGGCAGAGGGACCAGGAGCCTCAGACTTGGCCTCTCTCCCTGAAGGAAGGAGCTGAAGGACCCGGACCAGCTCTACACGACCCTCAAAAACCTGCTGGCCCAGATCAAGGTGGGGAGACTCCCTTCTGGTAGCCCCCGTGCCAGTGGCTGTGGCTTTCTGACCCAGGGTGGGTAGGGGGGTGACAGTCACGAGCTGGGTGGGGGCACAGTGGCCCAGCCCCAGCTTGGCTCTCCTCTGCAGTCCCACCCCAGTGCCTGGCCCTTCATGGAGCCGGTGAAGAAGTCGGAGGCCCCAGACTACTACGAGGTCATCCGCTTCCCCATCGGTGAGGACCCTCCGTTGCAACCCCTTCCCTCTGCCCCCGCCCCCGCCTGCTGCTGCCTTGCCTGGGCCACGCAGCCTCTGCAAGGCGGGCCCTTCTCTCCCGCTGCCCCAGACCTGAAGACCATGACCGAGAGGCTGCGCAGCCGCTACTATGTGACCCGGAAGCTCTTTGTGGCCGACCTGCAGCGGGTCATTGCCAACTGCCGCGAGTACAACCCCCCAGACAGCGAGTACTGCCGCTGCGCCAGCGCCCTGGAGAAATTCTTCTACTTTAAGCTCAAGGAGGGCGGGCTCATTGACAAGTAGTGGCTTTGGACCTCGGCATCCACCTGCAGTGTCTCCTTCTCGGGTTCTCATCTGATTCCTGGGCTGCCCCTGTGCCCAGGTGCCCCTCTGCGTGAGACTCTCCAGCCAAGGGCCCTCGGGCTCCCCCAGGCCTGCAGCTGTGTCCCACCCTTGGGGAGGGGTCTCCTGGGTCTGGGGCCCAGCCTCTCTAGAGTGGTTGGTGTCCCTTATCCCTGGTCGTCTCCAAGCTGTAGAGTCCTGGAGTCCTGGCCCTGGCCCAGGTCACTGTTTCCGCAATGGCAGGATTGCCAATTTTTTCGAGTGAGGGGGCCTCAGGGGTTGGAAGTTCAACCTGGACTGGAGGGGCCATGCTGCACCCTGCACTGCCCTGTCTGTCCCCCAGGGGTGGGGGGCATGGGGACCATTCATTTCCTGGCATTAATCCCTTGGAGGGAACAATAAAGTTTTGTTTTTTCTCTGTGTGATTATTTCTTCAGTAGAATCCCCAGCCTTAATAGGCCGACCCTGTTCCCCTAATACTGCCTGCAAGCTGGGGCCACCCTTCCCAGCAAGCCTTATGCCTGTCCCACACCCCTGGGGTGATGGGGCCTGCCAGGCTGCAGTCCCTTATTTTTCCCTGCTGGCTGCTCCTGATCCAGATGCCAGGAGTGGCACGCATAGAAATCACCTGGCTGCCTTCACCTGGCTGGACGTGGTTACAGCTGACTCCAAAAGGGGCAGGATAGGGGGAAACGAGGTGGTGAAGATTCCACTCCTGGGGGAGGGGCTAGCAGGACCCAGAAAGAAAGTAAGGGTTCCTTGCTGTCAGCAGCATTTCTGTCTGCCACACTGCCTCCACCACCTCCCCAACCCCCAATGCCCCTCCACCCCGGTCTCTGAAGCTCGTGATGTTTTTCTGAGGGGTAGGGAAGGGAGATTCCTAGGTTGATCTCCGAGGCTGGCTCCTCCCCTCACTTTCAGTTTCCATTTCCTTCTCAGCAGAGCCCAGCAGCGTCTGGGCTAACCGAGCCAGCAAGAGACAGGTGTCTGTGGTACTCGGCCTCTCCACTTGCCCAGACCAGGTTCCCGGTTGGTCCCTCTGTTGCCCTGCCCCACCTCCCTCAAGTGGGATGGAGTCCCGGGCAAAGGGAGGTCCTTAACCAGACTGGGCTGGCCAGAAGTGGGGAGCCATTCTGACAGGAGCCAGGACTGGGAGAGGGCCAGGAGGGCCAGTGGCCTGAGCTCCTGCCATTTCCAGAATGGAGTTGCGATCCTACCAGTGGGAGGTGATCATGCCTGCCCTGGAGGGCAAGAATATCATCATATGGCTGCCCACGGGTGCTGGGAAGACCAGGGCAGCTGCTTATGTGGCCAAGAGGCATCTAGAGACTGTGGATGGAGCCAAGGTGGTTGTACTCGTCAACAGGGTGAGTGGTCTGCCCTCCCCTCAGCGGGATCTCAACTTCTTGGGGGCGTCTCAGGACCCTCTAGAACTGTGGCCGTCTCTAAGCTCACCTGTCTTTTCACCCATTCCAGTCCCCAGCCATGTCCTGGGGGTCACCGTGCCTCCCTCATCCCCTTGCCCCTAATCCACCTTCCTCTCCCCATCTCATTCACCACCCCCAGGTGCATCTGGTGAGCCAGCACTGTGAGGAGTTCAGACGCATGCTGGACCAACGTTGGACCATTACGACCCTGAGCGGGGATATGGGGCTACGAGCCGGCTTTGGCCACCTGGCCCGGAGCCATGACCTGCTCATCTGCACAGCTGAGCTGCTGCAGCAGGCACTGACCAGCCCAGAGGAGGAGGAGCATGTGGAGCTGGACGGTGAGGGCTGAGCACGAAGAAAGCGTGCATCCTCGAGGCACCCTCCCTGCCAAACCAAGGCACCTGTTCTACTAAAGGTGTTGGGACATTTCATGGGATGAGGGGTTCTCCATTCACCAAACCCCATCATACACCCTAGTAGAAAGAGGCCTGGCTACTGTGCAGGATCTTGGGCAAGTCCCTTCCCCCAGCTGAGCCTCAGTTTCCTAATCTGTAAAATGAAGGTAGATCATCCCTACCTGGCCAGTTCTCTGCAAGCTGTGAAGGGAGGAAAGAATTCTCAGAAGAGTTGTGGGGAAGACATGAAACAAAGCTTATGGGAAGAAGGGTTTTGCAAACGTAGATCATAACCTTCCCCTGTGTGCCCCCAGCCTTCTCTCTGCTCGTGGTAGATGAGTGTCACCACACGCACAAAGACTCCGTCTACAACATCATCCTGAACCGGTATCTGGAGCATAAACTCCAGAGGACACGGCCCCTGCCACAGGTGCTGGGCCTCACAGCCTCCCCAGGCACTGGCGGGGCCTCCACGCTTGATGGGGCCATTCACCACGTTCTGCAGGTCAGCTTGGCCCCTGTGACCCTCCCACCAGAAACCTCCCTGGTCTGCCCTGCCCTGCCCCATCCCCATCAGCCCTACCCAGGCTCCCCCAGGCAAGGTTTGGGTCCCTTCCCCACCTAAGCTCCAGCCTCGAATGGCTTTTTTTTTGGTGGGGGAGGAAATTAGGTTTGTTTGTTTATTCTTAGAGGAGGTACTGGGGATTGAACCCAAGACCTCATGCATGCCTCATGCGTGCTAAGCATGCATTCTACTACTTGAGCTGTACCCTCCTCCTTGAATGGCTTCTTATTGCACTTATAATAATCTCCCAACTCCACTCTGACTTACAAAGTTCCACCAGATCTAGCCTCTGCCTACCTGCACCCTCCCCATCACTCCCACTATATTCCCCTTCATCTTGAGCATGTCAGTCTTGTTCTCACCTCAGCACCTTTGCACTTGCCATTTCTTCTGCCCTGAATGCCCTTGCCTGGCACTTTACCTGTCTGGCTCTTCTTGTCATTCAGGGATCAGCTTGGTATCACCTTTTTAGAGTCTTCCCTGATCACCATGGCACTCTATCCTATCATCTAATTTTATTCTTGTTAGAGCTAGTTAACACCACCTGAAATTCTCTCGTTCTGTGACTCTTTCCTGGTTTATCATCTGTCTCTCCAACTCCAACGTAAGATGCTCTGTAGCCCCAGTAACTAGAATAGCATTGGGCACAGAGAGGGTGAGCAAGAGCTATTTGTGGAATACATGAGTCCCTACTCCCAACGGCCCTGCCTCAGCCCATCCTGCCCCATAGCTCTGCCCATTGTCCCCACAGACCCCCCCACATTCCAGTGAACCCCTCTCTGTTGCCCCAGCTTTGTGCCAACCTGGACACATGGCGCATCATGTCACCCCAGCACTACCGCCCCCAGCTGCAGGAGCACAGCTGCCAGCCCTGCAAACAGTACGACCTCTGCCACAGGCGCACCCAGGTGCATGGGAGGTTGGGGGAAGGCTGAGGTGCGAGGGTGGGGTATGGTGTGACGTTAGGGCACCTGGGGTTGAGCTCTAACCCCCACCCTCACTAGCTCTGTGACTTTAGTTTATTTGCTTCTGTCTCTCAGTTTCCATTTCTCCTTCCTGTGAAATGGGGCAGATACAACCCATGTCCACAGCCTGTGCCCTCAGCCTGCTGTTTGGTTTAACTCCAGTGCTACTGGGGGCATCCCTCCAAAGCTCGAGCACACCATGGAGTGCTCTGCAAACCATAAAGCTGAGCACTTTGTGTTGACGCTGTTCCAAGCTCTCTCCCACAGAACAGACACTCTCTGGGGTCTGCTAGGACAGGGCTGGACAAGGACTAGACACCACTGTGCTCAAGCCAGAGGTCAAGGGAGCAGACAGAGTGGGAGTTGGGTGCAGGACTCCAGCCGGGACTCCTTCACACCCCAGCCAGCCTCCCTCTGGGACTCCCTCCTCTCCAGCTCGAATGTGCCGCAGTAGTGTTGCGGCTTCACCCGGATATCAGCAACCCCACTGGGTACCCATCCCCTGCGCTGTGTATGGGAATCCCCTCACACCCTCACTCTTCTCCTTCAGGACCCATTTGGGGACATGCTGAAGGAGCTCATGGGCCATATCCACGACCATCTGGAGATGCCTGAGTTGAGACGAGACTTCGGGACTCAGACGTACGAGCAGCAAGTGGTGGAGAAGAGCCAGACTGGTGAGAAAGGCTGTCTGGGATCCGGCCAGCCTGAGCGGAGCCTTTCGGGGGCGGAGTCTAGGCAGGACGGAGCCCTAGAGGGGCGTGGCCAATCAGACCCCGTGTCCCCTGCAGCGGCTGAGGCGGGACTCCAGGAGCAGCGAGTATACATGCTTCACCTGCGTCGCTATAACGACGCGCTGCTCATCCACGACACAGTCCGCGCGGTGGATGCACTGGCCACGCTGCGAGATTTCTACGACAGGGAGCGCGCCACTAAGACCCAGATCCTGCATGCCGAGCGCTGGCTGCTGGCGCTGTTTGATGGTGAGGCTCGCAACTGAACTAGAGGTCAGGAGCCAGCCAGGTTACAGGCTCCCACGTGAGTGCCAAAGGTGCCAACAAGGGTACCGGAGCCCTAATTTTCTAATAGAAGTCAAGGCTGTGGATATGACAAAAGATATATGCCTTCATTTATGAAGTTTTGCATAGATGTAAAACTAATTCTAAACTAGATGTAAACTAAGTTAAAAAAAAAAAAAAAGAATGTTTCTGACAAAAATTTTAAAAACCAGAGGGGAGGGTATAGCTCAAGTGACAGAGTGCATGCTTGGCATGCACGAGGTCCTGGGTTCAATCCCCAGTACCTCCTCTAAAAATAAATACACAAATAAACCTAATTGCCCCCTCCAAAAAAAACAAACAAACAAACAAAAAATTTAAACAATTTAATTGGGACTGTCCTTGAAATTTTGGGATGTGTGGTACTTTTAAACTGGGAAAGTGAGGTGGTCAGAGAGTGAAATGTAAGGCTAGAGGCCTCAGGACAGGCTGGGGATCAAGGATCTTTCTGAAGAGGCCTGAGGTTGAGTCAGTCCCAGGTAGCAAAGATTGGCCCGAAAAGGTTCATGGTCATCCTGGTAGCTGGGTTGAAGAGGGATGCTGGGTAAGGTATGTGAGTAAAGGATGCTACACTGTGGGTCCCTGGTGTAAGGCTGTCCAGCCTTCAGGCTAGGTGGGCAGAGGGTGTCCTGAAATGTGCTTTTGGTGCTGTTCAGGGGGAATTAGGCAGGAGAGGTATCATCCTAATTCCAAGGACTCCTGTAATCTGATCTCTGTGAGTCCCTCCCACCCCCACCCCAAGCCCATGCCTTGCCCACCTCCACGCCTGTGTCCTCTGCCTCTGTTTTGGGCTTTTCTGGCAGACCACAAGAATCAGCTGACCCGCCTGGCAGTTCGTGGCCCAGAAAACCCGAAACTGGAGGCGCTGGAACAGATCCTGCAGAAGCAATTCAGGAGCCCTGACAGCCCTCGGGGCATCATCTTCACCCGAACCCGCCAGAGCGCTCACTCCCTCCTGCTCTGGCTCCAGCAGCAGCCGGGCCTGCAGACAGTGGACATCAGGGCCCAGCTGTTGATTGGGGCTGGGAACAACAGCCAGAGCACTCAGATGACCCAGATGACCCAGGTGTGGGCTTTGGGGAAAGGAGCTGAGGGTGGGGGAGGTCCCTAGGGGAGAATGGGAGTGGACAGAGTCTTCAGCACAGAGAGTTGAGGGACTGATTATCTCCAGGCAGAGAGCTGGGGGAGAGAGGTAACACTGAGATCCCCAGTGCTGAAGGTCCTCCCAGTCTGGGGGTCTCTGGGGGAAGAGAGGCAGAAGCTTGGGAGTCTGCAGGGAAAGAGGTGAGTGATGTCCTCAGGACAGAGTATCAGGGTCTGGGGTCCTTGCAGGAGAAGAATGGGTCCTGAGAGCTCCTAGAGTAGAGGGGGGGGGGACCCTTAGAGGTCCCTAAGGGAGACATGGGTTAGATGGTCACCTGGGAAGATGAAAAAGGTCCTAGGAGTACTTGGAGATAGAAATGGGGACTCAAGTTTCCTAGGGAAAAGGGCCAAGATTGTGAGTAAAAGGACTGAACCAGGAGAGGCTGGGCTGGCAGAAAGGTAGGCCTGAACCCACCTCATTTACCATCCTCTTTCTCTTCCCCTACCTCAGAGGGACCAGCTGGACGTGATCCACAAGTTTCGGACTGGTACCCTGAACCTTCTGGTGGCCACAAGTGTGGCAGAGGAGGGACTGGACATCCCCCGGTGCAATGTGGTGGTGCGCTATGGGCTCCTGACCAATGAGATCTCCATGGTCCAGGTACCCAAAGTATCCCTCTCCAAAACAGCCCTCAAAGATGTTGTGTGGGACCTCAGCCCTGGTCAGGCCTCTCCCTCTTCTCCCTTCCCAGGCAAGGGGCCGTGCCCGGGCCAGCCAAAGTGTATACTCATTTGTGGCAGCCCAAGGCAGTCGGGAGCTGCGGCGGGAGCTGACCAACGAGGCGCTGGAGACTCTGATGGAACGGGCAGTGGCTGCCATTCAGGAGATGGACCAGGCCGAGTACGAGGCCAAGGTCTGTGGGCAACCCGTGTGCCCTGTGGGGAAGTGGGCTGAGAGTGCTCTGCCTGGAGGGTCTCTGACTGCACACACGTAAACGCCCCAGGTCCCCCTTCCTCTGGGGGCTTATCTGGCCCACTTGGGGAAGGTTTGAATGGAGAGAAGGGTAGAGGCCAGGGGTGGATCTGCCAGGGCAGGCAATGGCTGTCCTACAAAATGCCTTGGGAGTAAGTGTTGTCCAGGGCTTTTAATTTATCCTCATCACCGGATACTTTGTATATCTGTGAGAACAGCCTTATAGCCCTTCTGGAACCAGGTCGGGGGGAAACAAAGACATTCACAAAATGAGCCCAGAACCAGGTCTTAAATCTGTTCCCCTGAGGCAGGGTCACCATCATCCAGCCTAGTCCAGGATGGTCCCTGTTTACTTCTGTTGTCCCAGCATCATTATTAATGATGCCTCATGTTATATTCAAAGAAGCTGCTTTGCACGAAACCCTTCAAAGAGGGAGTAAAGATTCAGCAAGAAAGCTTGCCTCCCTCACACAGTTGCCCCCACCCCCATATCATCTTTTTCCACAGAGCTTCTAAAAACTCCAGGGATGGTAGAGGAAAGTCACTTCTGGGTGCCCTTTGTCCCCCTGCGAGCATTCCTAGGGTCAGGTCTCTCGGGCCCCAGCCACGCTAAGTGTCCCATCCCACCCCAGATCCGGGATCTGCAGCGGGCAGCCTTGGTCAAGCGGGCAGCCCAGGCAGTCCAGCGGGAGAGTCGGCGGCGGAAGTTCCTGGCGGAGCACGTGCAGCTCCTCTGCATCAACTGCATGGTGGTCGTGGGCTATGGGAGTGACCTGCGAAAAGTGGAGGGTGCCCACCATGTCAACGTGAACCCCAACTTCTCGTGAGACCTGTGGAAGGGGCTGTCAGGATGGGAGGGAGGGGTATGATGGGGGATTGAGAATTTCTTCCATTCAGACAGTGCTTTGAAGGTTTGGGAGGTTAAAGAGCATTTTAACAGGTACCAAGTGTGCATTTTCACAATAGTCTAATTAGACAGGTTTTATCATCACCTCATTTTACAAGGGAGGAAATAGGCTCAGAGAGGCTAAGTGACTTGCCCAGGCTCCCACAGCCACTAGGTGGTGGAGCAATATTCAGGACGCCAAATGCTGGCTCCACAGACTGGCCCCTGGTCTTTCCTACTTTGAAGATGTCAAGAAGGGCTAGTTGTCCTCTGCCCTCTTCCATCCATCCATTCATTCAGTATTTATTAGGCACCTACTGTGTGCCAGGACACTGTGCCAAGGATCCTCACACAGGTTCTCTCATTTGAGGAGGGAGCATTTCAAGTAGGTTTTGAAAGATGGATTGGTTTGGAATGTGGGATAAGTAGAGGCAGGGACGATGCAGCCGGAGTAATCTGGTTGGCTTAAGTGGAAGGGATGGTGAAGGATGAGATTCTGAGGAAAGACAGACTAGCGGATGGAGGACCTTGAAAGTCAGGCCTGAAAGTTTAGCCTTTATCCTGCAGGCAATGAGGAGTCTTGGATGGATTTTGTGCAAGGGAATGTCAGGATCAGATTTACATTTTAAAGGGGATCGCTCTGGCAGTTGGTGGAGGGATGATGTGGGTTGGAAGTAAGGATGGATGGGATGGAAGGATGGGGCAGGGGAGAGCCATTGGGAAACTGTTGAAATCATCCAGGTGGGTAATGCTGAGGCTTGAACTTGGGCAGAAGTGGGTGCCATGGAGGCAGCACAGGCAGAGGGTAAGGAAGATTGGATTTCCTGGTCCTGGGAAGTCTCTGTGCCTCTTGACAGGCAGAAAGGTCTAAGCCCCAGGTAGAAGCTCAGCAAGCAAGAGAGCATGAGATCTGGGGCTGGGAGGGGTGGGGTCCATGAGGACTGTGGCCACTCCCATTCTTCTCCAGGATCTACTACAACATCTCCCAGAAGCCTGTGGTCATCAACAGAGTTTTCAAAGACTGGAGGCCTGGGGGTACCATTAGCTGCAGGAACTGTGGGGAGGTAAGTGCTGGGGCCATGGCCCTTAGCTCCAGTCTTGAGAGGTCCTCAGTCTGAGAGAGGAGGCCCAGCCTCTGCCATCCGGGTGCCGTCACTGGGATGGGGGAGGCAGCCTTGCCCCAGGAGACCCCAGTCTGAGAAGAGGAGTTCCACCCCTGCCTTAGGGAGCCCACAGTGTGATAAGGGAGATAACCCTCAGGCTGTGGTGGGAGACAAAGCCCAGCATTCATGGACCCCAACTTGAGAGAAGCCCAGTCTGAGGACAGAGACACAAACTCAGCTGTCTCTGTCCCACCCCAGAACTGGGGTCTGCAGATGATCTACAAGTCAGTGAAGCTGCCAGTCCTCAAAGTCCGTAGCATGCTGCTGGAGACACCACAAGGGCGGGTCCAGGTCAAGAAATGGTCCCTTGTGCCCTTCTCCGTGCCTGAATTCGACTACGTGCAGCACTGTGCAAAGAAGCTGGGGGACCTCTCCCTGGACTGACCACCTTGTCACTGCAGTGCCCGACTCAGCCTGTAGGGGGCAGGCGAATCCACAGCAGCAGGCTTTCTCCTGGGCAAAGCCTGGGTCCAGTCCCTCCCTCCCTTCAGAGTCAAACAGCTCCCAGGTCCGGATCCTGGCTGACCAGTAGCAGAGGAACATCAGGCACCCAGGCTGGCTTGGACTCCCACACTGTGGAAGCAGCTGGAAAGCCACATGCAACTCATCCTCAGACCCTGCTCACATCGGCACAGACACCTTCATGTGCACTGGATGGAGTCAGCAGGCAGGGGAAACTGAGGCAGGAGAATGGCCACGCTGTACTACGAATCACCACAGTTTCCTTTGGCCTTAATTTATTCCCTGTCAAGGCGACTTCTTTCTTTCTTTCTTTCTTTTTTTTTTTGAGACGCCTCATAAATTAGAGATAAAGAAGTGGAAAATTGGTATAGAAAATGTGTGATGTTTTAAAAGCAGATTTGTTGAGGCATAATTGACATAAACTGTATGTATTCATAGTGCAATTTGATACAGTTAATGTATGTCTGGTCCTCCACAATCAAGATAATGAACATCGCCATCACCCTCAAAAGTTCCCGGTGTAATCCTCCCTCCTCCCCTTCCCCATCCACTGATCTGCTTTGTGCTATAATTCTAATGATTAAAGGTTTTTTTAAATTTCAAACACCCCTCTTGAGGCTATCATGTAACTTTTATTTGGAGAGAGCATCAAAAAGTCTAAATTTGAGAGCCATCAAGAACGTGAGGCTTTCCTGCTGCCTCCACCCCATAATAGGCTCCAACCCCAGTGCCCCCTCTCCATCCTTTCCTAACCTCCAGGTTGTCTTCCCTGGGCTGGAGAGAGGCTGAGATCCAGGATTTGAGGGATGGGGCTTAGGGAGGCATGGGGGTGGGAAAAGTTGTAAAGGCCTAAATTTTCTGTTCTCATTTTAACAAGAAAGGAAGAAAAAGAAAGGCAAGATCTAGGTTGATTCTTCAGGGAAAGGGCTATTTCTGTGGTAAGAGGCCCAGCAGGCAGGAGTCACCTTCAAGAGGAAGGGAGGGGGCTAGGGCAGAGATTTGAGAGCAGGATGGCAGTCCTTCCTGCCATCTAACTTCCTTCCCTCCAGCTATACCCCTGGTCCTGCCTAAGGGTAGACAGGAAATGATGCAGGCTCCCTTCTCCCAGCATTTTTCTTCAGTCGGCCTCTTGTCTGATTGAGGGCTGAAATTCCATTTGTAGTCTTTATGACCTCTACTCCCCCAGGCAGTGCACCCCTCCTTCCTAGGGCCTCTTTTCCTGCTAATCTCCAGTGTTCCTTGGCCCTGGCTCCAGAAATCACCCTTCTCCTCCCTCCTGTTCGATCTCTGCCTCTGGGGGCCCCTTCTTCTGCCCATCTGCTCCCCACTTCACTTTCAGTTGTTATGTCCCCTGCCAGCAACATGCCTTTTACAGGTCAATAAAATTAGCGACTAGGGGCAGAGAGAGGAGGGCAGGGGCCCAGGGGTGTTAAGCTCAATGGCCTTGAATGTGGCTGGAAGCACGAAGTCCGGACTCCTATCATTCCAGGGCTAAACAGTGACAGCTGAGGGACCTGAGCTGGCATTGGGAGTTGGGGTGGGGGGTTGCTATGCTGCTGGGAGAGAGATGGACTGAGGATAAAGATGTCCTGGGCACCTAATGGTCTTCTCAGGGGCCTGAGCCCTTACAATGCTGACCTTTGAATGGGGGACCCTAGCTTTAGAGGAGGTGTCCTATCTCACACCCATATTGCCAAGCTGAGAGAGCTTTCTTGAGCTCAGATGGAAGGGGGAACGCAGGCGAGGAGGGGTTCCCGGGCTTGCTTCTTCATATGAGGGAGTCTTCACATGGAGCCGATGCCGCCAGGGCACCTTGGCAAGGCTGCCTGAAGGAGTGCCCTTTATGAGGTCCTCAGGACCCAGGCATCCTAACTCCCAGTCCTCAGAAAAGCCAGAGTTCCAGAGCCTCCCTAGTGGCCCGGATGCTCCTCCACTTTCTGCCCACCTGAATAAGCCTTCCCACCCCACCGGCTGAGACTCAAGGAGGCGCTCGGCTGCGGCTCCCCCAGGCCCCGCCCCTGTCCCTGGCCCCGCCCCCTCCTCTGCAAGCGCGAAGCCGCTGCACTCCGGAGCGCGGTGAGAGCAGGTGGCCGCGGCGGGCTCGTCTCTGCCCCGCAGGTAAGTCAGCGACGCGGGCTGGTCCACGCTGAGGACCTCGAGGGCAGCGCGAGAGAACAAGGCAGCCCACTCCACCTGTCCTGTGCCCTAGTCTCAAAACTAGGGAACCCCAAGGGGCAGTGAGGACATCCCTTTTGGCTCCACGCACGCTGGGCATCTAGGTGGCGGGTGGAACTAAACTCTGGAGAAGTTTAGTGGGTCTCAGCTGGCTATACTTGGAGCCGGGGCGGGATCCGAGGGATGGGAAAGGGCAGAGCCGGGCCTTAGGCTCGCAAATTTCTGGAGGACAGCAAGTTGTGACAGCAGGGCTCCTGGTAAGGAACCTCACTGACTCAGCGTGCCCCGTGCTTTATCCAGTGCAGCACCCTACACCCACCCCCCCGACCCTTTAGGGGGTGATGGAGTGGCCCAAACGACTTCTGTTTTTTGGGGAAATGAGGTAAGAGCCACTGCATAGCTGAGCTGGAGCTTGGGTTTTCTGGTGCACCCCAGGGCACCTGCATCATTGTCTTACACCCTGGATACAGATGTGGGGAAGTGAGGGCGATAAGGGAGCAGGGGCTGGTCCAGATGGACTGGGGAACCCAGAGAGCCTAGGGACTGAGTAGATCTTTTCTGTGTCTATGTCCCACAGCCAGATGGGGGAGGTGATCACAAAAGTGGGCTTATTGTAGATGTGGGGTGCATTTGCACTCTCTGTGTTGGGATTTAGGCTGTAGGAAAGCGGTCCTGCCTCCTAGGACCTCAAGGAAGACTTTTTGGGAGAGGAGGTCCTGGGCTGACAGCTCAGATATGACAGCTCAGAACTCTGAGCCATAAAGGAGAGTCAGACTTTGGGCTGTGGTGCTGGGTTGGGATAGAGCAGAGGACCCCAGATTGTAGAATGCATGGAGGTCAGGATGCTACCATCTGGATCCAGCCAGGATCCCACGGACTTTCTAGAGATCACCACGAGCCCGCAGACAGACATACATCCAACTCAGGTGGGAGGGTTTCCTGGATGGGTCTAGTTTCCCCATTCCATGGTCTCTTCCCACCTCAGACACCATCATTATCAGGAAGTTCTTTCTTGTATCTGACCTTCATCCCTCCTGCTTCTGTGCCAGCTTCTTGCTCCTGGGAGGCAATATGCTATAGTGGAAAGAGTAGGAGCTTGGGAGTCAGTCAGACTTAGGGTCTCTCACCTCTATTTACTGTGTGACCCTGGGCGAGTGACTTCATCTCTGAGTTTGCTTCTCCACCTGTAAAATGGGGGTAAAATAGAACCCACCTCATAGGGTGGCTGCAAGGATTAAATAAGAATATGCACACAGAGCGCTTAGCATGGTGCCTGGCGCCTGGTAAGGGCTCAACAAGTGTCCCCTCATGTGTAGGACAGCAAAGCCGATCTGTGGAGGGGAGGGGTGGGGTTGAAAGTTCTTTTTTAAACTTGGCCAGAGAGAGCAGTGCCCTTAACCACCACCACACCCCCACCCACCCAGCCCTGCTGGTCCCTGGATCTCAACTGGACCTTCTCTCTTAGTCACCCTGTTTTTTGTCTCCAGGGTGAGGAGAGGGGTCCCAGCAGGGCAGTGACCAGTGGCAGCAGGAGCCCACTTGGGGAGGGCTATGCCTCAGGAAAACAAACTGGCTTAGAGACTCAACCAAAAAAAAAAAAAAAAGGACCCGTTGTCATCACCTCCTGGCCCTCTCCATGTTCAGAAATCCACAAGTTGAGATCAAGCCGCACTCAATTTTTCCAGGAAGATAAATAATACAAGTGACTGAAAGTCCCGTTTAGGAATTGTCCCAGCTGCCCTCCAATGGAAAGACAGCTTCAGTCCCTGGCCCGAGCTCTGGAGGCTGCTGGATCTAGTAAGTACCCTTAAACCTGGGCAAGGGAGGGGGTACCTGTGCCCTAGCTGGGTGCTTTCAAGGGCTCTGCTCTGGCCCTCCTCTGGCCATCCCTCTCCCTGTGGGGTGAGGAGGAGTCAGCAGGGCCAAGGGAATGAGCCTGGGCATCCCCTTCAAGACCACATTTCCCGTACCTGTGACTCCAAAGGTCCCTGCCTGGAAGGTCGCTCTTTTGCTCCCTGCCCATGTCGGCCCCCTCCCTGGGCCTGTTCTCCTCAGAGCAGGTCATAACATTAGTTTGTCAGCCCTAGACCTGAAGGACATCTGAAGATGGCTAAGGGGAGCTGTTTGCAGGGCATGAAGATGGAAGCAGGATGTGAGATGAGGCTGGGTGTCCACCTCCATGCATGAGTCCCTTGCAGGGCAAAAGGAGCTGGCAGGAGGAAGGGGGCTGCTGCCCGGGGCCAGGGTGGGCATGGAGCTGTCTCTCTCTATACCGAGTTGTTCTCCTGTAAAACTCCCAGGAGTCAGAGAACTCTAAATTGGAAACTGGTCTTCCAGGTCATGATGAAAGTGTACTGGTCAAAGTGGGAGGTTAGAACATATTTTCATTAACAGTTTATTAGCTTGATGTATAACTTTTAAATATTTAGACATGGGTAGATGGGCCCTATTTGTCCTCCTGCTCCAGGCCCTGCAAATGCATCTGCCTGGTAGCATCTGTTACCAAAGCTGCTATTTGGTAAATTCCCTTCCTGCTCTCTCTGTCCCCCAATATAGTAGCACCCCTGTAAAACGGGGCTTAGGACACAGCCACTTGGACCAAGAAGGAGTTTCAAGGTGAAATGAAGACTGTCAGCTGTCACTGACAAGCAGTCCCCCCATGGACTTGCTGACCTCATTCTCCGAGCTCAAATTGGGACATTTAAAAAATGTCCTGTGATGCTTAAGAGGGAAAGGATGAGTGGGAGAGAGGTTGCTTATCTCCTGAGTGTGGGGAGGGTATGGGCACTCACTGGACCTAAGGGGCAGGGGGGGGAGTTGGATGAGGCTGCAGCAGCAAGAGGGATGGAAGTTAGACTGGGGGAAGATCAGCGCTGGACCCCACCATTTCTCCAGCTGCTCTTCTCAGAGGGAGCTGTGCCTGCAGCCAGGAAGAGTGCCAGTATCTGTAATGTGGGGCCTACCGTAAGTTTGGATCTTGGGCTTTGGATGAGGATGAGTGTGGGGGCCAGCTGGCTAGGCCACGGTGGGATTCATTCCTGGCGGGAATGAATAGCACATTGGTTCTGACTGGAGTTGAGTGCCCCGTGGCACCTGGACACACCGTCTGTTCAGAAGAGGAGACACGTGGCCTTTTTGTGTCCCTCTCTGACTCACTCACTTCTGATGGGGCTGCTTGAGAATCAAACCTACTGGCTTGGCCTCATTAGCCAAGTGCTGGATGGAACTGGACACACATACTCACACCCAGACACTCACACCCAGGCCAGCATGCCCAGCTACACTAACTCACAGACGTTGCTGTACACAGTTGTGCACCTCTGTTCATGGCTTCCAGTGCGATCCAGGTCCGGCTTCCCCGGTGGACCCAGCCTGACGCATGCGCATGCGCTCTGCCACACCCTTTGCCTTCACTGTGGTTCACATTCTCTCTCCCCTCTAAGTGACTTTTCATTCACCTTGGGTGACCCACCAGTTCCAGTGGCCAAAGCTTGGCTTGCTTGTGGGTGGCGGGGGGCCAGATGCCTGCAGGGGTTCGGCAGTGGGGACAGGAGGCAACAGCGCTGCTCTCCTGGGGCTCCCCACACACCCCTCCGGGCTCGGCGTTCGGCCCCTCTGCTCCCCCACGGGTCGGAGGGAGAGTCTCCAGGTCCCTGTGTAGTTCTGGGAGCCTCTTTCTGCCTCTCAGCCTGTAAGTGTGTCTGTCCTTGTGTCCCATGTGCTCTCTGCTCAGCCATTCCCCTGCTCCCATGCCTGACATTTTCCATCTCTCTTTTTCTGTGTCTTTCTCTTGTCCTTTATTCCTCTTCTTCTTTCTCTGTGTATCTGTCTCTGTCTCTGTCTTTCTCTCAGTCTCTCTGTCTTTTTCTGTGTGTGTCTCTGCCCTCCAGTCTCAGTCTCTGTCACATACACACATTTCCTCACTCAGTCTGTGTCTCTGATAGTGTGGCGTCTCACTCGTTCATCTTTCTGTGCCTGTGTTTCCGTCTTTACTGCTCTCCATCTCTGCCTCTGAGTGTGTGTCTCTCCAACCTCTGTCTTACTCTTGTGAGGCGTCCCAGGGAACAGGGCAGCCAAATGTCCCTAAGTGTGCAGAAGAAGGTGACAGAGCATCTCCAGGCACTGTCATCACTTCTGGCCCCTCCACTGCCAGGTTGGAGGAGGAATATTGGGTTCTGGAGAGGATGGATGCTGGTCCACCCGCCCCAGCTTCTACACTGAGAACTTGAGAATCTGGGGGCTTTGGCTCCAGACTGAAACACTCAGTCTTCTTCCATGACAAGGCCCAGGAGGACAGATATGGAAGCAGGGCCGGGGCTTCAGAGTAAAGAGGCAGAGAGCCCCTTGTGTGTGACCTTGAGTTCAGGGAAAGTTGTTGCGGACTAGGAGTCTACCTCACAAGAGGCATTGACCAGAGCGGGGCTGATTGGACACTTTTCTTTTTCATCGAAGCTGCCAAGTTCAACACACTCACCCCAGCTCCAGCTTCCTGGTCCAAACTGCCACTGTGCTTCCCGCCCTGTTCCAAACATTTCCGCCAACTGCCCATGGGCCGCAGGACCTGTTCAAACAGCGTCCCTGCTCTCTCCCCCGGGCCTCTGCACTTCTGGGGCCTCCCCTCACTGCCATGGCTTCTTGTACAGGAGCGGCTGTGTTGGCTGTTTGTTTATTTGACTAAGGTTTCGCTGGGTGGGGTGAGGACTGACTCCATAGGTATGTTTCCCCCCACTTCAGATGCCCAGGCAAGGCCCTTCTCTGCTCCCACTGCCCTCACTGCCCTTCCCAGCCACCCCTGCCCCACCATGCCTCTCCTACATTTCCAGGCCCCAGATTTCTCTCTACACTCCTGACCTCAGGTCTGTTGATTCCTACATCTGATGCCAGCGACCCTCTCCCATTGGACAGGCAGGGTAGGGAGCTATGAGCTGCACCCCTTCACCCTACCCCATTCCTCACCTGGGTGGGGGAAATACCCTGAGAAGATTTTGGGAACTGGACCCCCTGGGTTCTCTGGGGGTTCCCAAAGTGGGAACACATGGGTTGTGGGAGAAGTCTGCCCACCTGCCCACCCTCACAGGCAATGGAATAAGACTTCAGGGAATAATTCTCTGATGGGTTTGGGACCCCTCCCAAGATTGATCTCCCTGGGACCCCTAGGATCTTTCTATACCTGAATTTTAGGTTTAAAAATTTATTTTTATTTTTTTCCCCCTTAATGGGTTGAACTCAGGACCTCATGCACACCAAGCACATACTCTGCCACTGAGCTATATCCCGAGCCCCTAGCCCTGGATTTTGTGTGGTACTGTCCTGTGTACAGAACTACTGCCTCCTGCCCTCTGAGCACCTGGAGAGATAATGAAATCCCCATCCAGGCAGAAATGGACTCGAGCCCCGGTCTCCTCATCCCCTAGAGCTGCTCTATGGGCAAAAAAGGAGCCAGACTGCAACCAGTTCTCAGCTCTCCCTGCGTCTCACCCTCACCCATGTCTCCTCCATCTTCACGGGCTGCGATGAAGATTCCTGGTCCCCACCATGTCTCTGGCTGGGAAGGGGGTGTCGGAGCAGGTAGCATTCTGGTGACCTCATTCTGAGATCTGCTGTCCTAGTTAGCAGCTTCCTGAGGGGAGAGGGACATGAGAAGCTTTTAGAGAGGGTTTCAACCATCTGGGTGCTAATTGGGAATGCGGCTGTCCCTAGGTTGAGGTTGGGGACAGCTATTCCGGGGCTGGAGGATGAGATGTGGGGGCAGAGAGGCCAGAGTGGGGATCAGGAAGTTTCCCCAAATAGCCTGGCCAGCAATCAAATGTGGGAGCCAGGCCTATGTGGGGGGGAGGTCATGCAGCCCAGCTTGGTGGGGGGAATGTGCAGGTAGCCAATTGGCACATGGGCTTGGACCTTGGGAAACTGGGCAAGGGGTAGAAATGAAGCAGGACTGGTACTGTCTCCTCTTTTCTGCTGAATGGGCTTCTCTTGAACTTGGTGTTATGAGTAAGGGAGGATAGAGGTGGAAAACTGTGTCTCTGCCCTGTCTTGTTCCTCTCCCAGGGGCCCTCATAAGTCCTAACCCATTGCCCCACCCTCTCACCCCAGTGACACTGATTTATTCATTCATTCAACACATATTTATTGAGCATCTACTATGTGTTATATTTGCTAGGCCCTACCCTGGGAATTCAAGGAGGAAAAAGACAGGGAGGATTAAAGAGCACAGGAAGAGGCAGGAGGAAATCTACCTTAAGGAGGGCAAGGAGGGAGGGCGTCTCGCAGTATTTCAGCATCAACCGTGAGGGACCAGGAGGAAAAGAATGCTGCAGGCAGAGAGGACAGGCTTTGAGAACCTCCAAGGTGAGGGAGAGCTTGCTGTGCTCCAGGGAGAGAAAGAGCCCAGTGTGGCCAGAGTATCAGAAGCAAGGCAGGGAGTGGTACAAAAACGGATCCAAGGGGCACAGGATCTTTTGACCTGGACATTCTGACCCCAAGGATATTTTGAATGCAAACATTTTCAACCAAAACATACCAACACTGAAGACTTTTTTAGAAAGTGTTTTCCAGTTGGAACTCTGTTCATCCAACTTAATTCCTTGGTCAGTTTTTTTTTTTTTTTCCAGTTTTTTTCCTCTATGGTACCATTAAACAATTCCCCCCCCCCCATTTCTATTTTAATTTTTCTAACTTTATTTTCACCAGTATCAATTCCGTATAGATTTTGCTGCCGAGATTTGATTCACTGATCAATTTGACAATGATCTAGTCTCTGCCATTGTGTGATTGACTGAGTAAACCCCTATAATTTTGGAAGATTTAGATTTGTGGTCAAGATTGGTTACTTGGGTCCATTTTAGTCAATAACGAGTTTTCTTGTATCTGGTTCTAGTTGTTACCAGTGTTATTCTACCAGCCATAGTCTTAGGTGGAGAGTTGCATTTATATCTTAGCTAATCTGTGGGTGGGATCATGGGTTTCAGAGGACAGAGGTTTTTGGGGAGGTGGGTAGGGGCCAGATCTTCCAGGCTTGGGAAGGATTATCCTAAAGTGAAGGAGAAGCCTTTGGAGGTTTTAGGCAGGAGAGTGACAAGATCAGATTTGCCTTTTTAAAAGGCTCCTCAAAAAAATAAAAATTAAAAATAAAAATAAAAATAAAAAGACTCCTCTAGCTGTGAAAAGAATAGAGAGTGGGATGGCATGGAAAAGTGGAGGCAGGGAGGCTGGTGAGGAGGCTGTTGTGCCAATCCAGGTGGTAAAGAGGTGAAGAGACCGAAGATTAGGGAGGTGGAAAGTAGGGTAATCCCATCCCACTCCTCAGATCCCAGCACAGCCTTCCCCACCTCCATGTCACTCCCTATACCCTCAGCTCCTGCCCCTCCCTTCCTCTGAGGCCCCAGGCACCCCAGAATCTGGCCACTTGAAGTTTACACAAGGTGGAGACCAAGAACTAGGGTATTTTCCTTGGGGCTCCCTCTCAGTCTGTCTCCTGGCTGAATTCGGCGAGGGAGGGGCAGGGATGCCCTGCTGAGTTTGGGGTGGGGAACTTGGAGAGATGGTGGGGTGGTCCTCAGATCCACCCACCCAGAGCACGTGGCTGGAGCAGCCAGGGCGACCACAGACCTGGCGGTGAAGCAGACCCAGACACAAGGCACTTGTCTGGCCCATGGCTCTGAGCTCTGGGTGTGACCCTGGGGAGAAATACAAAGGGCCCTCTGTCAGTACAGGGCATGGAGCTCACCTAGGCCAGGCCAGGCGCCCAAGGAGTGAGGGAGGTGGGCCTTGGGGTGCTTGAAGAGAGAAAGCTTAAAGATCTGGGTGTCACCTGGGGCAAGTCACTTCCTTTCCTTGGCCCTCAGTCTCCTCGCCTGATAAGCGGACTCTTAATCCCAGCCTCCCAGACCTAGCACATCGTCAGGATCCACTTTTTTGATTGACTAAAGCATCATCTTCCTAGAATCATATATTTTTAAACATTATTTAACAAACACGTATAGTGATTACCAAGTACCTGTTTGCTAAACACTGTACAAATATTGACTCATTTAATCCCCATAACAACCCTCTAAGAGAGGTATTGTTTACCCTTATCTTACAGATGGGGAAACTGTGGCACAGAGGTGGCCCAGGTCACACAGTTGGGAAGTGGCAGAGGTAGGATTTGAACCCATTGTGGGATATAGCTATGCTATGCTGCTTCCCTAAAGGAAGGGGTGAGCACCCCTTAAGCCAGGCAGCTGAAGCAAGGGGCGGTGGCAGGGTGGGGGTGGGGGAAACCTAATTCTTCAGCAGGGATGGAAGGGGGTTCTGGAGCACCTCTGCCTCAGGGAACATAACTGTGCAACATCTCCCACCCCAGGGCCTGGCTCCTAGGGCAGGGCTAAGAATGCAGGGAGGGAGAGAAATCAGACTCCATGGGAGGAGTCCTGGGAGCAGAGATCCAGGACAGGAGAAGAGGGCGGAGCAGGGATCTCCAGGAGCAGGTCACAACCCTGCCACCTTTGGCCCAGTTGTGGGAGCAGCTGTGCCCAGCAGAGGCTGGGGTAGATTTGGTATTCCTTCAACTAGACGAGTCATACCTGTGGGGTGCCAGGCTTGGTGCCACGTGGTTGGAAGAGCCAGCCCCGCCCCCCAGAAGCCCAGGGTCTGGCTGGACATGACGCAGGGACATGGAACAGAATGAGGGTGGTGGGGAAACAGAGCCCAAGCCCACAGCGGTGGGGACCTTCAGGCACCCTGGTAAGCCTAGGAGCACGCACAGAACTTGACTGGCTGAGAAAGGAAGGTGGGGCTTCCCAGGCTGAGGTCAAAGAGGTGGATCCAGCTGGTCCAAAGCAGCAGGTGGTTCAGTGTGGGTGTGACCCTGGACAGGACATGAAGTGCTCTGAGTGCCAAGCTCTGAGCTGGAACTTACTCTTCTAGGCACATCTCTAGGCCTGTCGGCTCTTCACAGTCACCTGGGTGCTTGTTAAAAAGGCGGATGCCGAGCCTCGCCCCAGCCCCTGAATCCCAACCTCTGGGGTTGGGGGCCAGCCCAGGATGCCTGCCAAGCTGCCAGGTGATGCTCACGTGACCAGGCACTTGGGAAAACTGCAGGGCGAGAGCTTCTCAGCCTTGGCTGCCCATCAGAATCACCTGGGCCGAATTGAAAAGTCCCAGTGCTCAGGCCTCACCCCAGATCAACCTGGTCAGAGTCTCTGGGGAGGGGCCCCCAGCATAATTTTCAAAGCAACCTAGGTGATTCCAGAGAGCAGCCACAGTTGAGGACCCTCAAGCAGGCTTGTCCCTCATGTCAGCGAGGTCCTCAAGGAGGCCTTCCCTGGCCAATTGTCCTCCCTGACCTTGTGTGTTTATCTGCCTATTGAGCTGACCATCCCCCTGGACTGTAAGCTCCACAAGGGTCACTTAGGACTTTTGTTCACTGCTGGATCCCCTGGGCATAGAATGGAGGGCCTGGCATATAGTAGGTATTCAACGAATGTCTGTTGAGTGAGTTTATCGCGCGCCTACTCTGTGTCAGACATGAAGGGAGACACTGTACATCATCTCTTACTTCTCCCTACAGCCCCACGAGGCAGATACTATTGGGCTCATTTTACAGGTCAGATAGGTGAAGCGACTTGCCCAAGTTCTGATAGCTCCAGAGCCCAGGCTCCATCCTGGGACCCGCACTGCCTCCCAGCCAAGGCCTTTGGGCAGCCCTGCTGTGGGAAGCAGCCTGGCAGCCTGGAGGCTGAACGGAGGGCTGGCCGGAGACGTGGGGCATGTTGACACAGCCCATCCCCGGGGCGTTTCTTGGAACCTCACCGCTGGTTTTGAAAGGCCTCCTTCACAGCCTGAAAAGGCTGTGTGATTCCACCCACTGGACTGATTTGAGAGGAGGACTGCTTGATGTGGTCAGTAGCTGCCCCCTGGCCAGCAAGGTGGACTGTGGCCACCCCACCATCGCCCTCAGCCAGTGGGCTTGGAGGCCCTCCTCTCCCTCCTGCCCCAGATGAACCCTGATTCTCAAGGTCATCCTCAGCCTCCCCCTGCCTCCATCCTTCTGAATATGGGTTAAGTTCAGTTACTTACATGGAGGAAGAGGAGAGGACCTCAAGGTCTAGTGGGGTGGGAGGATTCTGCTGGACAAACTAACCTAATAAAAGCATCAGGAAATGAAGGGTGGATTGGGGAGGCTCAAAAGATCTTAATTTCCACAGGGTTGATCCTGGCTGGTAGTCAGGGCCTCTCCCGGCCTCTTCTGAATGCAGCTCTTTAAGTAAGAGGGAAGGTAGCCAAGGTCTCAGTGAGGACCCCTAGGCCTTCAGCCTTTCCTTCCTGCCATGGGGCATTATGGGGAAGTCCCCCCAGTAAGCTGACTGCCTTCTAGACTGCTGCTATTGTGATGAATATTCTGGGGAGGGGGCCATCCCTGCTGGGGCACCCCAGTTCTCAGTCTTTTCTCCTCTAGCTCCAGCCTCTCCTATACAACCCAGGCAGTTTTGCCAAGCTGGATGAGGAGGTTGAAATAATTTCCGTTGCATTGGCAATAAACACAAGTTGGATATAGTTCTGGGCTGGGAAAGACAGGGGACAGGCTGGCAGCCTTGGGCAGCAAGGTGATGGGCAGGTGGGGAGGGATCTAGTCTGAATATGGGGAGGAGCACCCTGCATGGGGAGAGGAGATCGTTGGTGAAGTTTTGGGGGTTCCACCTAGGCCCGTTTGTCTTCACTCTCTTTTTGCCCTGTTAGTTTCCATTGCACAGCTGTGAGGAAGTTCTTTCTGAGGTTTTATTACTGTCTCTCCTGCTAAGGATGTCATCCCTCATGACAATGGCTCTTTACAGCATGCAGGGTATTTTTCTATTTGTTATCCTGTTTTATCTTCTCAGCTGTCAGCCTTGGGTCTGGGGAGTTATTGTCAGTTATTGCTATTGTTATCCCCATTTCACAGGTGGGGAAACTGAGGTGTGGCAAAAAGGGGCATGTTCCCAGGCAGAGGTTCATAAGCAGCAGAGTTGTATGCAAGTGCATATCTGCCTGATTCCAAGTTACTCCACTTCTTGTGAGCCCCTCAAATTACTCTGACAGACCCACACTTACCCCTCTCCCCCTGGCTCCTCTGCCTCTGCCTCACCTCAACTCAGAAGCAGCACAGGCCTGGAAGGGTCATCCTGTCCATTCCTCTGCCTTAGACCGGGGCAGTGGAGCCTCTGTGTGGCCCGTATCTGGAGCTCCTCTGGCTGTGGTCCAGGAGAGGGTGACAGTGGCCAGGCTGGGGGAGTCAAGGGTGTCAGCTGCTGCTGCTTCTTTTTGAGCAAAGACTTTTAAAGTTTAATGTGATAATCTCATCCTGATTACTGCAAACTGAGGACCTCATGCTCCGTCCAAGAATCCATTACCAGCCTCACAGGAGGAGCTGGGGGAGGTGGGAACTGCTCAGGGTCCTCCCGGCCTCCCCATCCCCATCGTCATGCATGTTGAGGTCGGCTCAGCCTCTTGGTTTTGTGTTTTGTTTTGTTTTTAGTGGAAAGAGGTGTTTCTAGATCACGATAGGGATGATTTGGGCCTCCCTACCTCAAGACCTGGACAGGGGACCACAAGCCTTCCCTTTTATGTCTAAGAAGTTAATGTTCTAGGAAGGGGCCGCTGGTGATTCTGGGTGTGAGGCCAGTCAGAGGGCACAGAAAACCAGGGACCCAGGAGGTCATCACCTCCCCCCACCCCATTTTCCCAGCTGGGAAACCGAGTTCTGTTGCTGTTGTCTCCACATCACGCCTGCCCAGAAGTAAACCAATTAGCACTGTGTCTGGTTCTGTGTTCCCAGCGCCTGTCTCATTATTTGGGGATTTATGTCTCGGTCACCGTGAAGGACGACTGTCCTGGTTTCCACCGGAGGGGAGCCTGGCCAGCCATAGAGCTCAGTGGCGGCAGGAGGTGGTGCCGTCCTGCTCAGGGCAGGATGGGGATTTAATTTCAGGGGGATTTGCAACCAGTGGGGAGCCGCCCTGGGCACATGGTGGCTCTGGGCTATTTTAGGAGGCAAAAGGCTGGCCCTGTCGGCGGAGGAATCTTGGTGGACTCGTTTAAGCCATTAGGGATTCTCCTCTTTCAGTGGGTACAGAAAGGACCTGTGACGGACGGGGCTGGTCCACCTGAGTTTGGGGCTTCTCCCCGCTTCCTGGAACTCGGGGGCCTAGAACTATTCTTGCACCCCCAACCCCAGGTGGGGCCATGAGTGAAATAGAAGCTGCTGGCTGGGCAGGGGTCTTTGGCTCCTTTCCTGATCCCCTTTGCTACAGGCTTTGCCTCAGCTGTGGCCCTTGGTGTTATTAGTAGGAACGATTAGTAGAACCATCTCATATCTTTGAGGTAAGGATTCTATTTATTGAGCACACAGGGAAGGCTCTATGGGGCAGGGAAAAGGGCACAACCTTGAGGCCAGACACACCCTGCTCCTGTTCTGTATGGGCCACTTCCAAGCTGGTGCTGTGGGTTATGTAAGTCCCTTCACCACTCAGAGCCTCAGTGCTCCGTCTCTAAAGTGGCGACCATAACACCTCATTAATGATGCCATATTATTAATTAGGCACAGATTAAGTCAGGCACTCTGCAGGGATGATCTCACATCACCCTCTGTGATGCTGTTATGTATTAATTGCCCTATTTTACAGACAAAGAAACTGAAGCTCAGAGAAGGAAAGTAACTTGCCTCAGCCCACACAGCCAGAGCAAGGAGTCTGATCCATTTCTTGTGCCCACAGGGAGAGCTGGTTCATTCCTCGAATCCAGCAATATGTATTGGTTGCCTTTGACGTGCTAGGCATCATTCGAGGGCTGGGGATTGATCACAGACAAAACACAGGAAGAGGAGATAATGGGATGAGACTGGGCAGCAGGGAGAACTGAGTGGCCCAACTAGAGACTCAGTGGCTTTATTTAGACTAAGGGTCATTTTCTGGCTGAGGAGAGGGGAGGGCGATAACTCAGGGCCTGAATCCCTCCTTGGATGAGTGGTAGGTGGGAAAGGGAGCGCCAGAACCAGCTGGCACCTCCAGCTCTCATGACCAGGATGAGGTTTTCTGCTCTCTTCCTCCTCACCCCACCTTTATGGGGAAAAAGTCACTAGGCACATTGGGATAAGGACTTTAGAGGCATCATGACATAGACGAGAGACAGCCTAGAGTTTGGACCAGATGGGCTTCAACTTTACCTCTTTCTAGCTGTGTGGCCTTGGGCAGGTGAACTAACCTCTCAGAGCCTCCCTTTTCTTATCCTCAAAGTGAGGAGGGAGAGGAATGCTGACCTTTCAGGGCTGTTGGGAGGATAAAGTGGATGCATGAAGCTGTGGGAAAGGCCTGGAAAACAGAAGGCCCACAGCTAACGGCAGCGTTTTGTCTGTGTGCAGGCTTGGAGTTCGGGGGTGTGTTATTCCCATGTATCTAGGTGAAGCCATGTCTTTGCGGTGGCACTAAGCTGGCACCTGTGGTCCTGCTGAATGATTTCAACAGGCTGGGCAGAACAGGAGAGCCAGCCAGCCTAAACATAAGGTCTGGTGCTCACAGTTCAAGGAATCACTTTCTGGGTGACTAGATGCGGAGGCTGAACTTGCCAGCATATCACATGACAATAGACATGGGAGGTTTCACGGACCCTCAGCTCTAGACAGAGCTGTCTGAAGAGGGCAGGAAAGTAGGAGAGTGGTTGGGCTCAGTGATAGAGAGTGTGCTTAGCATGCACAAGCTCCTGGGTTCGATCCCCAGCACCTCCATTAAAAATTAATAAGTAAATAAACCTAATTACCTCCCCCTACCAAAAAGGAAAAAGAAATACCCTTAAAATAGTTAATTAAAGACAAGGGGCGAAAGAAAATAAAAATTTTTTTTTGAAAAGTTAAAGGGTGGGTGGCATTAATAAAGGACTGGATCGAGGATTGGGGAGGTCTCTGGTCTCCCTTGTTCTGTTCTAAGGAAGATGTTGAAAGCCTAAATAAGTGTAAGAGGGATGTGAGTGGGATCATAAAAATTTGAAACAAGTTGCACAATTCAGGTCACTTGGTCACCAAGCAAAGTACTGGGCAGAAGGGAATGAATAAAGGCCCAGAACTAGCCCACTTAGCACAGTGGGGTGCCTGGGACAGGGTTTGGGGGACACAGTTCAACACAGTGTGATAAATGCAGTTTTAGGGTCCCATACAAGATCCCCTAGGAGCATGTAGGAGGAGCTTCCTGGAGGAGGTAGCCATGTCAGGAGAAGAACAGTTGAGGGAAATGGGTCCCTTTCGCTGGGAGAAGAGACCCCTGAGGGAGAAGCTGCCAGCTACATTCGGCTGGCTGTGGGAGGGGAAGCGGGCGTTTTCTGCATTGCTGGGAGCAGAAGTAGGACCCGTGCATGAGCCTTATAGGAAAGCAGCTTTCAGCCCCCCGTATTGATGAGCTTTCTATCCTTGAGAACTACCCAGCAATGGAATGGGCTATCTGGTGAGGCAGTGAGCGC
The DNA here is from genome assembly GCF_009834535.1 of Camelus ferus. Taxonomy (NCBI): domain Eukaryota; kingdom Metazoa; phylum Chordata; class Mammalia; order Artiodactyla; family Camelidae; genus Camelus; species Camelus ferus. The sequence continues at coordinate 35,237,223 of NC_045711.1, read as the reverse complement.
CCTGGACTTTGGCATGTTCAAGCAGAGGCCAGAGGGTAACTTGTCAGGGACAAGTTATAAAAGGGACAGGATGACCTCTAAGATGCTTTCCAAGTCTGAGCAACTGCAGGTCCCACGGACAGTCACAGGATGTAGACTGTGACAGAGAGAGATGTGCCTGGATCGACTTAGAGGATGGGTGTGCTGGGGGATGGCAAGGTACACATGACTCTCAGCCCCACCCTGGAATGATTGATTTTAGTGACCACTTTATTGAGATATAAGTCACATACTGTACAACTCACATATTTAAAGTACATGCTTTAATGTGGATTTACTCTTAGAGTGGAAATGAATTCATACATTCATTCAACAACTCTTTATCAAGCATTTATTAGGTATGCATCAAGCTTTGTGCTGGTGCTTCCGATACGTGGGAAATAAAGGCCCTGCCCCCATGGTGGAGACAGGTAAGTGCCCAGGCAAAGGCGTCACATCTTGGGAGATGTGCTAACAAGGAGATTAACCAGGGGCTGGGATAAAGAATAATGGGGCTGAGGAGATGGGGTCTGGGAAGGTGACAATGGAGCTGAGGCCTGAGCGACAAGGAAATGAGGAAGATGAGGGGAGAGTTCCAGCATGAGGGAACATCAGAGGCAGAGACAAGACGGGAGTGAGTTGGTAGGTGTGAGAACCAAGAAGTACTGGGAGGGAGCAGGTGAGGCATTGCCGGGGCTCCCCATGGTGGGACCTCCTCTCTGGAAGGACATGAAGTCTGCCTGGAGCATAAGGTGGGGTGAACAGCACTGATACATCTTCTTTGGAGACAAGAGCCATTTCTATCTCCTTTCTTTGGGACTCCCCAGTAATGGAAAGCTGACAGGTGCCATTAGGAATCCATGCTACCAGCCCCTGCCTCCTGCCCTCCTCTGTTTGGCTTCATGCTCCTGCTTTGTGCCCCTACTGCACATTCCTGGGAGGAATCAGGAATGACCCCCAGCCACACACACCAGTGATGTTCCGCCAGCAGGCCCGTTGGCCTGGTTTGACCCCCTGACCTCAGGACAACTTGAAGTCTCCCATTTGGTGCTCACCTCCCGAGTGACTTTGGACCAGTTACTTAACACCCCAGTCTTTCACATCCTGGTCTGTAAAATGGGAATCAAACCAGTTTGGGCTGAGCTGAAAAGAGGATTGAATGCCATCCTTCCTAGTACCGAGTAGGTGCTCGGTGAATATCAGCTTCCTCCTTCTTCCTGAGTTTCTCCCACCAAAGAAAGGCCAGTTTACAAAGGGATAAGGAAGGTCACAGCAGGCCAGTGGGAGGTGGCCACTTTGGGGGTCCCCTCTCCTGAGCTTTGGGACCCCTTGGAGGGAAAGGGCACTCAGGACTGGTCGGCCAGGGGTAAGGAGGATACTCACCGATAGGCCCAGCCCTGCCGCCAGGAGAGCCCACGGATCTTCCCTCAGCTCCTTCCCAGGGATCCCAGGGCGCAGCGCCTCTCCCAGACCGCTCGCCTGCGCTCCGCTCAGGGCGGCGCGGCTCCTGGCACCTGCTCCCCGCGGGCCGCCCAGGGGCGGGCTCCAGAGACGCGGCGGCTGCCCCGGGACGCGCGGGCCCGGGGACTCACCCACCGCGCACCACCCGGAGCCGAGAATCCGGATCGCTCCGCGTGGCCGCGGGGGGCTGGATGCGGCCACGCTCCGGTCGGGAGCGCCCTTCAGGTAGGCGCGGGCGCCGGCTGTGGGACCGCACTCCTGGCTCCCCATCCCAGACCGATGCGCCGCTGTGGCTGAGCGCCCGAGGGGGCCAGCGCGGGGGTAGGGTATAGGTGGCTCTGTAAGGCTGGGGACAGCGGCGAGGACCCTGCCCCGCCTTGTGCTGGGGGAAGATGGGAGACAAGAATGGCAACTTAACCGGAAACCGAGATTGGGAGGGGGGACAACAAGGGTGATGGCCAGAAGAACTTCCAGCTCCCAGTAGGTAGGAGACGGGAGGCTGGGGACCACGGGGGCAGAGACGGTGAGTCTCCCATCTTAAGGAGGGGACCATTCTCTGCAGACAGGGGACTCGACCAAATAACCCACCTTCTTTGTCTAAGTTGTTTAGAGACTCCAAAAATCAACCCCCACCACTCCCACCAGCCTCTGGGATAAAGTAGAATGGAAGGTGCGGGGAATGGGAGCTCTGTTGTCTTTTTGGGGGGTGCAAAGAATACACTTGCCACCCTGGCCCCATCTCTGTCATTCAGTCACTGGAGGCCTTCTTGCCTGCCCCTCCCCCTTTGAGCAGAATGCCTCCTCTCTCCTCATGGGCAGAAGTTGGCCGTCTTGGCCTGAGAGGGAGGCAGCATTCTGTCTCCCATCCACAACTCTAAACAGTTCCAGGACCTCTCAACCCTCCTCCCTCTGGCCTCCAGGACTCATTTGCTCCACTCCAGCTTGGAAGTCCTGATGGTGGGGCCATCATGATGGGGAGAATGGCTTCATGCTATGGGGGAGCTACTGTTCAGTCTTATGGGGAGTGGGGCTGGGAGAACAGGCTGTGGGTGAGGCTGAACTATGCCAGGGTCCTGGGCAGGGTGTGTGTGGGGGTCTCCTGCACAACAAGGCAGGTTCCTAGGCCTTGTGTGGCAGCAGAAGCTAGGACAGGGGATACTGAGGTTAACACCCCACTACCACCACCTTAGGGGCAGCTGCTCTGTGTTGCCACTGTGGACCCTGCGAGGAGGGATGCGGCCTAGATAGCAAGAAGGACTTCCTTCCTGAGGGTGGCCTGAGGGTTTTTCAGGGGAGTCTCAGTGTCCAGGAGAGGCAGCCCTTATCTTTGGGAGTGTCAGGAGGGAAGGAGGCCCTCTGGGACTCCCAACCAATAGCAGGTGAGGACAGACTAGGGGAGGAGAAGCAGTGGGGGATGGTGACCTCATCCCTGGACCATTGCTCTCCCTCACCTCCCATGCCCTCTCTCTCCCTTCCTTGGAGATGGAGTGTTGACTTTTAGCACCTCTCAGCCAGCTCACTCCTGAAATCCCCAGCACCTAGCAGTCCCCAGGGAAAGGTGACTTCCTCTGTCACCACTTTGGATGGGAAAATAGACATGGCTGCCTTGGTTTGCCCAGTGGACACTCCACCCAGCACCTGATACCTGGACCAGCTGTTGCCCAGCCCCAGGGCCTCCTACTCCGGCAAAGCAGGCATGTGTGGGCTGGAGGTTGGCATGCCTGTCCCCACTCAGGCCATCCCACTCCTCTAGGTGGGGGTCTCTGACTCCTCTGGGGAGTCTTGGGTAACCCTGGGTGACCCTGGCTCTCTGAGCTACAGGATGGCTGGGGGAGGGGTGCCACTCTGTGGTGGCCACTCACTGAAAGGGGTTGTTGCACTTCCTTGACCTGCAAAGTGTCAGCCTTGGGAGATGGGAGGTGGCAGGGGAGAGAGACTAAAATGCTTGGTGGTGGCTCCTTGGGGACATTGAGGGGACAGCCAGGCCCAGGAAGGCTCACATTCCATTAGGACAAGAACAGATGAGGCTTCTCTTCTTCCAGACACGATCCCACACTCCTGCTCATGAGCCTGTGAGTGACAAGAAGTGCCCCATCCCCCACCCTTGTGCATCATAGGATGGGACAGAACTGGCCCTTCTCACCTGCCTCTCTTTTCAGCTCTGAGCCTCAGTTTCCTCATTTGTAAAGTCTCACAGGGTTGTCATAAGGGTTATGGGAGGCAATATTTGTACAGTGCCCAGAAGGCAACGGGCACTCGGCACAGGGCAGTTCTCTATCCCCAGCCCACCTTCCTCCCATGGGTGAAACAGACAAATACAGTTTGGCTTCCCCTCCCACCCCAATCTTAGAGGCAGCTGCTCTGTGTTGCCACTGCAACACCACCTGCAAAGGACCGAAGAGATTAGCCCAACCCCTCTCTTTAAAGATAGGAAACTGAAGCCCAGAGGGGCAGGGACTGGCCCAAGGTTGGCCAGCCAGCCAGGCTCCCTTCTCAGAGGCAGGACCTGGGACCTGGCTCTGGGAGGCAGCAGGGTAGAAGTTGGCAGACATGGGGGAAAATACCAGAGTGTAATTGGGCTCATTAAGGATTTGGTGAGGGAGCCCTTCATTCCCTGCCAAAGGCTTGGGACAGGCCTAGCTAGAACCTTTCTCTCCTGTTAACTCTTTGGCAAAAGCAGCTCTTTTCTGAGGACCCCCTTCCCCAGGCTGCAGCTGAAACAACTCCCGGCTCTGCACTTGTGGCCTCCAAAGTTCTTTCTATCCGTTCTAGAGACTCTCACCCCACTGCAGTGCCCAGGGACTCCACTGAAAGCCAGGACCCCAAAGTCCATTGTCACTCAGCAAAAAAGGGGTGGAAATAGGCCCCGGGACCCCACCTGAGGGCTCCCTCTCTCCAACCCCATCTAGCTCCACATGAACAGACACACAGACAGGCAGACAACAACCCTGGCTTCCATCAGTTCTCCAGTGCTGGGGTGAGCCTGTCTTCAAATGGGTGGCTCCCTCCCAGGCCCAGCCCTGCCCTCCCTGCTGCAGCCTCCGCCCATCTCTCAGGGAAGGTGAGACCAGAGAGAGCCTTACCTGCTTCCCGTGTAAATCACAGACACCTGGGTACAGGCATGTTCTTTTTCTCTGCTTCCACCTGGTCTTTTCCCATGTTTAGCTCAATTCTCCCCCTTTCGTCACACTTCTTCCCAACCTCTCTGGCTTTGGCCCCCACTCTTCCTACCCAGGGTGTGGCACCTCCCTGCCTGGCATTAGGGACTGATAGGGGTCAGGCAGCCCTGAGCCTCCCCAGGAGACTTTCTCTGCATCTGTAGCTCCCTATCCCACCCAGCAGTTCAAATCAGGGCTCAGCAGGCTTTAAGGAGAAGGGGGGCAGGGCAGTGATTAAGGACTTGGGCTGCAGGGACAGACAAGTGTAAGTTTAGGTCCGGCCACGAAACCTCCCAAGGCTTGTTCTCTAATCTATGAAGTGGGATAAAAGGTGAATGCTGGTGCCTACCTCCAGTATGTAAAGTACCTGGCACACAGTAAGCTCTCAGGAAACAGGGTTGTCATTACAGAGAAGAGGTGGCCTGGGCAGCTGGGTGGTAGAGAGGAAGGCAGGGAAGCGTCCAGAAGCAGCTCTTGCACTGTCTTTCCATGTACTTTGAAGCAAGTCCTCTCCTCTGCTCCAGGAATCAATTCCTGTTCTGTGGAGAGAAGAGAGCATGTCCCATCCAAATGTAGGTCCAGAGAGGGTGAGTCATGCTGGTTCTGAATAGGGGCCAGCACAGGGTGTGCTGACCTCTTGATGCTCACAGCAGGGGTTAGACCAACCTGTCTGTGCCCTAAAACTTGCCCACCCCTCCACATTTTCTGGCTGGGAGCCGTAGCTGAGTTGGAGTGGTGTAGCCCCGGAGAGGACAGCTGGCAGGCTAGATTAGGGAGGACAGGCTGCAGCAGGCCCAGCACCCCGGCTCAGGGGACACAATTAGCCCTGGAATCCAGGCAGGCCCTGTGAGCCCAGAGGCTGTATATCATGGGGGTTTAATTAGCCCTGTGGCAGATATTTGTCTGCTCTCTTGAGCCATGTCCTGGGCCTGCCTGTCATACATTGCACTGAGATCTCAAAATACCCCGGTCCCCTTGCTGGTGGGGCAGGCAGCCCTCCTTGGCACGGCCAGGAAAATCCCATTCCCCCGAAGCCTTTTCCCCCTGGCCCCGGGAGCCCCTCCAAAACGTGTACCTGGTACTTTCTTCCTGCTCCTCTTTCCTGCTGGGAGAGTGGGGGGACTTGTAAAGGCAGGAGAATAGCGTGATGACCTCCATCTAGAGGTGAGAGCGTGCAGAACCTCAGAAGTTGATGGAGTGACTTTCCACTGTTCCTCTGTGGCAGAGCTGCCCCTGGGCCCCAGAAATGGGGCCCAGGAGCTTGGCATGGCTCAGAGGGGAAGCCAAGTTGCCTCAGGAGAGTGGAGGAGTGGGGTCCTCTGGGTGGATGGGGTACTGAGTTCCACCTCTTATCTTCTCACTAGATGCTCTCTGCGCCGTCTGGAGGCTACCTCTGGTACTGCATTGCAGCCAAACTGGGCCGAGTGCTGGGCCTTCAAATCACTAGTCACCTAGGACTGCACAAGGGTCAGACCCTCGGCATATTCGCTTTCGAGGGCTGCCCTAACAAAGTACTACAAACCAGATGGCCAAAAACCAGAAATGTATTGTCTCACAGTTATGGAGGCTAGAAGTTCAAGATCAAGCTGTCATCAGGGTTAGTTCCTTCTGAGGGCTGTGGGGAGGTCTGTTCCAGGCCTCTCCCGTAACTTCTGGTGGTTTGCCGGCAATCTTTAGCATTCCTTGGCCTATAGAAGCAGCCCCTTATCTCGCCTTCATCTTCACATGTTGTTCTCCCTGGGTTCACGATTCTGTCCAAATATTCCCCTTTTATAAGAATGCCAGTCGTGTAGGACTAGGGGCCCACCCTACTCCAGCATGGCCTCATCTTAACCTAACTAATAGCACCTACAATGGCCTTATTTCCAAATAAGGTTGCATTTCATATGCTGAACTGCTGGGGGTTAGGATTTCAACATATGACTTTTGGGAGGGGACACAGTTCAACTCATAACACACATCAAGTCTCAGATGTTCTGGGACAATCTCATTTCATGAGATGGGCACAGTGACACCCCCCGCCATGACAGCCACACTGTGACCTGCACACAGAGTCACCTCAGCAAACTATGGGGTAACTGCGACACTCACAGTGACCCAGGTTCACCAGGACAGACACACAGGGTGACAGACAGGGTGACTCCACTCACAAACACAGACACACCCTGGACTAATAATAGCTGCCTTTTATAGGCCCCTGAGTGGTGTTTTATATAGATTGTCTCATCCTCACCGTGTACTTATGACTTGGGAACTGTTACTCATCACCCCCATTTTACAGATCTACAGATGAGGGGACTGAGGCTCAGGTCGGTCAGTGGCAGAGCTGAGATTTGAAGCCAAGTGTGAGTCAGTATAGAGCCTGTGCTCTTGATCACGGTGCCCCTGTGTTCCTTCATGCGCAGTCTCCACACACATAATGACAGGCCCTTATAGGGGACCATTGCCCACAAAAACAATAAGCAGCTGACAGCAGGGGGCGGGGTCCAGGGACTGCAGGCAGGACTCTTGAGAGTGAACTTGAGAAATTAATTCTCCTTATTCAGATAGGGGCTCCATTACTAGATGTGTGGCCATATGGGAACGTTATGGTGTAATTTACAAAATGAACACAAGTCTGAAGACACAGGAAATGTCTTGGATTTGCTTGGGTTATCATAACAAAGTACCACAGACTGAGTGGCTTAAACACTGGAAATGTGCTTTCTCACAATGCTGGAGGAGAGTCGCTTGGGCTCCAGGAGTTGGGAAGGTTCGTTTCCCCTGAGGCCTTGTTCCTTTGTTTATAGGTGGACGTCTTCTCCCTGTATCTTCTCACGTGTGGCTTCTCTCTGTAGCTGTGGCCAAATTTTCTCTTCTTATGTTGTTGTTTTTTGGGGGGGAGGATTAGGTTTGTTTGTCTGTTTGTTTGTTTTCAATGGAGGTCCTGGAGATTGAGCCCAGGACCTTGTGCTTGCTAAGCATATGCTCTACCAGTGAGCTATACCCTCCCCCCACTAAAATTCCCTCTTCTTTTAAGGATATCAATCATATTAGATTGGGGCCCACCCTAATGGCTTTGTTTTAACTTAATTACCTCTTTAAAGAGCCTCTCTCCAAATACAATCACATTCTGAGGTACCAGGAGTTAGGACTTCAACATATGAATTTGGGGGGGGACACAATTCAGCCCGTAACAAGACAAACAGATTCAGTCACACCTCACTCAGGCCCTAGCCTTGAGGCTCCCTCAGTCTGAATGAGAGACACAATCCCTGACCTGAAGAATTCTCTGTCCTGGTGACGGGGACACAGGAAGTCCCCAGTCTGAAGCAGAGACAGGAAGCATGCACATAGATTCAGGAAGGAAGTGAAAATGAACAGAGTTCAGCCTGAGAAAGGTCATTGGGCAGAATAGAACCAGAGAAGTCAGGTGGGAAAGTCTCAGAGGAGTGAGTCAGGAAGGAGAAGGGGAGGGGCCTGAAGGGGTGATGTGCATGCTCTGCAGGGCCAGGGTGGTGTGTGTGTGTGTGTGTGTGTGTGTGTGTGTGTGTGTGTGTGAAGTGGGCTGTGTTCAGCAACTCAGGCAGCAGGGCCCAGGTTTCTCCTGAAAACATGAAGTGTTGTAGCCTGGGTGGCCAACACAGCAGGGGGCATCTGGAGTCATGTGGGGCAGGGGTGGGGATGGCTTCACACACTGTCACCCTTTGTGAATGTCACTGGCCCTGGGCACAGGGAGGTTGGGTCTCTGCAATCACCTCTCTAGCCAGAGGCTACTGTGTCTCCAGCAGGCACCACAAGCCTGCCTGTCCCAGGATGGTCAGCACCTGCCTTGGGGCTGAGAACAGGGCTCTGGCTCCCCTCAAATGTGACTCCACTAACCTTGCTGCTGCCCCTCCCTCAGCGCCCCCCTAGTCTCCAAGACCCCAGTCCCCTCCCTCTGAGCGCTCTGCTCTGAGTCCTCAGGCGTTGGCCTCCCAGTGTGTAGACACCTCTGCCATTCTTCCAGATATTTCCACATTTTAAAGCTGCTTTGTCTGAAATAGACCCCCATTATGCTCCCTTTTGGTCCCTTTAGGGTTGGGGCTTTCAGAAAGCTGGGGAGTTTCAGCCGGAATACAGGCCCCGGCATCTCTGGCCCAGGCCCTTTCTCCTTTCTATGTCCTCTCCACACTGGCCTTTTTTTACTGTTTCCCTCAGGTATGAAGCGACCACTGAGCCCATCTCCCCCTGCTGAGAAGGAGCCCCCGGTATCTGGAGCTGCTGAGTGCCCGCCTCGGCCCCCAGAACCCCCGAAGCCCAAGAGGGAAAGAAAACGGCCCTCGTACACCCTCTGTGACGTCTGCAACATCCAGCTGAACTCCGCGGCCCAGGCCCAAGTGCACTGCGGGGGGCGGGCCCACCAGAGGCGGCTGCGGCAGCTCAGCGTGGGGAAGACGCCTGCGGGGCCAGGTCAGTGTGGAGGGGCACTGCTCCCACAAACTTGGTTCTGGGCCCTGGAGAGGGGCTCCAGGCCTGTGGCTGCTCTCCGTGGGGGTCTTTGGGTCTGGGGTACCCTCACTGGGATCTTAGGGTCTGAAGTCCCCCAAATTCTGTCAAGTTTTGCTTTGCATCTGGGACAACCTTCTATGGAGTCTCTCAGGGTCTGAGGTCTTTTTGGATCTGGGGCTCCCCGCTGTGGGGTATTTTGGGACCAGGACCCCTAAGCAGCATTTCTCCAGCTTGGAGTCCCCTGACAGAGATAATCTTTTAGATAAGGGCCTGGCCTGCAGAGGGTCCTGGGCTCCTGCTCTGGTCTCTGAAGTCCAGGGTCAGCTAAGTATACATGCTCCCACTGAGGGCTCAGAGATGGTCAGGGGAAGAGGAGGGAAGCCCCCCTCTCTTTGGCTGCTGGACTCCTGGCCAGGATTTCGGCCTCTCCCTGGCTGGGGTGACTCTGTAGAGGTTTGGCTGCAAGCATTGAAGGGGCACGCTGGCTGCCAGGCAGATCTCTAGAGAAGTGGGTGAATGGATTCGTGAGGATGATTCCAGCCGACAGGCACATAGGATCATGGGAAAGCTGCGGATAAGGCAGGCTGCTGGTTGGCGGGGGAAACAGGTTCAGAGCCAGGCCCGGGGTGGGAGGTGGAAAGGGCCGGAACTTCCGCCTGGTTCCTGGGGGCGGCCACCAGAATCACATCCTGCAGCCCAGGTTGGTAGCTTTGCCAGAAGGTCAGACTCTGAACTCTTTTTTTTTTTTCCCTTTGATTTTTTGAGGGGGAGGTAATTAGATATTTTTTGTTTCTAATGGGGGTACTGGGGCTTGAACCCAGGACCTCGTGCATGCTAAACATGCATTCTACCACTGAGCTGTACCCTCCACCCACTCTGAGCTCTTGAGGGCTGCCTCTTGTTTTAGCAAATGTTCACTGGGCACTCTCTGTTTCCCCCTGACCCACCTGTACTGGGGCCTGGAGACCAGTAAGTTCCAGCCTTACTCCTCACTACCCCATCCCTTGAGATTGAATCGGTCTTTAAGGCTGAGATAGACATGAAAGGAGCAGATAAGTGCCATGGGTGCCACGTGGGACATGTCCCCAGGAGTACAAAGGAGGAAGGGCGATTCTACCTAGGGACACAAAAGGCCTCCTGAGGGACGGGGCGCACTGAGCTTTGGAACAGGAGTGAGAGGAGAAGGGACATGGCAGTCAGAGGCCACTGCATGAGCAAAACAGGGGATGCATTAGCCGGTACCACCTCCCCAACCTGAGCCCTCGGGGCTGGACCCCAGGGTGTGACTCTGAATAAGAGCATATGGGACTGTGTGGATGTTTCTGGAGTGTGTGTGTGTGTGTGTGTCTGAGTTCAAAAATCACTCATGAATTCATCAAATACTTATAGACAACTTACTATGTGCAAGCTGCTGTTTTGGGGATTTGTATTTTTATTTTTTCTTTATTGCGCTTTATTAAGATCTTACTGACATTTAAGAAATGCAAGTTTAAGGTGTACAATGCAATGATTCAATACACGGATATACTGCAGAATGATTACCACAGTAAAGGTAGTTAATACTTCCATCCCCTCACATAATGACGATTTTGTGTGTGTGTAGTGATGATAGTTAAGATCTACTCTCCTAACAACTTTCAAGTATATAATGCAGTATTGTTAATTACAGTCACCAAGCCATGCGTTAGATCCCTAGGTCTTACGTATCTAGGAGTTTGTACCCTCTGACCAACGTCTCCCCACTTCCCCCATCTCCCAGCCCCTGGCATCCACCACTCTACTCGCTGTTTCTATGAGTTCTGCTTTTTTCAGATTCTGCATATGAGTGAGAACATACAGCATTTGTCTGGGAATTTGTGTTTTTAAAAAGCAGCAGAGATGCCTGTTAGGAAAGAGCTGTCTAAATAGCTACACGCAGGCGGGTTTGTCCAAGGTAGCGACGGACTTTGCAGAGGTGGGGCCAGGGCGCTTTGAGAAGTCAGAGGGAGAGGTGAATTGACAGAAGTCAGGGAACGTTTCAGAGAAGTGACACTGAAGTTAGCTCTTGGTGAGGGAGAGGGAATCCCCGCTAGAGCAAATGCACCACGGTCTGAAGTCAAGCCTTTCCCGGAGCAGAGGGTGGGAATGGGCGTGTGGCAGGTGTGGAGCTGCCTTTAAGGTCCTCGAAGCCAGGCTGGGTGTCTGGCCTTTGTCCTGAAAGGTGATGGGCATCCCTGAAGTGTTTTGAGCAGGAGTATTAGTATTTTAGAGGTCTTGGGTGAGGGGGAAGGGTAAGACTTAGGGGTACATGTGAAGGAAGGGGGTGGGATGGGGTAAATGGATTCTGGGGCCTTTTCTATAGCAGAACCGGCAGGGCTTGGTGACTGTGGGATATGGGGGCCAATGGGGAGGGAGGTCCCAAGGATTACTCTAGCTTAGGGGATGCTGTGATGGGCGGTTCCATTATCAGAAAGGGGACACTGAGAGGGAAGCAGGGCTGGAGGGCAGTGATGGGTGGCGAAGGCCATTCCTATGGCCAGAGGGTGCTGGCCCACCCCCGCTCCCCTCTACCATGGCCTCTTCAGGCCCTCCTTCTGGGTGGTGAGTCTGTGGTACAAGCCCTCTTCTTTCTTTCCCCACCCACCATCTCAGTGTGGCGAGAGCAGATGGGGTGAGAAAAAAGACCACAGCACCAGATGCCAGTGGCCAGAGACAGGCTGCCCAGAGGGATGGGGATGGAGGTCCTCCTTCACTCAGCTTCCCTTTTCTCGCAGTCCTCATCCCCCGAGTACGGGTAGGTTTGGGGGTCACCAGGAGACATGATGCCTAGTGCTCCTCTTCAGAGTGTTAACCAGGACCTGATAAGTCATGGTCCCTCCAACCATCGGTCCATCCATCACCCCACCTCTAGCCCTGTGCTGGCGCCGCACAGGATGCCAGGATTCTGCAAATGAGTAGTGCTGGGCACTCACAATCTAAAGGAGCAGACAGTCACAGGGCCAGACTTTTCCCACCGCCATGCTAAGTAAGAGGAGTGGGCGGCATTGTGGGAGCACAGGGGAGTGATGGCTGTGGCTAGAGCAGGGCTGATTTCTGGGAACCCTGGAATCCTGGGGCTTCAGGGGAGAACCTGTGTTCCATCTTTGGCCTGGTTATCTTTAAAACTACTTCAGGCCATGACCCCCACCCTCAGCACCTACCCTCCTCCTCTTGTCTCCTTGGCTGTCTGAGAGCTGAGGGCGGGAGAAGCAGCCCACAGCAGGAAGATGCTAGCCACTGCCTGGGGGTGGGGGGTGGGGACCTCAGCCATGCTGTAGGCCTCTATCAGCTGTGGAGGGGACCGGGCTGGAGCAGAAAGCCCTGAGGGGGTGGCTGACTAGGGCAGCCTCCAGCCACCAGCAATGGAGAGAGTCACCTAGTTTCAGGAGGCTTGAGGTGAAGTGTGAGGAGCCCTTAACACACTGCTTTGTTCCTGGACCCCTGAGATCAGCCAGGAGGGCCCCCGTTCCCTGGGAGGGTGCTGACGGGTGGGGGTGGGGCAGCCCAGTCACGCCCGTTCGAGGCTCCTCTCTCCCTCCTGGAGCTGTCACTCTGATTAAAGGTCTGTGGGGCTGGTGCCTTGCACAGTGACAGGCGCTCCTAGGCAGTGAGGCGGGATCCTCTCTGGAGGATCTGTCCATGGGAGGGAGCTATGGGGGTGGGACTCTCCCCGCTCTGAGCTTCCTCGCCAAGCCAATGCCTGGGTCAGAGGCCTCCTTACTCAGCCTCACCCAGCTCCCCACCCTGAGTGAGCCTGGAACACCTGGGAAGGGGTGCAGGATGGGACAACAGCAGGAACCCATCCTTCCCCATCCCCTCCTCCAGATACTGCCCCCACTTTCCCTGCCCACCTTCTTCCCCATCTGCCTCCTACACAGCAGGCCCTTTCATCTCAGGAATGTCTCGAGCCATCTTTCACCCCTCCCCCCCGCCTTCTCCTCCCACGGTGGGGGGTGGGCACAAGGAACCCCCGCTCCAATATGGCTGAAATCAATGACCCTATTGACCATCATGCATGTGCACTCCCCACACACATACACCACTAAGCAGTTTTAGGAAGTTCTTGAACATCTGCAGAGAGAAAGGTTTGCTGGCTCAACCCTCCTACCTCCAACCTCTAGTGAGGATGTTGAACTAGCACAGGGCTTGGGCGACACCTGGACCTCGATCTTGAGGGGCAAATAGCCATGACCTACCTACCCCCAGTGCCAAGTTGAGCATGAGCTTAGGAGATGAACTGTTTGCAAAGCACTTCCACGCGCAGCACAGCATCCCCTCCTCACTCAGCCAGCCCAGGGTGTAGATGATTGGCATTCAGCTCTCACTGTAGAAACAGATACTGGAGCTCAGGGAGTGTAAGTAACAGACCTAAGGCCACACAGCTGGGTTCAGATGCCAGCATTTCTGACTCTAAGTCTTACCTTACATGCCCTCCTGACTTGCTGCTGAGGAGAGCAGCATACATGAATAGAGATCGAGCCTTAATGTTTTAGGAATGGGGAGGAGAGATGGCCCAGAGGAGGCAGACCAGCTCCCAGGACAGACAACTCAAGTGCTCAGCACCCATCCCTTGATGTCCTCAAGTGAAAAATGGGGAGATGCCAGCCATCTCCTGCTAGGCCTAGGCTGGCTAGGTACCAGGAGGGGAGCTCCCTAAATCCAGCTGGTTCCACCCCCTGTCTCTTGGCAGGACTGATCCAGCCATCCAGTTCAGGGCTCACCCCCATCCCCCATCACTGCAACATGACACCAGAGGGGAGAAAAGGGGATTTCAGGAATAACTTAATTTCTGGCTTACCAACATGGCCAGAGGGGCCTTGGGGTGGGGAGTGCAGGGTAGACACCAAGGGGGACAGAAAAACAGAGATGGAGTCAGACTGTAATGGATTTCAGGGCAAGACCAGACATCCACATGCCTTTGGGGACAGGAAGACATCAGAGTGGCAAGTGGAGGCGGTCCCTGCCCTGCGCCCTCAGACGTCCCCAAGCCCCTGTTTGATCAGTCCCTCCGTCTTCTCTCTAAGGCTTTGACTGCGGAAGCCTCTGGCTGCATTCTGAGCCCCAGAGATCAAAGACCTTGAGCTTGGGTCATGCCTGAGTCACTGGCTTGATGAGCTCCTCACCCCCCACTCCCCGCAGATGGATTAATTTCAGTCCCACCAGGAGGCCCTGGAAGCCCTCCAGCCTGTCCCCCCATGGCTTCAGTATCTCCCTGGGTTGCTAGTTCCTCCTCAGTGCTCCCCTTAAACCCATCCTGAGGCCTTTGGGTGCCTGTTTCACCTTGGATGCCCCAAGACCACTGAGAAGTTCTTGCTGCTGTTCTCCTTAGGTGGCAGCTGAAGGAAATGCCCTCACTCTCCCTGGACAGCCATCACATCCCCCCTCCCCCAGGTGTGAACCTGACTGTCAGCACCTCCCCACAGGGACCACCTGGGAAAGGCAAGGCCGTCTAGGTGGAGAATTAGGGGGTTTAGCTCAGATCCCTGCCCCTACAGAGGACAAAGATTTCGTCTGTGTCTCTGGGTGGGTTAATTAGCTCTGGGCTTGTGTTTCCTTCCTCTCCCCATACCAGCTAGTCCTTCCCCCTAGAGCCTCTTCCTAACAAACCTGTTTTCAGGAGCTGCTGCTGCTGCCAGCCCCTCCCCAGACAGACCTTCTTTGCAGCTTGAGTCCTGGCTGCTCCAGAGATTACAGGTTATTGTCTGATGGAGACAGGATGCTGAGGGGGTGGGGGGCTAGCGCTGGGACCCGGCTTGGAATACGAGACTGGATCCAGCTGTAGGTTGGCTGTCTCCTCCCCTGCATTCCACCCCCCACCGCAGGCACCAGGTGCTCAGGTGAGTTGTGGGGGGCAGGTTTCAGGAAGAGGAGGGGGAGGAAGGAGCAAAATGAGGAGAGAAAAGATGAGTGGGGAGGGGAAGGAAGGGTGTGGGAAGGCGAGGGATGTCAGAAGTTCTAGCTGATCAGAAGACACTGCCCCCACCCTGTTCCTGGCAGTGCCCAGGTAGCAGGTCCAACCGTCCAGGTACTGAACTGCGCGGCAGCAAGCCGCCTGGGCTCCCCTCCCCCATCACCATGGCCAACATTCTGGGATGAACTGGTAATGCCTCTCTGAGCCTCAATTTCCCCTGCAGCGAAAGGAGGGAAATAAAAGGAGATGAGTGTGGGCAGAGGGTAAGTCAGGCCGGACAGGAGAACGGGGGCTCCTGCAGCAGCCAGCCCTGAGGAAGGGCTTCAAAGTTCAGCAGCAAGAACTTTCTGGCAGGAAGGGAAGGGACTGGAAGCACCTCCTTTCCTGGAGGCCTCTGTGGGCAGGGTCAACTCTTCGCTTCAGTAGAAGAGGCACTAGGCCCCCTGACACCCTCCCTCTGTCCCCTTTTGTGTGTATGTCCCCTGACATGGGGAATGAAGTGCCCTGTTCTTTCCACTGGTGGTTGGGATGGGGAAACCAGGGAACAAGCAGCTCCTTCCTGGTGAGGGGAGACAGGGCCCAGGAACCTCAGTTTTCCAGCAGAAGCAGGAGTCCCTCCCTCGTGCCCTCCCCTTGTGTCCCTCGCATCCCCCACCCCTTCCCTCTGTCACTCTCTGGCTGGGTTTCATTTGCTCCTCACTCTGCGCTCAGCGGTGCCTCCAAAGGCAGAGGATGCTCTTGGGTGAGTGCTGAGGACGCCTGAGCTGGGGGGTGGGGAGGGGGCTTAAAGATAAGGGTGGGCTTCTCCCCTCTCCCCTGCCCTATCCTTTCCCTCCTGTTGTCGGCCCCCCAAAGTTGTCTGTTTAGAGGCTCTAGTAGCCAGCTGCCTCTTGGTACCTTTTCCCAAGTCCAGGGCTGGGCAGGGGGAGCCCCCAGTCTGGCTGGGAACCAGGTGGGGCCATGGTGGCAGGAATGGTTGGGGATCTGGAGGTCCACCCTGCAGGAAGGAGGCAGCTGCAATTTGGGGCAGGTGTGCGTCATCGGCGGCGCCTGCTACAAAGGTTCCTTTTATCAAATCATATCTTCAACTGCCTCTAAGGGGCTGCCTGGAGGAGCAGGGGAGAGGGCTGAAGAAGGAGTTCTTAATGCCGCAGAGAAAAAGAGAGGGCCAAGCAGATTGCAGGGGCAGGGAGGCTCCTGCTGAGGTTCAGCCGCTGCACTGGGGTCAACATTGATGCCCCCCCTCCCCGTGCTTTATTCATGGTCTCCTGGTGCACCTCCCCACACAGGAGTTGCCTGGTCCTTTTTGAGGGAAACAATCATTACCCTTTAAGTATTTGGGGGATTCCTCTCCACAGAGGCAAAGGCTGGAGTCAGTGGGGCTGGATGCAGTTTCTCTAGTGACTGTGCTTGGGGGTCTCCCTCTGGCACGGGGAGGGCAAGAGTCTCCCACATGGTGCTGGCCAGCCCAGAAGTGGTTAGGGGCGCTGGAGAATATGGGGAGGGATCCTCAGCCTACTGGGTGGTGGGCAAGCTAGGGTCTTGGTTCAACCTCTCATTCCCTGCCTTTGGCTCTCTCCCCCTCTTGGACTCCTGCTTTCTTCACAGTTTTATCTGTGATAGAAATGGCAACTTCACTATTTGAGGTGTGTGTGTGCACGCACACATGCCCCGGGCAGGACTCTGCCATCTGCCCCTATGACTTGTGGTGGGTGGCCCAGGGTGGGGGACTCTGGGTTTGGCTCCATGAGCTTGTGTGTATGCCAGATGCACTTAATTGTGTAAGGGGTGTGCGTTTCTGTACGTGGGTTTTTGTGTATCTGCACCTGTCTTTGTGGTAGTGTGTGCCGCTGCATGCCTGTTGTTTGGTATTGTCAGTATCTGCAGGAGTCCGCCTGTCCTCACGTGTCTGTCCCTCTGGGTATGTATGATCTGAGGGTGTCTTTGTTGATCTTGCCTGTCTGTGTACGTGCATGCGCGTGCGTGGCCTCTGTGCCCACCGCTTGGCCAGCAGGGGTATCTGTCTCCGCATGGGTACCACCTCCATACACGCACACGTCAGTGTGAGAGTCTCACCATGGGGAGATGCGTGTAAGTGTGTGCCTTGGCGTCTGTGCCTGTCACTATCTGTGTGAGTGCCTGTGGACCTCAGGGTGTGTGTCCCTGTAATCCTCCATGCGTGTCTTTCCCAGTGATGGCAAAACAAACAGGACGTAGTTTCTCCAGATTTTCTCTCTTGGGCGGTAGGCAGGGTGATGTGATTTCATGAGACACCTGCTCTGTGCCCCTGCCTCAGTCTCGGTTGGACCCCTGTGGGTAGCTTCTTGACACTCCGTCTGTGTGTTCCTGTTTGATCAGAGCCACAACTCACCCTCTGGAGGCATCCATCCAATGAGCTGTGGGTCCCAGCTGTAGACCCCTGGCCAGGGGTGGGGAGGGATTGCTCTGAGATATCAGCTAGTGTGGCTGTTCTGCTACAAGATGTCATCAGAGAAGACCCCCCCCCCCACATCTGACCCTTTTGTGGGTGCGGATTCTAGACCTGTCAGGCTGGGTGATGCCATCCTAGGGTAGGTGTGGGGGCTGCGGTGTCTCCCTTCATTTGAGTGTACTCACAAGCCAAGCGGCCACACGTGTGTGCATGTGCGGGGACTCATGTATCATCTCCTCGGCCCTGGGGGCCAGGGTTCACAGAGAATGTCGGAGGCAGATGGTGGGCAGCACAGAGCCAGCTGTGTGAAGGGTGTTGGGAGGGAGCTCCCGGCAGCCACTGGAGAGTCCCTGACCTCAACGTGTGCCCTAGGCCTGGAGTGGGGGAGGAGTATACCCAATCGTGCAAGGGCTGGAAGGCATTTCTGGGTGGCTCTGTGCTGACTGGAAGGGGAGACTGGGCCACCAAGTGCCCTGGCTCCCCCTCTTCAAACGGCCTCCACACCGAGCACCTCCTTTGGTCCTCAGACCCACTCCTGTCCTGCCCTTTCCTCCTCACCTGCCTGTAATTCCTACTTCACAGGTGAGGAAACTGAGGCTGAGTGTTCAGCTCAAGGCCTCAGAGTTCAATGTCACTGGAGCTCCACTGCAGGCATCCAGGTCTGGGAGGGCGCAGGTACCAAAACCCCACATTTCTCCTGCAGGGAACCCACACAGGTGTGAGGGTCTCCTGTGCATCTGAGAGTTCTAGGAAGAGGTCATTCCTACTGCCCACCCCGTTTATGTCATCTCCGTTACTCATTTGATGAAAACATGGACTTGCCAGCTCAGCCACCTCCTGAGGTTCCCCACTAGGTCAGAGGGTCCAAATCCCCAGCATTCACTGTAGAGCCTTCCATGCCTCTGCTCTGTCTTGACCGTTGAGAACCTGCATTGATTCTGAACTTCATGATGGTTGCCAATAGCTCTGCCATTCCCCCTGCTGGCATGCCCAATCCCTGCTAAAATTTCACTGACCCTTTTGTGAAACCTATTTGTCTCTCCAGCTGATGACCTTCAGCTAAAAGCCAGCTCCCCTGTGATCCCAGAGCATTTTGTTCGTCACTCTTGGAGCACTTCCCAGAGTGGAGCCTCCATAGCGCTCCACCTGTTTGTCTCTCACCTGTGAGCTCCTCTAGGAACTCGTGGTGATGAATGACTCCTGTCCCTCCCGCTGGCCGGGAGCAGCCTTCCTGTGGTCTAACCTGAGTCGCTCCTGCTGCAGTGCATGGGGCAGGGAGGGTGAGAGTGACGACACCAGGCTGAGCGCCCGCTGGGCCGCAGCGGGGTGTCAGGTGGGCGCGGCCGGTCCGCTACCCCGGCCCGCCCCGCCGCTGGTGCCTTTTCGTCCCGGTTACCGCTAGTGGCTGCTGTCGCTCAGTGGAGCCCAAGGAGACTGCGGCCAGAGCGTCCACCGCTCAAGATGGTGGCTCCCGAGTCTCCGTGAGTGTGTGCGGGCGGGGCGGGTACCCGGGCCGGGCGGGGCGCCCCCTCCCGGAGGCTCCGGGCAGGGGGCCCGCTACGGGGGTTGGGGGCACCAGGCGGGCGGGACCCACTGGACTCACCCGAGGGCTCCTCCACCACTCGCCCCTCAAGGAAGTTCCCCAGCGCTCCGCATCCTGGCCGCGGGAAGATGGGCGGGAGTGTGGAGGGAACCACGACCTCCCCAGGCTGCCAGGGGAGGGAGGCACCTGCCCCTACCCTGCCTGGAACTTGGACTCCTCTTAATGGGGTCCTGAAAGAAAGGAGCCCAAAGGAGCCTGGTGAGAGGACTGAGGACCACATCCTGAGACCAAATAAATACTCTGTTTAAGGCTCAGGTGCAGGGGTGGAGTGAGGATGGCGAACCAAGGCACAATCGCCCCAGGGGCCCCTCAAGTTGTCCTGGCTCCCATCCAGCCCGCTGGGGTGTGGAGATATGAGGCACCTAGGTCTGCAACAGGTACAGCCTCCTGGTCAGCCTTGGTCATTTAGTCATGTCTTACTTATATCCCGCCCCACCCAGCCTGGTTCCCTCAGGTTCAGGTGGGGGAACGTCAGTAGCTTTTGCCGGGTCTTTTAGAGCAGGCTGTTCAATAGAACTTTCTGGGATAATGCATATATTCCCTGTCTGGGCGGTCTAATACAGTAGCCACTAGCTACACGTGATCACTGAGAACTTTTAAATGTGGCTAGTGTGACTGAGGAACCGATTTTACGAATTTTTAAAATTCTGATTAATTTTAAACAGCTTCATGTTTTAAATTAACTGCACACACTAGCGGACAGTGCAGTTTCAGAATCTCCATCTTCCCGTGCCTCCTCCCTGCCTACTCTTTTGTTCTTTTCTCAAAAACATCCTACGTCTCATAGTCATTTTATCCCTACACAGATTGGGGCAGGTTCTAGGGATGGGAAAGGATCTGACAGACTTCCAGAAGGGTATTCCCTTGGCTTTGCACCTCCTCTCCATTTTAAGATCCTTTGGGTCACAGAATCTTGGGATCTTGGGAGGAAAGGATGTCAAAGGCAGCTGTTTTAGCCACCCAGCGGGTGCCCAGGGGCCCACTCCACTGCTCTCTCTGCCTGAGAACTCATGTTTCCTTACTCATTTACTTCTCATATTTTGTGGAGCACCTGCTGGGTGCCAGGCTGACGGGTCTCTGGGGCCCAGATAGGAATAAGTTACCTTTCCTGCCATCAGGGAATTTGCATGTGTGTGAGAAAGAGGGAGACGGTGCGTACAAGCAATAGATCTGCAGATTTGCAAATTGTGGGGAGTGCGATGGAGAGCCCAAACAAGGAGTAATGACAGAAAAAAGAAGGGGACTTGCTGGAAAAGGATAATTGGAGAAGCCTCCCCTGAAGAGGGGACTGCTATGCTAAGACCAGAGGGGAAGTGGAATAGGCAAAGTGTTGGGAGGGAGGATAGGTACATTCTAGAAGGTACAGCATGTGCAGAGATCCTGGGGATGGGAACCTGGCACTGTGGAGGAACAGAAAAGGCCAGAGTCGCTGGAAGGGGAGGGAGGAGCAAGTGGCTCCCAGAGAGGTCAGCAGTGCCTGGGCACTTGGCAGTCCAGGGATTCTGGCACTGGCCTCAGTGCAATGGGCCATCATAGAGGGATTTTAAGCAATATGTTTTAAAAAGCCCCCTCCAGCTATTGGAGGTCTCTTACCCAAGAGAGGGGTTAGAGTGGAGACCCAGAATGCCATCAGGAAGCAACTGCCATAGTCTAAGCAAGATTATGAAGGTGACCTGGACAAGGATGGTGGCAGTGGCATGGAGAGAAGGGATGAGTTAGAGATACATTGTGGAGGTAGAATCAACAGGACCTGTGGATGGATCAGGTCCTGGATGCGGAAAAGAGTGGGGGTTGGAGGGGCAGGTTTCTGGCCAGAGCACCTAGGTGGGAGGATGGGCTGTTTCTGGAACCAGGGAGACTGGAAGAGGAGCATATTTTGTAGGGACAGATCCAAAAGAGATCTGTTTAGACAAGCCAGGAAGGCAGTTGGATGGAGAGGTGTGGTCCCCAGAGGAGTGGCCAGCAGAGATGGTTTTGAACTCTTTGGACAGTTTGAGAGTGGGAAGAAGAGGATGAGATGACATCAGAGGAGTGACTGATGAGGGCAAGGAAAACCAGAGGATGTGGGGTCTTGGAAGGCAAGAGAAATGTGTGTTTCAGGAGGGTGTGATGAGCATTATCAATTGCCACTTAGAGTCCAGGGGAAGAGGACCAACGAGTTGCACCCACATCCAGCAACATGGAGTGCTTTTCCTTAGCCTGAATGGGCTGCCCCTGGAATTCTACTCATCTGCCTTTGTTTTACCTTGCACGAAGTGCCAGGTTCCGCACAGGGTGCTGAATGTGGTATCAGGTGGGAGAGACAGCGAGACAGACAGTCTAGAATCATCTAAACCAACAGCCTCAGAAACAGGAAGTTCTTTCATATAGCCAAGATGAATCTTTCATTCTTTTAAATAAGCAGCTTTTGCTGAGAGCCATTTGTGTGCCCAGCTCTGTACAGGGACTTAGAGGTATAAAAATGAACAAATGTGATCTTGGCCTTCCAGGAACCAAGTGCAGAGATACCTAGAGCACCCCTGCATTCACCATGTCATATTATGAAGACTCATACACAGGGAATTATGGGAGACTAGAGGACAGGTACCAGCCCAGGTTGTGGGGGATCAGGGTGGCAGAGGGGATGCCTGAGCAGCTCTCCAGGAATGAATGGGAAATGATGAGGGAAAGAGGAGGGAGAGGAAGTCCCAGGCACGGAGGATGGAGGTAGGAGCAAAAACAAGAGTAATGTGGGTGGGGCATGGTAAGCCCTCGGAGTTGGCTGAGCAGACAGGAGTGGGGAGGCTCTGGAGATATCCAGAGGCTGGGGTTGGGGGCCCTGCTGTCTCATGGTGAGGTATATAGACTTAGGCAACAGGACACCACTGAAGAAGTGGAAGCAAGGGAGGGGCATAGTTGGATCTGTGTGTGGTCTTTCTCTGGTTGCTGAGCGAGGGACAAATTCCGGGGAATAACTACAGGGGTAGAGACCACTACATGATCCAAGTGAAATGGTGCAGGCCAGGGTCTCAGCATGGCCCATGGGGTCAGGAGGACTTGGGTTCTAATTCTGCCTCAGCCACTTATCGCTTGGGAAACCTTGGGCAAGTCCCTGAGATTCAGTTTCCTCCTATCCAAACTGAGGACGATAGCCCCCTCCAAGGGGACTTGCAAGTATAATCTCAGTCTCCTAATGGAGTCACTGCAGTACTTAGCGCAGGGCCTGGTTCAGTTCAAGCGCAGTAAATAAATGGCAGTTCCCGCTGTTGTTGTCGGTAAGCACCAAGAGGAAGGGACAGGTGTGAGAGATGATTAGGAGGCAGAGCTGGCAGGCCTTGGCCATCAGCTGGACGTGGCGTGGTCCTGACCTGCTCATCCTCACCTCGCGCCTGGTGTGGTGGCCAAGTGAGAGAAGTGGAGGCAACCAGCTGGCTGCCTTCAGCCTGGAACCCAGCCCCCACCTCTGGGCTACCCTTCCCAGAACCACACAGCTGGTGTGTGAGTGAGTGTGCCCATGCCTGTGTTTAGGGAAGGGAGCTCCACAGAAGACAAATTTCATTCCTCAGTCCTGTGGCTCCAGGACCTCAGCTTTGTGCTAACTTCCTTCTGATGACACAAATGACTATGGCCTGGTGGGACCGGTTATCCTTTGAGAGAGGAGTCAGGAGGTCTGAGAATTAGTCCTGGCTCAGCCACGAGTTCTTCATGAGCCCTGAGAACCACTATCTGTTTCCAGGACAGATCCCCCCACCTATAAAATGTGGAGGTGCCGTCTTTCCAGCTCTGAGTTCTGATGTGCTTCAGCAATCAAAGCAATTGATGGCTTGTCCCAGATGGAGGGAGACCCTTAGAGGGGGCTGGGGCTCCCAAATATCCCAACTTTGGATAGCACTCTATGGCCCACTCCCAGTAGCCCTTCTGCATTGGTTTCAGTCCATCCCTCGTCCAGGGTATGCTCTGTGGGCAGTGTGAACCCCCAGTGGCCCCCTAACACCTCTCCCTTGTCTCTTTCATCCCCAGTCTCCCACCGGCGGAGCAGAAATAAACTTTCCTGGCTAAGTTAGATGGATGGTCCCCATTAGCCTGGTGGGCTGCCCTCGTCCTGCCTCCCCACCAACTCCCTTTGTCAAAGGAGGTGACTCGGTGTGTAGGGGAGGCTGGGGGCAAGAGCATTTGGGTGGGGTTTGGTGGTGCCCTGCCATTCCTCCAGCAGGAATGGTGCCCCCAGGGAAGAAACCAGCCGGAGAGGCTTCCAACTCCAACAAGAAGTGCAAGCGTTACTTCAATGAGCACTGGAAAGAGGAGTTCCCATGGCTGGACTTTGACTACGAGCGGAAGCTGATGTTTTGCCTTGAGTGCCGCCAGGCCCTGGTGCGGAACAAGCACGGCAAAGCCGAGAATGCGTTCACCGTGGGCACCGACAACTTCCAGCGCCACGCCCTGCTGCGCCATGTGACCTCGGGGGCTCACCGCCAGGCTCTGGCCGTCAACCAGGGCCAGCCCACTTTCGAGGGCCCGGCTGAGGGCGGAGGGGCCTGCCCAGGCCTGGCACCCACCCCCACCTCCAAGGGCATCAAGGTGGAAGTGGATCCTGCCAAAGTGGCCGTGCTGACCACAGTGTACTGCATGGCCAAGGAGGACGTGCCGGACGACCGCTGCTCTGCCCTGCTTGAGCTACAGAGGTTCAACCTGTGCCAGGCGCTGCTGGGCACGGAGCACGGTGATTACTACAGCCCCAGGAGGGTGAGGGACATGCAGGTGGGTGGCAGCCAGGGGTGTGGGGGAGGGCTTGGGGAGGGAGGACATGGAGCCATATGGGCACAGCACCAGCATGCCAGGCCCCCGGGCAGTGGCCAAAGCACTTCATTCACACCTTCACCCATCAGAGCCTTCACTGAGGGCATACTAGTACCAGGCCCCGGGCCAGCTGCTGTGCGCCCAACAGAGAGGAGGCTCAGGGACACTCCCCTCAATACCTAGGCCAGAGGTGGCAAACTGGTGGCCTGCGGGCTTGATTGGCCCACAGATGTGTTTTGTTGATTTTCACAGTGATTTTGAAAAATTAGTCTCGAAGTTAAAAAAACGACAAGAGATTACATATAAAAATGTGGATTTTTGCCTTCTACTGAAAAGCAAGGTCATAAAGTGTTGGATTTGGAGAGCAGGGCAGGGGCTTCCCCATTCCCTTTATCCCTGGCCCACTGCAAGCTCAATATCCCCTATGTGGCCCCTAGGGGCAGGCACTTTACAGCTCTGTCTTAGGAACTGGCTGTATGAGTCTTGGGAGCTGGGGTGGCGGTGGGGGAGTTGGATCTCATCCTAGAGAGATGGCAAACAGACGAATAGCACACAGCTGGGGCCCTGTGTAATGGGTCAGGAGTCAGGAGTGAACGTGTCTATATCAGTTAATCCCTGGGCAGCAGAGTGGAGGGAGACCCCCCCCCCGCCCCCCCAGGAATAAGGAAGACTGGGCAATGCTGTAGAAACACACACACACACACACACACACACACACACACACACACACACACACACACAATGCTGTAGAATCTTTATGATTTCTAAAGCATTTTTACATTTATAAGCACAACAACAAAAAATTACATCGATCATCCACAGCAACCTTTTGGGGAGATTGTGGGCAGATATTAACCTGGTTTGAGAGTTGAAGAAATAGATATGAACAGAGAGGTGAAATGATTTGCCCAAGATCACACAGCCAGTAAGTGGCAAAGCTAGGATTAGTCCCTAAATCTTTCTGACCCCAAGGCCTGTGCTCTATCACCCCATCCTGCCTGCCTCCCCTTCTCAGGACAAGCCTAACTCTGTCCTCCCTCCCTTTCTCTCCCTGGCTGTCCCAGGTGGCCATGGCCAGTGTCTTGCACACAGAGGCCTGCCAGCGCCTGAAGGCATCCCCATATGTGGGGCTGGTGTTGGACGAGACCAAGGACTGGCCTGAGTCCCACAGTCTGGCCTTGTTTGCCACTTCAGTGTCACCCTGTGATGGTCTGCCTGCCACCACCTTCCTGGGCAGTGTGGAGCTACAGGAAGGCGAGGCCACTGCTGGCCAACTCCTGGACATCCTGCAGGCTTTTGGTGTGTCTACATCCAAGCTGGCCTGGCTCAATTCAAGCCTCCCCAGTGACTGCCTGGGAAGTGTGAGCCCACAGCTCCGGGCCGCCTGCCCACTGCTCACTGAGCTACACTGCCTTCCCGGCCGAACAGATCCCAAGCCCCCAGCCTACCTAGGTGAATATGAAAGTGTCCTGGATGCCCTATTCCGCCTCCACGGTGGCCCCAGTTCCCACGTGGTCCCTGAGCTCCGGGCAGCACTGGACCTTGCAGCTATCGACTTGGCAGGACCACGGCCAGTTCCCTGGGCCTCCCTGCTGCCTGTGGTGGAAGCAGTGGCTGAGGCTTGGCCTTGTCTGGTGCCCACACTGGAGGCCTCTGCCCCAGCCTCGCCTACAGCCAGGGCACTGGCTCTTGCCCTGCGCCAGTTCACCTTCGTGGCCTTCACCCACCTCCTGCTGGATGCTCTGCCCTCCATGCAGAAGCTCAACCTTGTCCTGCAGCCAGAAGAGCCGGACTTGGCCTTGCTACAGCCTCTGGTGATGGCAGCTGCAGCCTCCCTCCAAGCGCAGCGCCACTCGGGCGGGGCGCGCCTCCAGGGCTTCCTGCAGGAACTGGCGTCCTCCAGCCCCGACTTGAGCCGTGGGCGCTGCACCTACCGCGGCGTGGAGCTGGTCGGCTACTCCGAGGCTGCAGTCCAGGGCTTGGAGCGGCTGCGGGGGGCCTTCCTGGACTCCATGCGGAGAGGGCTGCGGGACTCCTACCCTGGGCCATCGCTGGAAGCCGTGGCCGCCTTCGCGGTGATCTTCGACCCCCGCCGCTACCCGCAGGCGCCCGAGGAGCTGGGCGCGCACGGCGAGGGGGCGCTGCGCGTCCTGCTGCGCGCCTTCGCCCCGGCCGTGGTCCGCCAGCGGGCGCTGGGCGACTTTGTGCTCTTCAAGCGCGTGGTGTGCAGCCTGGGGCGGCTCGGCCCGCGGGCCCTGTGCGCCAAGCTGGCCTGCGCGCGCTCGGAACTGCACGAGCTCTTCCCCGACTTCGCCGCCCTCGCCGCCCTGGCCTTGGCGCTGCCTGCTGGTGCTGGCCTCCTGGACAAGGTCGGCCGCAGCCGGGAGCTGCGGTGGTGGGGGCCGGGCGGGGCCGGAGAAGGCCGGGGCGGCCCCGCGGTGAAGATCGCGGTGGATGGGCCTCCGCTGCACGAGTTTGACTTTGCGCTGGCGGTGGAGCTCCTAGAGAGTGGGTGGGGCGAGGGGTTGCTGGGGTCGCAGCTTACGTGAGGGCGGCCTCCTCTCCTCCCCCAAGCCAGCCCAGGGCCCTGGGCACTCTAAAGGCCAAACCTGACTTGATCAGGCTGCACCCAAGCTGACCTGCTAACTGTAGCCTCCCACCCACCTTCCCTGAGCTTCCTCTGCCCCACGCTGAGTACTAACCCAACCCTGTGGGCTGTGGAGGAGGGCCCAGGCCTGGGGACTAGGGCCAGTGGGCAGAGATGCTAGGTTCTGGGGCACCCTAAATATCATTCCTGACCTGTCCAGAGTTTGGTGGGGAGTAGCTCACCCTTTCCTTTCTGAACTCAGCTCAAGTTTTGGCCCTAGAAAAGCTGAGGGGTCTTGGCAGGAGGGAGAAAGACTGGGTCTCCGCAATTGAGGGGTTAAGGGAAAGGAGAATGGGTCCTTGGCTCTTAGCCGCCCTCCTAGCAGCTTCTCTTCAGGTATGGCTGAAAAGCAGGTGACTGCCTTGTTTTTCACACACAGCACAACACCCTCTCTGTGCACAAGCTAACAATTCAAGGGAAGTAGTGGTGCCCTCCCCACCAACAGGCTTCCTGAGGCTTTTCTGTATATGGCCTTGGATATAGACACATATGTCTATAAATGTAAAATAGGTTTGTCCTATCTTTCATAGTGTTAACACACAAAATCTAAAAGGATTTTGGTTTTGCAATGTCGGGGTCTAAAAAAGTCCTAAACGGACTGAATTTATTTCTAATTCTTTTCTTCCTCACAAGTTCCTAGCCTTCCCCTGCCCTTGCCTCAGACCTTTAAGACCAAAGACTGTAAAACCACAGGGTTGGACCAGCAGACTCCCAGGACCTGCCTCAGGCCTGACCCAGGGATGTTGGAGGGCATTTGGCCTCCTGGGGGAAGCAGTTGGGGCCTCACCAGAGCTGGGGGACACACCCCTTCAGATTCCAGTGGGTTTCCTCTCCCCTCTGTTAGCCCTCACTGTGAATGATGTGGAGATCTGGAGGGGGATATTTAGTGAGAGAGGAGGGGGCTGGTCTTTCCCCAGGCCTGCATTTGGGTTTAATTTGCAATAAAGTGGAATCCCAGTGCATCGTGCAGTCTCCATGGTGGTGTGTGTGTCAGGGCCCCACCCTGACTCCATTGGCCTGACTCCCCTCTGGGGTTCATTTGGGCTGTTATGCTGCCCTTTAGTTGCGGAGGGAGGGGCATCCTTCTGGGCTGGGAGCCTGGAACTGTGGACTCCATGCTTCTGCTTCCCCAGTTGTGGAGAGAAGAGGCACAGAAATGGGCTGTCATCGCCCTGGGCTTGGCCAGGACTCCTTTGTCATGAGGGAGACAGAAGTTCCTGCCCTGGCTCCACATCCAAGAAGCCCAGCAGCCTCTTGTTTTGGCTGTGGAGGGAGGAGTGAGCCCTGTGGATCCCCATTTCAGACCCTGCCCTTCTTCTCCTGCAGCAGGCCCAGCCTCCGGTGCCCCCAGCCCCCTGCTGGCCTCCCTGCCCCTGCCCACCAGGCCTCTGCAGCCCCCGCTGGACTTCAAGCACTTGCTCGCCTTCCACTTCAATGGCGCCGCCCCGCTCAGTCTCTTCCCCAACTTCAGCACGGTATGGCCGGACTGGCGAGTGGGGGCATGCAGCCAAGCTTGGGGGGGTGGGCAGGGAAAGTGGAAAATGGGCTCAGAGGGGCCGGCTCTCAGAAGCAACATCCCTCAGAGTGACTAGGTACTCCCCAAATGGGGACCCCTGGGCTCAGATCTCCCTCAGGCCAGGGTTGGAGGATGGTGTCCCCCACCCCCAGCCCCCGTAACAACTGCTGGGCCTGGAGGGCCTGTGAACTGCAGGCTTCACATGAGGTTTTTGTATAGGGATGTCTGTGGGTGATCTGTGTGTGTCTGTGTGTACTTGGGTGTGTCTTTCTGTTTTAGTTTGTGTCTCTGTAGGACTTTGCGTGTCATTTGTGGATGTGAGTTTGCATGTGTGTCTGTAAACTCTTTGTGCTTGGGTAAGAGTCTGTAATTAGTGTCTGTGCCTGTGTATCTGAGAGGTTTTTTGTGTCTCTGTGTTGACTGTGTACTTGTTTGGTGTGTATCTGGCCTCTGAGTGAGTGTGTTGTGTGCTTTGTGTGACTGTCAGTTTGTCTGTGGACATGTGCCACTGGTGTGCATGGGAGCGTGGATCTTTCTGCTTGTCTCTGTCATTTGTAACTGCTTGTAAGCTTATGTGCTGTGTGTCTGCCGACTAGTCTGTAGACATGGAAACATGCATTTCCGTGTGTGTGTGTGTGTGTGTGTGTGTGTGTGTGTGTGTTTGTGAATAAGTGAAGTAAGCATGAATTTTACTTCACTATGTGAGCTGTAAAGTATGTCCCCCTTCTTAAAAAGTTAAAAAAATCAAGTGTAACCATCGAGGTGCTCCACCCCATCCTGACAGGATGGCAGTAAGTTCCATCTCAGTCACCCTGGGGAGCCCCTTCCTTCCTTCCTACCCTCCGGTGTTGTAAAGAGGTCTGAGGAGCCTGAGACATTTGGGGAGGGTCCTCTGGTCTTCGGTCCCTGCTGTCACTTGCTAACAAGCTCACTGCTCAGGCACAGAGTCCCTCAAGAGCAGGTCAGCCCGCTGTTGTCCTCCTCTCTGGGGGCCCTGCAGGCCGTCCTCCTCTGAAGTCCTGTCTTCCACTCGCCCTGCCCACCCCAGCCCCCAGCCCTGGGTGTTGTGAGGGTTAGAACCTCTTTCTGTTCTCAGGGGAGTTTCTGAAACCATGCTTTCATCTCAAAGCCTCTGTTCTCTCCTCTCAGGAAGGCTTGGAAAGTTCCTCTTGACAAGCAAGCCCAGACAGCTTCTGCTTTGGGCCCAACAACCCAACCCCTGAGAAAAGGGAACATAAAGGCTTGGTTTGATAGAAGAAAAAAAAAACTTATTTAAAATGAGGAAAAGAAAAAATCATATGAATTAATATTCCAGAGAAATGACCCTACTTCTCAGGGAACCCTCTGGCATCCACTTGCTGCCACTTGCCCCTTCCTGGCCGCCACCCTGCCCTGGCCATGACTCTCCCTCTCCCTCTCAGGCCCTGAGACAGTGGCAGAGCTGATAAGATAAGCTTTATCTCCTCCAGCCCACAGGTCCAGCATGAGGATGGATTATGGGAGGGGAAATTCCAACAGAGGGACTTTTTGTCCCTTCCCTGCTTCTCCCTGTCCCCAGCTCTGCCCCAATAGTTGTGATTCTTGTGAATGAGGGG
This sequence comes from Camelus ferus, assembly GCF_009834535.1. Lineage (NCBI taxonomy): Eukaryota > Metazoa > Chordata > Mammalia > Artiodactyla > Camelidae > Camelus > Camelus ferus. The sequence continues at coordinate 35,207,619 of NC_045711.1, read as the reverse complement.
GAAAAAAAAAAACCAAGAGGGGCAGCAAGAGATGCCAATGTGATCACCAGGACATGGGTCTGTTTCTTAAGATCACAGAGGTCACCCTGGCCATCCCCCTGCCTTCAAGCAGAAGCCCAGGCTTACAGAGAAAGTTCCTGGCTAGGAAAGAGGCAGTTTCTTTTTCTGTGTCTAAGGTCCACAGAGATGGGACATTTCTTCATGTGGGCTGACCTCCGCCCTCCTCAATAGTCTTTAGTTTTTGGCAGTTTGTACTGAGCTGGCCCCAAAGTTACTGTGCCCTCCCACCCCCTTCACAGATGGACCCGGTCCAGAAAGCTGTCATCAGCCACACATTTGGGGTCCCCTCCCCTCTGAAGAAGAAGCTCTTCATTTCCTGTAACATCTGTCACCTGAGGTTCAACTCAGCGGTGAGAGGGTGTAGTGGGGACAGGCTCGTGGGGAGGCTGGGCAGGGAGTAGGCTGGAGACTGGGCTTCCCGGGTCTTTCCTGGAGGGAAAGGGCCTGCGCTCCATATTTTCTGTCTCTGGTTGCAGAAGAACCGCTACTGGTCCTTTATCCATCTCATCCTCTTCTCTCTCCAGATTCCTCCGCCCTGTCCCGTCCCATCCCCCTGGGATTCCATTGCCCTCCCCTCTGCCTCTCTCCTGTGTTTGGGACCCTTCTGCAAGGGAGAAGGCTGTCCTCCCTTCTCTGGGTCCCAGAAGCCACCATCAGCTCCTGGTCTGGAGCTGAGTTCTTAATGTACCTGAGAGTTTACAGAATGTGTTCACGCCCATCCTCTTAATTAGCTCTTATGATACATCTGTGAGATGGATAGAAGTGCTATCATCATCCTCACTTTTCAGATAAGGAAACTGAGCCTCACAGGTTAAGCAACTTGCCTAAGGCCACACAGCTGGTAAGTAGCAGAGCTGGGATTTGAACCCAGGCCTGGCTGACCCCACAGTCCTCAAACTTTCTACCACGGCCTGCCGCCAGAGATTGGAGGAGCCTCATTCTGATCTCCTAGGGAAGGTTTACCTTCTGTCCAGGCAACTCTGGAGTTGGGGAGATGATCTCAGCAGACCTGCTCTGGTCAAAGGGTCCAGGGAGGGGCCACAGGGGCCTGTTTTTCCTACATTTGGAAACAAGCAGGGACCCCTAGTGGACAGGCCAGATTTGGGGGTTTCCTCCAGATTTTCGGGTAACCTGAGTTGTGCCAGAGCTGGATGGATAGAGAGATTTCACTCTGAGGGAGGAACCATATCATCTTTCATATGCTGGGCCCAGCACAGTGCCTGACAAATAGCAAATGCTCCATGACTATTGTTGAATAAAACGTACAAAGGGATGAACGATCTGGGAGGCATGATCCCTAAAGTGTGGGCTGCTCTGTTTTTCCACTTGTGCATTTATGAACTTGGCAACTAACGTTCACTGAGCACCTACTGTTTGTACAAGGCCCTTGTCATTCACGGTCTCATTTTGATTCTCACAATCCTGTGAAGTCAGTATAATCATCCCAAAGTTTACGAGTGAGGGGACTGAGGCTCAGAGAGGTGAGGTGACTTGCTCAAAGATGCACAGCTAACAAACGACTGAGGCAGAATTTGAAGACAGAGGCTGCTTGCCTGGGAGTTCATGTATGAGAACACCTTCTGTAAACCTCGGGGCCACGCACATGCTGTGATGACGATGGTAAATGACAAGGATTCACCCTGTGTGGCCGGAGGCCTGCCTCACTCTGACCTGCTCCCTGCCCAGTGCCAGCTCATGGATAGGGCAGGTATACAGCAGATGAATGACGACCCCATGCCCTCCCCTCCCCAGAACCAGGCTGAAGCACATTACAAAGGCCACAAACATGCCAGAAAACTCAAGGCTGTTGAAGCCGCCAAGAGCAAGCAGAGGCCACAAACCCTGGCCCAAGATGGGACACTGGTGTCCCCAACCCCGACTCCAGCCAATGGAGCCCCTGAGGAGCCACAGAGCAAAGGTCAGTCCTGAACTTTTCTCCCCGGCCCAACTCCAAATCTGGTTTCCGACAAGGGGTTGAGCGATTTCTCCTGATTATTATTCTTGTTTGTGTTGGAGTATTCCTTACGTACAGAAAAAGGCACATGTCACAAGTATAGTGCTCCATGGATTTTCCAGTCTGAAGCCTGCCGAGTTGAAGAAATATGTCACCATCACTCCATAAGCCCCTTCTTGCCCCTACTCCTGTCACTACCTTGTTGTGTTAGCTTCCTAGGGCTGCCATAATTAATGACCACAAACTGGATGGCTGAAAACAACAGAAATGTATTTTCTCACAGTTCTGGATGTCAGAAGTTTGAAACAAGGTGTTAAGGGGTTGTTTCCTTCTGAGGGTGCAGAGGAAGAATCTGTTCCATTCTGCTCTCCTAGCTTCTCGCAGTTGCTGGCGATCCTTGATCCCTGACATTCATCACTCCAATCTCCGTCTCCACCTTCATGTCACATTCCCTAGTGTCTCTGGGTCTTCACAGAATCATCTTACAAGGATGCCAGTCATTGGATTGGTGCCCACCCTAGGCCAGTATGATCCCATCTTAACTAAATACATCAGCAAAGACCCTATTTCCAAATAAGATCACATTCGGAGGTTCCAGATGGATGTGAGTTTGGGGTGACACCCTTCAACCACCTATACCCCTCCCCCAGAGTAACCATGATAATGACTTTTCTCGCCAGAGATCAGTTTCACCTGATTTTGGTTAACGATATACAGATGGTCCCTAACTTAACATTCGGTAAAAACTGTACTTCACTTTTGAATTTTGACCTTTCCTTTTTTTATTTTAGTTGGGGAGAAGGGAGGTAATTAGGTTTATTTATTTATTTTTAATGGAGATACTGAGGATTGAACCCGGGACCTTGTGCATGCTAGGCATGCACCCTACCACTGAGCTATACTCTCCCCTCTGAATTTTTATCTTTCTGGGCTAGCAACTTATGGTGCATACTCTTTTGTGATGCTGGGCAGTGGCAGCCACATGACCACAAGGGTAAAGGACTGACCTACTTACAACCATTCTGTACCCATGCAACCAATCTGTTCTTCCCTTTCGGCACAGTACTCAATACATGACATGAAATATACAGTACTTTATTATAATAAATAGCCTTTGCATTGGATGATTTTGCTCAACTGTGGGCTAACTTTGGTGTTCTGAGCACATTTAAGGTAGGCTGGGCCAAGCTCTGATGTTCAGTTAGGAGTATTTTTTTATGGTTAATTGAGATTTTAAAAAATTTTTTTTGAGGGGGGAGGTAATTAGGTTTATTTATTTATTTTCTTAATGGAGGTACTGGGGATTGAACCCACAACCTCGTGCATGCTAAGCATGCACTCTACCAATTGAGCTATACCCTCTCCCACTTAGGTGTATTTTTTTTAATTAAAAAATTATTTTTCTTTTATTTGTTTTTTGTTCTTGTTTAGGTTAGGTGTATTACATGCATTTTCAACTTAGGATATTTTCAACTCATAATGGGTTTATTGGAATGTAACCCTGTTGTTAAGTTGATCTGTAGTATACAGGTTTTGCATCTGACTTCTCCCTCGTTTTTTGCATGTAGAAGTACTTTGTCCTTCTTCATTGCTGCGTAGTACACCATTGCATGACCCTTTAACTCTTTTTATTAGTCTCCTGTTGGTGAACATTTTGGACAGTTTCCAGTTTTATGCTATTATGAATAATGCTCCATGAATATTCTTGTTCATCTTTCTGGTGACTTCTACTTATTTAATAGTTAGCTAATAACTACAGATTAGCAGGGCTGGGTGGGCTCTCTAAGACCACTGTCCAACTTTATGATTTCAGGTGGAAAAACTTAGATTAGGCCCAAGTGAATTGGTGGGAGAGTGGAGTCTGGAATTCAGTGCTGATCATCCCTACACCAGGGACCCTTCTACTTTGCAATGCCACCCCCAGTGTGTCTGTGCTTCATATCATGGTCTTGAGAAGCATCTTGGGCCTCACGCTCTTCCCCGATGCCTTCTATCTCCTCAGCAGTTCCTGCAGCCTCTCCTCCTGGCCCCGAACTCCAGCCACCCCTGAGTCCATACCCCACGCCCGGGGAAGAGCTGGCCCACTCAGACCTCTTGGATGCTGCCTCCTCTTCCTCCTCTTCCTCTTGCCCACCCTGCTCCCCAGAGCCTGGGAGAGAGGCGCCAGGGCCTGAACCGGCGGCGGCTGCGGTGGGAAGCGGTGTGAGTGGGGAAGGCAGGAGCGAGAAGGGGCGCCTGTACTGCCCCACGTGTAAGGTGACAGTGAACTCCGCCTCCCAGCTGCAGGCTCACAACACAGGTTAGCGCCGCACCAGCTGCCATCCAGGGGAGGGGGTGCCCCTCACCAGATGTAGGCAGGCTAGAGCTTTTGGGCACTTGGCTCCAGGGCTTGGTGACAGAGGCGCTTGCTCAGCTGTGATTGGGCGTTTCGGGTCTTTCTGCTAACACTTGTGGAGGGAGAATCGGGAAGAGAAGTCTGAGGCAGCAAAAACTGGAGAGTCACCACAGAAGACAGGAGACACCCCCTCCATCTCTCCTTGGGTCAGACCTGGAGGGAAGGGATTGGGATGAGAGCCAAAGGGAAGCCAATCAGCTGCTTTGCAAGGAGGCCTTCCTTGGAGGAACCTGGCATGAAATGAGAGCAGCTGGGAAGACCTTTCTGCGGGAAAGAGAAACCTCTTGTGGCTGGAGTGGGTGTATGTACAGAGCAGCCTGGAGGCTTACAGAGACAGCCGAACTGACCTGGTTTGACGGGGGTCTCTGTGGCCCTTGTGGCCCCTCTTTGGTGCTGACAAGCTGTCTTCCTTCCTCCCTCCAGGAGCCAAGCACCGGTGGATGGTGGAAGGTCAGCGGGGCACTCCCCGCAGGAGCCGGGGCCGTGCAGTGCCCCGGGGAGGAGCTGGACACAAGACTAAGAGAGTGACGGGTGGCCAGGGGGGACGGCAGGGTCCGAAACCCCCTTTTCACTGTGATCTCTGTCAGCTCCAGGTCAATTCAGAGACCCAACTCAAGCAGGTGGGACCAGTAAGGCCGGGATTGGGGTTGGAGCAGGGGCCAGGGGTGGGCCCGGTGCCAGGCAAGGAGGAGGGAGCCTGAGGGGAGAAGGTGGGTGGAGCAGAGCGGGGAGCAGATGGAGCAGGAGGCACAAGGCTAGAGGGACAGTGGGCTTCTGGAGGGCAAAGGCCAGGTCTCACTCTGGGGTGATGTGCATTCAGTGTGTGAATTGTGGGTAGAGGAAAGGTGAGCTAGGTGAGGATGACAGGGTAGTTTGGGGGTCCTTGGGTTCCTCATCTCCTTCCCAGTCTGTCTGTCTGTCCATTAGCACCTGAGCAGCAGGAGGCACAAGGACCGCCTGGCCGGGAAGCCCCCCAAGCCCTCCAGCCAGCACAGCAAGCTGCATAAGCATGCAGCGCTGGCTGTGAGTATCCTCAAGGTATCTGTCTCCAGACAACAGAGCTGGGATCCAGGTCCAGTGGGGCAAGGGGAGGCTGGAAGGGAGGGCCAGCTGGGGGGCTGGGAGGCGGGGCAGGAAGGAAGCCACCCCCCTCTTCGAGGCTGCCTGGGCAGGAAAAGAGCTGGGGTTGGGTTTTTGGGATCTGCCCAGAAAAATTTCCGGGGAGGTGGGCCCGGGTGGTTATCTCAGGGGCAAGGGCAAAGGGTGGGCATGCATCTCCTAGAGACCATCTCCACCCCCACTCCCCACAGCCTCCGAACTTTGCCCATCCTAAGATTCTCCTCCCTCGGGGGCAGGAAGACAGGTGGTGGAGAAAGCCCTTTGGAATGAATGTTTGGGGGTGGGAAGGGAGGAGGATTTAGATTTGGAATCCTGAAAGTCACGTTTTTCCTACAGCAGAAAGCCCAAGGATGGGGCCCAGGGAGGGATTGGGATTTTCCTGGGGTCAGAGACTGTGTCCATTCCTCTCTTTTCTTTGCAGTCTAAGCTGGCCTTGCAGAAGCAACTCACCAAGACACTGGCAGCCCGCTTCCTGCCCAGCCCAATCCCTACCGCAGCGGCAGCGGCCATCTGTGCCCTGCCAGGGCCCCTTGCTCTCCGGCCTGCCCCCACAGCAGCCACCACCCTCTTCCCAACTCCGATCCTGGGCCCAGCTCTGTTTCGCACCCCAGCAGGAGCTATCCGCCCTGCCACAGGACCCATCGTCTTTGCCCCCTACTAGCCACCCTGGGGAGCCCAGGGCTGATTTCCCAGCCATCGTTCTCCCCCACCTCCCTGAAACACCTCGGTTCCCTACATCCCACAGGAGACTACCTTTCACAGCCTAGGGAATCCTGCCCAATCTAGGCGGAGCTGGGCTAATACTAAGAGCAGCTGCCCTTCACTCCGTCTGTACCCGGGATTGACCTAATATGCCCCTGGCCCAAGGACCATCCATCCTCACCCTCCCTCCCCCAGGCTTCTAGGGCTAGTCCTGGGCTCCCCTGTACTTCTTATTCTGACTTAGGGGGAGCAAACTGAGAAATCCAAAGAGCTATGCAAAATCCTAGCCCCAGCCCCATGGTGCTCTCACCTCCCAACTCAAGACCTATTACCTACAGGGCCAGAGGCCCAAGGAATCTTCTCTCCTGAGGACAAGTCTGTGACCTCTATTCCCCTACCCTGTTGGGGAGGCCCTCCCAATCACTGGAATCTCCAGGGAATCACTGGAGATGAGGGAGGGGTCTCAAGCTGGAGTGGGTTGAAGGCTGCCTGGACAAGGTGACCATGGGGACGTGGAGGAGACCGTGGAGGAGAAAGGGAGCAGCATTAAGTGGGCAAAGCCAAGGCAGGGGGCTGGGGTCAAAAGCTTCTGGGGGTTTCATTTGCTCTGACAGGAAGGGGCTAGCATAGAGGTAGGTGACAGTCATGTTCTGGCTGGGCCCAGTTTCAGCAGAAGAAATGAACAGTCCCACAAAAGTTCTCCTTTGTTAGCCTCTCATGGATTCCTCCTGAACTCTGGCTCTCAGCAGCGGGGGGGATAGGGGGCAGAAAGGGGGTGGCCCTGGGTCTCCCTCCCATGGACCTAGCAAACACCCAATCTCCCTAGGACTCCCAAAGGGAGAGCTTTCTCCTCCAGCTCCTCGCCCCAAACTGGCCCCTAGCACTCAATTCAGCTTCCCCCACAACCAGCACCCCAGGCCCCCTCACTGTGAAGCCGAGTGTTGGGATCCAGTTGGATCCACTCAAGACCCATTTTCATGCTGTCGATGTCACCACCTCCATCCCACCCCAGCAGTGCTGCCCTCACTCAACAATATGGGACTTTGCCAGTATCCACGTGTATCTTTTTTCTAAGATATTTCCAATGGGAGAACAACAAAAAGGGGGGTACTTTTTGATAACAGTTGTGGTTTTATTGTGTCCAACGCATCAATAAATGAATTTAAGCCCAAGCCTGTGTATGTGCCCTAACTCAGCTTGCCCAGCCTGGACCACCTGCCCCTGCTCACCTCTCCTGTCTCAGGGAGAAGGGGCATGTGCTAGAGGGCACCTGGGTATAGTGTCTCACCTATGCTAGGTGTGCACATTAGAAGCATGAAGTGGGCACAGGAAGTTGTGGGTTACAAGCTCACCTGATAGCGTGTTGAAAGTGTAACCACCCTTCTGAACCCAGACACATCTGTCAGCTCCTGAGAAGCCGCTACTGTTTTGCCTTGTTCTGTTCAGGCATCTGAGGTAAGAAGGAAGGGCTGGAAGAGCACCTTGTCCAGCCTTCACTATGGCAGCAGGCATATAAACAGGTAATTTATAAATAGAAGTCCAGCTATCCGCTGAAAACAACCACAGGAAGGGGTGAAGACCAGTCCCCGGGGCTGTGAGGTCTGCTGATGGGGCACTGGGCAGCCGGTCACTCTGGCAACGAGGGTGGGGAGTGCACTCCTGCCCCCTGGTGGTTGAGGGAGAGCAGTGTCCCAGCCTCCAGGGCTGGAGGTGTAGCACCTTGACGAGGGAGAAGCTAAGGGTACAGTTGCAGCGCCCGACTGTGGGCATTATACAACCACAGGGCTGGAGAGGATGTAGGTCATCTAAGCAACTGCTGTCGCCTGACAGATGAGAAAACTGAAGCCCCGAGAGGGGCAAGGCCTCACAGTGTCACAAAGCCAGCTGGTGACTCCCAGCCCAGTCATCATCCTATTCCGCCTCAACCAATGAAATGCTCTCTGAGCAGGAAAAGGAAGCAAAACAACTAGGGGAAGAGTTCAAACAGAAAATCACACTTCCCAGGAGGCCAGCTTCTTCAGGCCAAGGACAGGATGGGAGAGAGGTCACGGTGTTGGGTGAGGAGGCGGCCCCAACGCCAGCACGCACACACGTGCACATGTGCACATCTACACGCGCACACACAGGATACCTGATGCCCTTCCTCTAGAGTCCAGGCTGGTGACTGAGTGTGTGAGTGAGTGAGTGTGTATGTGTGTGTGAGACTGGCTCCCAGAGGTGTGGGAGCCCTGTGACAGGAACAAGACCCTCGACTGGGCACCCCTGCATAGTAGCTCTGCTTCCTGTCCAGGGCAGGTGGCAGGGACAGTGACCCACAATCGCCCCCATCACAGCAGGGCAGCTATGATGGGAGCTTGGTGGGGGGTGCAGGGCGCTAACCTAGACTATTTGCACTTCCTGGGGTTGAGAGGGAAAAGTGACTTGAGCCTGGGACAGCCCAGCTGCCTGGCCGAGTGGGGGGCTCCCCCCAAGACTGAGGACAGCTTGCCTCACCCCCCCTTTCCTCTCAGCCCATCTTCCAGGGCTGGCAGCTCTTCAGCCATCCAAGGAGCCGCTGCCCTTGTTCTTGCGGCTGAGTGGGAAGGCCGACTTGCTCTGGGGCTGGGTCATCTTGCTGGCCAAGTAGATGAAAGGCTCCAGCAGGGAGCGGCGGTCAGCCACTGACACCTCCCACAGCTTCACCTTCTCTGACTTGGCCCAGTGCTGAGCCACATCAGGGTCTACACGTCGCTGCTCCTGTAGGTCACACTTGTTGCCGAGGACCACGATGGTGACCTGGGGAAGAGAGAGAGTCGAGGCCTCTGGCTGTATCAGAGACCTCAGGAATGGGTGTGAGGGCCATCACAGGACCACCCTGGAGTCCTGGGAGAGGGAAAGCCTTGATGGCTGATGTCTCATCTCTTCCTGTATCAGAAACTGTGCATGGGGGAGAGGGAGATGGGTGCTTTTTCCTCTCCTTCCTCTGTTCAAATTCTGGCCTCCATCTGGCTCCCCTCCAGGAGTTCCATTACAGGGCCTGTGTCACCCATGTCTGAGCCTTACTAGCAATCAGTTAATTGCTGGCTAAGTAACTGGCAAGGAAGCACTCTCAGAATGCCTGCAGCTTCAAGGGGGATCTGAGAACAGAAGAATCTTCACAGCCAAGAGCACAGAACGGTTACAGAGAAAGACTAGTGGGGACTTCATATGTTAGGTCAGGGACCTCTTAAACTAAGCCTCTTGAGCTGCCTCCAGTGCCCTCCATCCCCAAATCTACCTCCTAGCAAATGAGCGAAAACCAGAGCCGTTGCAGGCCTCCCCAAGCCAGCCCAGGGCCCACTTTCTCTTATTACCGGGGTTCACACACACACACACACACACCTCCTTCTTGTCCTTGGATTTGTCAATCTCCTTCTTAAGCAGCTCCACCCGCTGAAAGGACTCTCGGCTGTCCGTGCTGTAGACCAGGACATAGCCATCAGTGCAGGAAAAGCAGTGCCGGGGCAACTCGGCCCCATCTCGGAGCCCCCGGGTGTCGTAGAAACGCACCTGCTCCCGCACCCCCCGGTCGGTCTCAATGGAGCCCACATAGATGTCCTCCTGAGTTTCAATCATCTCAGAACCTAGGACAGAATGAGAACACTTGTTTCTGGGGAGGAAGGAGATGGGAAGTATGAGTGACTGAGTATATTCTAACAGGCTAACCAGATAGGGAGAATGGAATGTCAGGGTTGAGATGAGGGGCCCAGAGACTGCGAGTCCAGCAGGACTAGAATGATTTGGGGAACAGATTTAACCCCACACAGATACCATGCTAAGCCCAGTGTGACTTGGGAGTTTTTCCTTCCTATCTCAGATATTGGGTTGCCTCTGTCCAGATTTCTTCAGTGCTGTAGGATTGAGATCACGAAGTTAACTTGACTCTTTGGAGTGTAATAACCACTAGGAGCAGCTTTTAGTCTTTTCGTGTTGTGATCAAATCTTTCCCTCATTCTTCAATTTCTTCCACCATGCCCCACCCCCAGCAACACTCACCCACTACATGGTTTCCGTATAGAAGCTGCTCCAGAATTGACGTTTTGCCCACAGATGCCTGGCCACACACGACCACCTTGCAGCTCTTCCCCATGCTTAGGCTTCAACCTTGAAGAACAGAAGCACAATGGGTGAGGAGGAATCAAAGCAGAAGGGAGACTTCCCTTAACTGAGGGCCCAGGTTCTGAACTGAATGCGTAAGCTTCAACAATTCAGCACGGTCCCCTACCCTAGTCAGGGTGTACTGAAGTGATACGTTTATGCCTACTACCGGACAGTGAGCCATCTCTTCTTCATCTTATTCCCAGTACACGGCCAGTAACTGGCACAGGGCAGGGGCTCAGGACATGTTGCTGTAAAGGAGAAAGAGAGTTGCTGGTTTAAAGGAACCACTCGCCAGGTTCCTTTCTGTGCCCAGGATGTGGAGGACCAGTTGCTGAAGGGAGCTCTGGTTCAGCTTCCTCTCTTTGACCATGACCCCATGGAGATAAGCAGGAATGTTATTTTGTGTGACTCTTGTCTTATGCCACTCTTCTTGGGGAGACTGAGCAGTTAAGGAAATTTTACTTTTCTGTATGGCTTATCTGGACAACTAGTTCCCTCCAGTTCCCAGTGAAGTCTATGGCTAAAATGAAGAACATCATACAAGAAAGTGAAAGAATCTAAGAGAAAAATGCTTTGGAAAAGAGAAGATTTTGGCTGCCTTTGGACTGACAGACCCAGATGAGCAGGCACAGAAACCCCTTCTCCAAAGAGGTCCCAGAGACCTCCTCGAACGCACCCCAAACACAGGCTTTCCAGAGGGAGCCCCAAAGATTCCCCAGAGAGCAGAGATCACGCCCCAAAGGGATCCCAAACAGAAGCCTCTCCAGAGGAAACTTTTGGTACAGAAACCCTCCCCGCGAAGGGCCCCATATAGCGAGCCCCGCAATTAAGCGATACCCCAAGAGGGTGCCAGACCGGCCTCCGGCACAGATTTCCCACAAATGGGCTCCCCAGAGGGAATCAGAATCCTGCCACATAAAGCGTCCCGGACACAGTGGTCGCTCCAGGCCTCCCAGCTCCGTACCTCCCGGGGCTCTCGCAATAGCCCGGCCGGGCTCCTAGAGGCGCGCCAGGACCGCGGGTGGATCTTCCTCGGGGTCCGTCCAGGCTCCGTCTGGCCCCGCCCCGCAGCTTCCATCTCGCAAGACCAGTTCCGGCGGCGGAGGGCGGGCGCCGGTCGCACAGCGCCCCCAGAGGCCGGCGGGAGATGACGGCCGGGACGTAGGCTGGTTGGTTGCCAGGGCACAGGGCTCTAGGCTCCCGGACGTGCTGGGAGCTGTTCTGGTGTCTCAGATGCCCAAATTTTCTTTCTCTAAAGGCTACTACTGTACAGTAACAATTTATTCAATCTTTTATTCATCCAATGTCTTCTGGGCGCCTACTCTGTGCCAGGTGCAGGACCACGTGCAGAGAAACAGCGGACGAACTAGACTCGGTAGCTGCCCATTAGAACGTCACCAAGTAGAGGAGCTAGACATCTACACCAACGATTACAGTACAACATGGTGAGAGCTATTACAGAGGTGCTATAGGAGCACAACCAACGGGCATTTAACTTGGGGGCAGTGGGCATCACGTTCTCCGTGGAACCTTTCTGGAGCACATCATGTCAGTGTTGAGGTTTGAAGGGTATGGGAGGAAAGGGTGGAGGAGAGACAGCAAGAGTCATGGTATTTTCTGGAACTACAAGTATTTGGGTTCAGTGTTGATGGTAGAAAGGAGCCAAATAATCAAAGGTCGTGTGTAGGCCAAAGAGATCAAACTGTATCCTAACAGCAGTGGAAAGCCATTGGTTGGTTTTATGCCAGCGAAGTGACATGATCAGTTTTTGCTTTTAAGAAGGTCACTCTGGTAGAAGAGTGAAGATTGGAGAGAGATGAAACTTGGAGTTAGTTAGGAGACTATAGTAGTATTAGTTAAAAAACGAGAGCCTAAATTGGGGTGGAAAGGAGACAGATTTGGAAGACATTTGGTAGGCGAATCAGCAAGACTTGGTGATGCAGGGAGTCTTAGATGCAGAGAACATGAAGTGGGAGGATAGTCAAAGACAGGTGCACCTCCTGCATTAGACTGTAGACTGTGAGCCACTGGCAGGCAGGGCAGATGGTCTGAGTCTGTCCCTTCCCAACCTAGCACAGAGTAGGCACTTTGGAGAGGGTGTTGAATGACTGGCTGAATGAATGACTTTTCTCTTCCAACCTCCGAGCCTCTCCCATCCTCTGCTACCTGGTGGTAGGTGTGGTTTCAGCTCCCTCAGCACTGTGATAAGCAGGGACCATGCAAGCAGCCAGTGGACAATGGCACAAACTGTTTTACCAGAGAAGGGGGGTAAATTCTTTTTAAAGTCCCTACTTATTTCAGTACCTTTTGACTGTAAAAATTTAACCTCAGAAAACACCAATTTAATTTAAATCCACAAATATGATTTGTTCAGGTGAACGGAAATACAACGAAGATGATTAGGCTGTGTCCTTGCCCTCTCCTGAGTTCCCAATGCAGACTACATTCTGCAAGACAAGCGTGCTGAGCAGGGAGTTTATATGAGGGTTGGCAGCATTGGGGACACTATGGAGCAGGGACCTCACCCTGCGAGCTGCCTTATAAACTTCAGGGCAGGGTCTGGGGCCCCGTGCCACCCTTCCTAGGCTTAATGCTGAGATGGCACTCCCGGGCGGCTGACATGAAAGCAGTCTCATAAAAGGGTCAGCGTCATTAGGGTGATGAACCAGGTGGTGCTTGGAGATCCAGAGGGGATGAAAGGTACAGTGTGAAGACGCCCTGCGTTCCCCTGGCTTGGTTGGGCAGGGCTTCCAGGTGCCGATGAATGCTGGGGAAACTGGACTTAAAGTGTCTCTTCTTGCCTTTCGTGGGAGGAAGCTGTAGACACACTCCAAGGTCGGGAAGGTAGCAGTGGGGGAGCTCTTCCCCTCTAGAGTCCTGGGTCATCGAGTCTCTGGCCAACTCACCCTCCCCTGAGCCTCACAGGAGACTTTTTAGGATTTGAAAGTTGTTATGGCAACGAGGCTCTCAAAATACTGAGGCAAGCCAAAGACTAGAGCGGCGACACCCTCCTACACCCCTCCTTTCGACCCACGGGTAAAGTGGCGCCCCCTACGCACAGGAACCGTCCCTGGGCCCCCGCCCCGGCACGGAGACCTCTGTGGACCTCCGGGGCCGGGAGGCCGCTCTGGCCTCAAGCAGAGCCTCTCGCTGGTAGGCGGGCCCGAGGGAGCCCCTCTGGGCGCAGTGCCGCCGAACTGCTCGATGCTCCGACCGGAAGTGCTCTTCGCGGCCGGCCTCCCACCCGGCTCTCTGGTCCCGGCGGTAAGATGGCGGCTGCCGCGGAGTGCGATGTGGTAATGGCGGCGACCGAGCCAGAGCTGCTGGACGACGAGGAAGCGAAGAGGTAACTGAGTAGCAGGGTGGGAGAAGGGGCGAGCTTCAGCTCTGTGGCTCCGGGAACGCTGTTCTTGCTGTTGTGCAGCCCTGTTGAGGGGATGCCCCGCCCTCCGAGCCCCCCCACCACCCAACACACACCAGCTGAGATCGAGTCCGGATGGACCCCCTGAAGGGGCGCTCTCGGAGGTCGGCCCTCCCCTGCCGCTTCCGCCTGACTGTGGAGCTGAGGCACTGCCTTGTTCACCAGTAGAGAGGAAGGTCGTCCTTATTGTAGAGGCCGGGTCTCTGAGGGGATCTCGGAGGCCTGTTGCGGGGTGGGGGAGGCGGCGCGGCGATGATGACGGCTTCTTACATCGCCCCCGACCCCCTCCTTCTCTTGTTAACTTCTGTACAGTGTTGTCTGTCAGCACTTTGCGTCTCCAAAGCCCTTGCTCTCCTCACCCCTTTTTCTCCATCATTATACCCCAGCGGGCATTAGTCTGAATCTGAGGTGATTGTTATGTTTTCATTATTGACCTGGTCATGTCCCCCCTCCCCCGGTTACCCCAGAAGTCGAAGATGATAGAGAAAGAAGGGTGAGGGGCTTGTCTTGTGCTCTATACGTCAGACGCTCTCCTTCCATCCTTCCTAAGATCCTCATTTTCCCCAGGACTGTTTAAGTTAAGCAGCAAGGAGGAGGACAGCTGCTTGGGTGCTGTTGACGCTGCTGGGCAGCCGCAGTGGCTCGAGATTGCCAGTCTGGACTAGCCAAGGGAGCTGCTGAGTGAGTGGTTTTCGAGAACACTCTGGATTCTGGCTACAGCTAAGGCAGGTTATTGGAAGTGGGATTGGAACACAGTTGTAGGTAGTCATACTTGTCCTAATCCTGAAGCGAATTAACGAAACGGTTCTGGAAGTTTGCAGCCCTTTCTGTATCAACTGCAGGTTAATTGACTACAGTTCCCTCAGTCTCCATCCCACGTATTTCATGTCTTTATACCAAGCCCACTGTGGCTTCAGTCTGGGTGATTTGAGGTGGTGATTAGTTCATGAGATCTAAAATCAGGATCCTGAGGGTTTGTTTTTGTTCTTGTTTTTGTTTACCATCCGAGTTTGAAACGAGGTACTCAGTGGGTGCAGAAATAATAGTTGTCAAGCTTAAGGGTAGTTACTGCAGCTAGTGTCCCACGTTCTTGCCATTGGCTGACAAAGTGTAGTAGGTCCTGGGATATCAGAGAAGGCAAGAAACCAGAGTCAAAATCTGTTCTTAGTTTTGAGTTTTCACAAACTAGTTCTGTCCAGGTATATAGAAGTAAGCATCATCAGCATTATTAAGGAACTGCAAAATGGGAAGTAAAACTCCTCCCAACGCAGACAGAGCCTAAATTAGTTGTAAGGATTTACTTTACCTGTGTTTGGAAGGAGTGCAAGTGGTTCTTTGTGCTATAAATAGGGACCGGGGCTATTTGTAATTTGAAATAAACTCACTCTACTCGGTATAAATCTCTGACATAGGGACTGTCCCTAATTTGAGTTTCATTTCAGAGCCCCTATATAAAGTAAATCCTTTTCCTTAAAAAAAACCTCACAGCCTTAGAGGATATTCTGTCATAAAAAACATAAAACAGGTGAGCACATCACACAGTCACACAAAAACATGATATTTAGTAGCAGTATAACAGAATATTCAAGGGAGGATATTGACTTACGTTAATTGCCTTATTTCATGGAATTTATGATGTCATTGATTGTAAAATGCATGGTTGTTTTATCTACCACTAAGGAGAAAAAAACCTACAAATTTAACTATGAAAAATCCATCTTATAAAATACTTATATACTAAATATATTTATATAGGTTTCTTTTAGACATCATTAAACAAATGCTTATTATGTAGTAGTTATGTGAACAAATCAAAAAGAAAATATAGTGAAATAAAAAAAAGTCACAGTTTGACTTCCTGCCATATAAGGCGTCCTTAGGAAGGTAAACATTGAGCTCTGTTAGTAAGAAAAAGCCTTGTTTATGTGTAGCTTTCCAATGCTGAAAATTGGGTGGTGATTTAGAAGTTTTGGAGGAAGGTGGTTATACATTTTTCAGATATTCCGGAATCCTCCAGTGTAGCCCCAGCAGAGGGCAGGGATAGGCATATTTGCCCTTTACTATCTGACTTCGTTAGTCATTTGGCTAAGTTTGTGTCTCTCGTTACAGTGCTGCTACCAGTTCACTTGGGGACACGGGAGTTGATGGGTCTCTTGGGTTGTTTTTGTGAAGGCAAGCAAGGAGTCCTTCCTTGCATCTTGGCGCAAAGGCAGGCATCCTGCTGCTGCTGCTGCTGCTGCTGCTGCTGAACTATTACAGTCCCACTGGGGGCAAAATGAGAGGAGCTTTCAAGGCATCTCTAGAGAGAAAGAAGTGGACTTCAGTTTTTTTGCCTTTCACTCTGACAAAGTTCTTTTTCCCTCATAGCAGCTGAGAGGCTAAAATAAAAGATGTATCGGTTGGCACTCCAAAATAGATCAGGGTTCTTCTGTACATGAATATTATTATTTCTCTTTGCTCACCAGAATAGATAAAACTGCTTGGGGAGCCAGAGAGCTAAATTTCAGAGGTTTTTACATTACAGCTTGTTTAAGGCCTTACATTTTCCTGGGAAGTTGCTGATTGCTTTGCCTAATACATGAATGCCTGTCTTGAGTGCAGGCTCTCTGGTCCC
This sequence comes from Camelus ferus, assembly GCF_009834535.1. Taxonomy (NCBI): domain Eukaryota; kingdom Metazoa; phylum Chordata; class Mammalia; order Artiodactyla; family Camelidae; genus Camelus; species Camelus ferus. Next base: position 35,191,235 of record NC_045711.1, on the reverse strand, counting down.
ATTTCCTGGGTTCGGGAACAGTTTGGTCTTCGTAGGTGGTCTTTATGATGGTAAAATCGAAGGGTTTCAAGTTGCTCATCAGTAGAGGAAGCACTTCTGTGGCTCAGCATATATACCTGGCATGACTGGACAGTGAGCTGTAAACCAACCTGAGCCATCAACTTAGGAGCCAGAACATCCTTACCTGATGCCTTGAGCTGATAGTCTTAACTTCTCAGTATCTGTTTTCCTGAGGGACGCAAGTAAGAACAATTATTATTAGACCCTTTCTTAGTCCTTAGGTATTGTAAACTCTTTGTGGATTTTGCCTTTTATTTCTCTGTCTGTATTCTTGGTGGGAAGCACTGAACCCTGAATCCATATCCCAGGGTCTGCTGTAGTTCTGTTTAATACAGCTTCTCAGGACATTTTGGAGTTTGTGGTCTTAACTGAAGAGCTTGTGGGTATGGATGCCTTTCCTCCCCTCTTCTTCCCCACCCTGTTTCAAATTCTTAGGCATTTGACCCCCTAAACTTTCTCTCTTTTTTTTTTAAATTGAGTTATAGTCAGTTTACAATGTTGTGTCATTTTCCTAAACTTTCTCTTGAAGTTCCAGGGCAGGCAGCTAGAGAAAGCCTGCAAGCTGAATGGGAATTTATTTTTGATCTTGAACCCAAGTCAGTGATAAACACTGCTCTCAGGTTTCATTTTCATTTTCATTTTGGTGTACTTTAAGTGTTGGCTCAGAGATGAAGAAATGGGACGTGGGACAAAAAACATCATGATTAAGGAAGGGATAAACCTAGGAATACAGTCTTGAATACCAGCAAATTAATTGATTGAACCCTGACAGTAACAAGGGGAAAAATTATTAAATAATCATTGCTGGAGCAAAAGTAGAGTACAGAGAAAGGATCTCTCTGTTCCTTGCTGCTTTAGTACACATCCACGTATTAACCAAAGCCAGGTAAATTGAGCAGTTTGAATGAAATGGCAGTTTCTCTAGTGTCTAGTTCATTTCCAACGACCAGAACTCTGATTGGCTTAAAGCCCAGCCTTATTGTACATTCCAGCCAATCAGGGATTGGTTTAGTTATTGAAGCTAGTATTTCAAGTTTTTAAAAGCTGAGTACTGGGCACTTGCCTTTGCTTTCTTTCTCTAGGACTTTAGAAGATTGGAGAACAGTGGTCGGCGGCTGCCTAGGTGCCTTGTGGTCTGATGCAAAGTCCCTCTGAGAGCCCATTTCTCCCTTACTCCACTAATGTTCTCCCTTTCTGCAGTGCTGAGTGATGTGGAAGTTACTTAGAGGTCGTTCCAGGTATTCTTTTAAACTGTCTGAATTTCAGCAGTAAGAACAGGAACATGAGAGAATGGTAACATGAGGAGGGATATTTGAATTTTAAAGTCTGATTCTGAGACCTAATATTCTGTCGGTGCATGACTTTGTGTGGGGAAGACAGATTGTGAAATGTAAGTGTCAACTATCTCTTCTGATTGTAATTTAATATTAAGCTCTTGGGGGATGGTGTGTGACACAAGCAGGACCCTCTCTTTCTTGTTCGAATTTCTGTCCTGAGAGTTCTTCCTCAGGCAGTTTGCTCTGAGATGTCGACCCCCTGGTGAACTGGGGAACCAGGAGAACTTCAGAAGCAAAATAACAGTTGATAGTAAACTCCTGACTCTGGTCCCCGCCGCCAAAAAAAAAAAAAAAACCCAACTCAGAAAGCAGCCTTTTTCTTAACTACAGTTCCTCAATTTTAGATTTTTGATGAGTGCTGGTGTCCCCATGAGCATAGTGGGAGTTGTCACAGAATAAGAAACCAAGGGATAGAAAATGGTGGGTTTGGGGACATATTATGAAAACAAGCCTATGGCTAAATGCTGAAAAGCCAGTGACTTGTGTCCTCAGAGTGGCCTCTGAGAAGCTTATTTCTCAGAAGCAACTTTATGGTTGGGTCTCCTCTCCCCAGGGATAAATGAAGGTTAGGTAGATGCCACAGATTGTACCATCTCCCACTCAAGTGTAAATTAAGTTAGTGTAAGTTTTTAATAGTTGAAGCCAGAATATCCTCCTGCCTGCAATGCTGGAATTTTCATCTGGACTGATTGGTTGCTTGCTTTTTTTTCCCCCACTGAATAAGACAGCCAACTCCAGTGTGATGCCTGGTGTCCTTCCCTACTCGAGCAGCAGAGAGTGCTACTGCCTTGTGCAGTTGGTATCCGTGACTCCGCTTGGCGCCTCTTCGTCTCTTCTGGCTCTGCCTCCATTGAGGCTTCCCCCTGAATGTCCCGGCAGAGAACAATTTGAACTGATGTATTTTCTTCATCTTCATCTCCTCTTTTTGCAGAGAGGGCAGGTGTTTTAATTGGGCTTTTAAATGAAAGCAGCTGTCTGTTCTATAGAAAATTGGGTAAAGGAAGCTGAGTAGCCCACCGTTACCAACAGGTAGCAGCTGGATAGAGCCCACCCTCCGTTTCCTGTGGACCATTATGAAGCCTTTATTTGTGCTAAGCATATAGCACCTTGCATTTAACAAGCACACTATCTGTGGAATTGTTCCAGGTCATGTGAAACTTAAATTGTTAGATTGGTTGGAGGATAAAAAAGAAAGAAACAGAACAGTACGCATTTGGTAAGATAGAATAAAAGGCTCCTGGGTTCCTTTTACTTTACTCTCATGAAGGTCAGAGAGAGTACAACATGAAACAGGCCCTATGACATGCCTTTGGGGACAAGTGGTTTCGGACTGTGGGAAGGAGGAAGGAATTTCTACTCTAAGACTGGCAAAGATCCCGTAAATTCTGAAGGGTGGAGGACATTTCTAGATCAACAAGCAGCTAGTAAATTTGACTGAATACAAGAGAGTAAGGGTGACATTTTGGAATAGTAAATATAATAGGAATGTATAAAGAATACTCATTGGCAGTATGAAGTATTATTATTAAAAGCCTGAGAGTAGAAAAAGGAAAGATATCTTTCTCTAAGGTTCTTCCTGCCAATAAAAAGTCTCCACATCCGAGGCCCCAAACACTCATCTACTCTAACAGAAGAAATCATTTAGTCCTGCGTTGTAATTTTAGCAAAGCTAGATTTTTCTCCCACTTCTGGAGTAGCAAAATACATCAAGAAAATGCAAAGAAAAAGCGGGGAAAAGACCTCATTCAAACTGCTACATCTGTTTTGATTTAAACTATTATTAATGGCTATTGGAAGAGCTGAGCTTTATTAAAAATACATAATTCTAGCCAAATGCTTGAAATAAAACCACTGTTTTTTTTTCCCCCTGGTCATTCAGAAATCTAATTAGTATTTCCTAGGTTGAAAATGTAGAAAGATGAAACCATGTTAGTCTTTATTTTTCATGCACTGAGGTAGAATAAATCTAAAAATGGTATTTTACAAATATGTTTGTGAAGTAATTCCAGAGAGAACCCAGTCATGTTGAGATGTATTAAAAAACTACCCCCCAGTGAATCCTGCATTAGTGAAAGCTGACTAAAGTTTCTAAATACCTCTTTAATTGCTAGAAGATAGACTAGTTGCCCTAAGGCAAAGATACTGCCTAAATATTCAACTTGAAAGTATTTAAGAGAAAAATGGAAGTTTTTATGTAGAGCATCTAATTTGGGGCATGTTGCGATGTCACTCATGGTGTTTTAATGTGTTTTCAATTTAGCTGAGCTGTAAATGTGCAGAGTTGGCTAGAGATCATAAGCCCGAGTTGTCTGATTTGATCACATGATGCTGAGCCCTGCTGAGACCTGTGTGATACCAAATGAGTCCCTAGGCAGCATTTGTTGGTGTAATTAGCATCTGTGATGAACGAATGCCAAATTGGGAGAGAATAAAACTGCGTGATCAGAGGATATGCAGAGTTTTAACACACATGTAATGTTAGAAGAGCAGGCTTTCATACTGCAGCTTTGTAATTGATGAGATTATTTCTGAAAAATAAATACATTTTAAAATAGCAAAGCAGAGCAAGAGGATGTGCTCTCCTTACCTATGTCTGTCAGAGGGAAGGCCGGCCTGGCCCTCTAGCGCTGATCCTATTGTGGGACATGATGTATGTATAATGACCCTCCCATCATACATACAAAGAGGGCAGAGTTTTTGGAAAACTGTTCAGTAGCTGTTTTCACAAGAATTTGTTGCTGGCTATTAAGGTGAAAGGACTAGAAAGGTGGAGGTAGAGTCATTCCCACCATCTCTTGGTGAATCAGAGAGGGGAAGCTTATTCTGCTTGGAGTTATGCAAGATTTGGGTGGAGAACTAGATAAATTGGTTTTAATCTAAAAACCTTACTATTAACAGAATCTAGTGGAAAAAACATGGGGTGAGGAAACCTGTGCAGCTATCTTGGGTGCCTCACTAATGTTCCTCTGTTGGAGGACACGTGATATTACCATCATAACTTCAGAAGGTTGTGAAGATCTTCGCAAGTGTTCTGAAATTTTGAAAATGTCCTAGAGGTACAGTGTACCTGTTAATAGCACCATCAGGTCAGTTACAGCCAAGTCTATGTTTTGATGGGGTATTATATTTCAGGGTCTAGTCTGAATTTTTTTTGTGGCCATAGAAAATAATCTGTAGTTTAATTTAGTTCCTTTTGGAATGCTTTCCTTTTTTAACTGGTCCAGGAGAATCCAATTAATCCTAATTCTTCCTTTCTCAGTACTGATGTGTTTTAGATACATGTTGTAACCTCACTTGGTTCTTAAATGAATTGACCCTAGCAGTGAGTGGAGTGACAGATGCCACTGCCAGATTGCCCTCAACTCCAGTGTTAACCAGCTCTTCTCCTTCTTTTCCAGTCCCACGCCTTTGACATCTCATCCTTCACTCCCTTTGCTGTAAAGGCAACTTGAACAAGCTTCAGCCCTTTCTCAGACTCCCAGGCAGGACTTGAATGGATTTGACCCTGGAATTGTTCCTGATGCAGCCTTGTTCAGTTCTTGCTGCTGCCATGCTGGATTCCAAAGATCCACTCTTTCCTCGGCTGGTCTCGCAGGGTCAGGCCCATTGGTTAAAGCTTGTCGTGTATTTGGTGGGGAGGTTGAAAATGAAGGAGGGACTCCACTTTGGGCATTGGACCTGGAGGCAAAAAAAAAAAAAAAAGCATTCAGTCTAAAAGCACTAAGTGCCTATTGTTTAGGCAGCTGTTAATCAACCATGTTTCTATGAAAATAAGTCCTTTTCATGAGGCAGTTGTGTGGGAATAGCTAATTCTGGCCTGATGCTGTGCAGTGTGAAGTTAAAAACATGGTAACTTGTCACAACACAATTCTTCTTGTTCTTTCTGCTGTGGGCTGACTCTACATTACTCGCTTTGTTTGCTCTAGAATGGAATCTACTCACCATTTACTAAAATGAAATGCATTTCTTGGGGGAGGCAAAGTCCAGTTCACTAGGTCTTGGATCTTAAAGAGAAAGGAGCCCTGCTCTCTCTAAGACTGATTGTTAGGAATGCCATTTGGCTTGATTAAATCCAGAATGTGGTTCTGGAGTTGGAATTTATACTCTGGAGCTATTTTGTGTCTTAGTTGAAAGAAGTTCATATTCATTGCCGGATTCTGTTGTTAGCAGTACAGATTAATTCTTAAAGTCTTAGAAAATAGAGGTGAGCCTTAGAGGTGGAGCTTAACTTAGTAGACAGTGTGCAGCTCTGGGATCTCACAGGTATGGGTCGACATCCTGACCTCAGGCGAGTTTTTAACCTTTAAGCCTTAATTTCCTCTTTGAAAAACAGGCACCTGATAAGATAGTGTACCTTTCTGTAGCTCTACAGAATGTTTTACCTTGACTAACAAGCTTTATATTGCTGGCACAACATCTGTCCAGGTGCCTCGATGCCTTCGGTTTTCCTCAAGGATTTGTGTGGTCTTGATCACTAGCCGACTGAAGAGAAGACTTGATTTTCTTGGGTACAATTTGGACCTAATGTTTCCTTTGAACTTACTCCTCTGTTTCTTCATTGTGGTTTGACTCAGCCTTTGACATCCAGGTTGAGGAAGCCCTTTCTTTAAATCTTCTGGCATCTCTCCTCTTAAAGGGTAGGTTCTTCATAGTTTTTATAGTGCTTGGCTTAATTTAGGGTTACAAGATGGTGTTCACCTTGTAGAAAGATTGCACTTGGTCTTATAAGTCTTGCAGTTGGGGGATTCTTGAGAATTTTTTTTCCTTCTTGAGAACTTTTAATAGCAGAGGGTCTCTTTACAACATTATGATAGTTGGTATAAAATTATTCAAATCTGTCAACATTTATAGGTCATTCCTATCTTCCTTCTCCTTTCTGCCAGCAGACTTTTCATGTTAGTAGAGCTTGCCAGGACAGTGATGGAGAAGAATGGAAAGGGAGCTTGCCTTAAGAAAAGGAGGGCAGCTTTGCCAGTTTGTAGTTTAAAATACATTAAGTAAATAACATCACAAATTTCCCCAGTGCCAGTATCCATGGAATCAAGCTGTAAATTCCTAGACCATCACCAAAGTTAGGAACTGTGCACCTTTGTCCCCACTCCAGGCAGCCCTTGAACTAGGTTCTTTTTAGCATGTGTAGAGGACAGAAAAAGAAAGATTATTCCTTAAAACAGAAGTACTCAGATACTTAATTTTGTTGCAGTAATCATTTGGGTAAAGGATTCATCTTTTTCACTCAAATTGGTCGTTAGACTGATTTGGGGGTATCTTTGATAGAGGTTATATAAGCTTGTTGTTCTTTAAGACATTGTTGGTCATACCTGATTTGATTCTAGTTCCTTGTTCAGCAATATAATTCCCAATTATATAACATTGTTCCTTTTGGAAAGTACAGTTTGTCTCATGGCATAGCTTCAAAAAATGAATTTTGGGGTAGGGCAAAAAAAAATAATTCTTGATATTACCCATTTGGTGGTTATACAGGGTACTAGAAGGATGGTAGAGGGGGCAACAAGTATCCACATAGATGTGATGGGCAGAGAAAGCACCAGTAGATGGGTACTTCTTAGAGCATGGCACTGGCAGCCTGTATCTTGTATGTCCCTGTCATCTAAGTTCTTGTCTCTGCTGTCACTCAGCTCCATCCTCTGTCTTAAACACCAGTGTGCTGTGCTTTTAACACCTTTGCCACCTGCTTCTGCTGTGCTTGTCCTTCCAGTGACAAATGCAGTACCCAGTTTTCAAGAGAATAAATCATTAAAACTCCAAGAATATGACTCATTTCATGTTGAGAAATCAATTGCCCTTGAATGGAATTACCTTTAACTGATTTTTTTTTTTGTAAGTTTGCTAAAGAGGCAGAAGTTGTGACACAGTGGAAAGAAAATAAATACAAAAATTCCGTCTCTGTGAGAGAATGTCTAAATGTGCCTATCCTATGGGGAATGACCACAGGCGGGAGAAGTGAGGAAAGTCAGGCAACATGAGAGAAGTTTCGTGATTTAGTTTGAATGTATCTAAGTGACAAAAAATAGCATCTGAAGAATGTGGATTCTTTCATTAGCACCTCCTTTTGGTCCATCAGCCCATCGAACAAATCTATAAATCCCTTCAGGTATCACATTAACTTTCAGCTCAGTATACCGGGAGCTCTAGACCAGAGATTGCTCCCATGAGATTACAGAGGTTATTCCCTAGGTATGGTAACTTTCTCTTTCTCTTTCTCTTTCCTTTTCAGAGAAGCAGAGTCTTTCAAGGAACAAGGAAATGCATACTATGCCAAGAAAGATTACAATGAAGCTTATAACTATTATACAAAAGCCATAGGTGAGAAGTAATATGCTGGAAAATAATTTGCCAAATACTATTATAATTAGCTCCTTTGTAAGAAGTATCTTTTTGCTTAGTGGGTTAATAACTTACTGTGTGAACTCTTTTGGGCTTAATGACCTCATGAGCGATAACTTTTTCTAGCTCAAGCAGGTGGTTCTTCATTTGGCAAGTTAAAGGCAATTCCAGAAATTCCAGATAATGCGGCAAAAAGATACCCATGTAAATGCATCTCAGTCATCGCCACTTCACTTACTGTCTTAGAAAATAGTCTGTAGATATTAACAAATTTTAGCTACCTCCGTGCTCATGATCTGCCAGCATATTTTAATCCTGTGTCAGCATTTTTCTCACCTAACTCGCTTACAGGCTCCCTACCCCTAACTCAACAAATGCAAATTCATTTTCATATCTTATTACATAAAACACAAATCATTAAGAAGATAAATATGCTGACCCCTCAAAAGATAATCAGTGCACCTTGAAGCTGAGTATGAGTTATTTTTAAATAACTTTTCTCTTTAAATTGGTTGCACCATTGCTCCTGTCCATTTGTGCAAGTAGTCAAACATCTGGCCATGGCCTTTTACAGAGAGTATGTCATCATTCCTATTAACGTTTGAGTGCTTTGATATAGTTCTGAGGGAGTTGGCCCCTGTGGTTTTGAAGTGGTGACCCATGCTAAACTTTTACATTATTCTGCCTTTCCTGTAGATAAATGTCCTAAAAATGCTAGCTATTATGGGAATCGAGCAGCCACTTTGATGATGCTTGGAAGGTTCCGGGAAGCTCTTGGAGACGCACAGCAGTCAGTGAGGTTGGATGACAGTTTTGTCCGGGTATGTGATGGGGCTCTTGGAGGCGGAGGGGTGCATTGAGTTGCTGTAGTTGAGTGCTTCTAGCCCAAGGTTTCTCAATCTTGACACAGTTAACTTTGTGGGCCAGATACTTCTTTATTGCAGGGGGCTGTCCTATGTATTGTAGGACATTTTTAGCAGCATCCCTGGCCTTTAACCATTAGATTGGAGTAGCACCCCCTCCCTTCCCAGTTGTGACAACCAAAATTATCTCTAACATTGCTAAGTGTCCCATGGAGGACAGAATCACCCCTGGTTGAGAACTGCTGCTCTGGCCATTTGCATCCTTTGCTGGTTTTGTGTGGGTATTTGTTGCTGTTGTTGATTTCTCTCTGCTTGGCCAATCATGCTCCTTTTCTTCCCTCTTTGTGTTTCTTCTAGGGACATCTAAGAGAAGGCAAATGCCACCTATCTCTAGGGAATGCCATGGCAGCATGTCGTAGTTTCCAGAGGGCCCTAGAGCTGGATCACAAAAATGCTCAGGCACAGCAGGAGGTATGGGTCTGGTCCTGGCTGTATTGAAAGAGTCTGTGGTATATTTGAGAGGAATAGGGACTTGAGAGTCAGAACTGAGATCTTGTCTCACTTCTACCGTCAGTCACACCTGGGTGACTGTATGCAAGTCTCATAGTCTCTCTGAAACTCAGCTTCCTTATCTGTAAAAGGAGTTTTGAATATGATTTACAGCTTTGGAAATCTGCAAAAACTGGAGGGTTTCTGAGATGAGCAGATGTGTCAAAGAACTGATTTGAGTGAGGTTAAAAATGTTGAGTAAATTCAGATTTAGTTCAAATTTAGTTCCATCTTTACATATACCCAATTTACTCCTGGATGAGTTTTAGTGAGAATCTCAGAACTTCTGCTCAACCCCTAACGGTGCCTTTTACTTTGTATATCGAGTTGTGACTTGTATGTTTCTGACTTTAAGTTCAAATTGAGGGTGAAGGTTGATTTCTGCTAAGGAGTCTCAGCTACATCTTCACCAACTTGATGTGTGAAAAGTCTGTGGCTCTGATTTTTTTGATACAGCAAATTCACAAGGCCTTGTTGGTTTTTGTGGTTGTTGAATCTACAACTTCATTAAAACTTTCTCTTATCTGATTTTCTGGTATAGTTCAAGAATGCTAATGCAGTCATAGAATATGAGAAAATAGCAGAAACGGATTTTGAGAAGCGGGATTTTCGGAAGGTAAAGTACAGCTATGAGGAAATTTCATCTGTCCTTTCTCACAAAGTTCCGTGTGTGTGTGTGTGTGTGTGTGTGTGTGTGTGTGTTTGAAATGATTAGAAGAATAGTGTGGTACAGAAGAGCTAGAATAGTAAATTATCACTTTTATTTGGCTTTGACTTTTTCTTTTACTTTTTTTTTTTAAGACTTTTATTTGGTTTTGTTTTTGTTTTCTAAATAGTTTTAGTTTCACAGCAAAATTGAGAGGGAGGTAGATTTCCCATATGTCCCCTGCCTCACACATGCATGGCCTCCCCCATTATCAGCGTTCCCCCACCAGAGGTACATTTGTTAAAATCAAGTTTTGGGTAATTATAAAGCTGCTCTAAACATCCACTTGCAGGTTTTTGTGTGGACATAAATTTGAACTCTTTGAGGTTAACACCAAGAAGTGCAATTGCTTGATTGTATGGTAAAAGTATGTTACATTTTGCAAGAAACGACTGAACTGTCTCCCACAGTGGCTGTATCATTTTGTATTCCCACCATCAATGAACGAGCATTCCTGTTGCTCCACATCATCAACAGCATTAATTTTTTTTTTTTGCTAAGGTGCTTTTTTTCTTAATTATATTTCACTTTATAATGAAAAACAAATACAAGTTTGTTATTTGAGTTAGTTCCTGTTTCTGATACAAGGTGGTAGCCTCAAAGTGTGGGGTTAGTAGTAGTAGTAGAAGGAAAAAGCCAGTTGGAATTAAATGTTAGATTTGGCTAACCTGTTTTTATTAGAATAATGAGAATTAGCTTTAACTCCTGCTTTGTGTGAACTGGATGGAGCGATAAATCAAAAAAAGAAAGAGACCTCTTTTACATTTTTGGATAGTGTACATAACCTTTCATCACTACCGTTTTGACATTAGGCCTTGCTACAAAAGCACACTACTGTCCTCTATGGAGCTGTGCGATAGTACGTGGGAAATGTACGTGCCAAAGGGATTGGCCTGTGTGAAACATGGGAAAGGTATAAAAGTTCCATATATCTTTCTAGATCTTTGTAGTGGTTACTCCTCGTCTGTGTAATTCCTGATTCCCTTCTTTAGATGGTACTGGGAAGTAGGAAGTAGCTTTCACTAGAGTTTCAAAAGGGGGTGTCACTGGCCCACTGATAAGGATCAGTTTTCAGGATCACTTAAAATAAGTGTATCAGTCAAGGAATGGAGTTGTCACTTCGTATGTGGGAATTTGCTCAGTGCTTTCTGTAGCAGATACTCAAATGTTTGATAAGAGGGTACAGTTAAGTATCATTCTTAGGTCCCATACTGTAATGGTCTTTTATTTGGTAATAAATATATCTGATTAGCTTATGTAGAGTCCCAGCATTAACTTATTAGCATCCCTCCTCTGTCCATTGGTTTTAATAACCACAGTGGCTTTGTAGTGTGATTCATAAGTTTTGTTTTGCTTTGTTTTTATGTATGTGTGTTTGAAAAGCACTTCTGTGTCCTGTCACGTTTTCTGAGGTTTACATAGGCAAAAGCTTTGTCTTGAAAGGTGGTCTTTTGGATTTCTTTTCTTTCTTGCCCATTCTGGAGCCAGAATCCCCAGTTTGTGACTGAATCCTCTGTTTGTGACATCCCAGCCCCTCCCCACTGTAGTACATGGTGATGTCACAAATGAAGAATTATGATCCTGGCAAGGGAAACAGATGAACTTGGAGGAAACAAAGATCTTCTTTGCCTGCAGCTGTCCATAGTCATGGGGAGGTGGGGGGCGGGAAGTGAAGCACTAAGGTTCCAACTGACACTCCCCACCATGAGCCGAACCATCTCCATACAGAACCTTCTGAAGGCAGCAGGGTGTGGCTGCTGACATTTTAACTGACTGCTCACCACCCAATTACTTTTCTTTCTAACTGGGGGGAAAAGTTAGCACCATGGCTACCCTACACAACACCTGAATTTTCATATTGCTCTAGAACTTCCAGGGCAGTAACCTGTGCCATTAAAGGAGAGACGTCCCCACCACTAATCTTGATATTGTGGAAGGTCTTCCCAGTGCAACACTTCATGGTGTTAACCTGCTTCCCCATATTCTTAAATTTTAAATTTAAATTTTGAATAGGTGCTATTCTTGCCTCAAAAGCTAATAAGTATAAACAAATAGTGATAAGTGCTTCCCTAAACTTGTCTTCTCTCTGCCCCCTAGGGTAACCACTGTCCTCATTTCTTCCATTTCCTGCCACAGTTTTGTTCTACATAAATAAGCATATACAAATGTGGATGCTTAATTTTCTTTTTGCATGAAAGGTAATACACTATACAAAGTTCTATACCTTGTGCTTTTTCACTCAATAGGCCTTACAAGTTTTTCATATTAGTGTATGGAGAGTGTCTTCATTCCATTTTAGATCCACATAGGATTCCATCATATGAATGTCTACATTACCTAACTAGTCTTTTGTGGATGAACTTTGAGTTATTTCTGCTTCCAAGTTTTCAGACTTCATCTCTTCCTAATCCCCATGGCTAGATTCTCAAGAAGGAACGGGTGTCCCTTAACTCCAGATTTTGAAGTTGGGTGTGTTATTCTTGGAGGAGAATATGGTTCAGGAAGAATCTCCGAGGGATAGCAGATAAACCAAAAGTGAAAGTTCAGAGAACAACTCAGAAAAAACAGGAATATATGGAGAGCCTTTATGAAGCTGAAAGATTGAAATAATCCCAGCCATGTGTGTGTATGTGTGTGTGTGACTTGCTTTTTGGTTTATATAGTTTGGGACCATTGAAAATGAACTATTTTATTGGTATATTTTTATACTGAAATGGAAATGGAAGAGTGATTACCAAGGTACTCAGTGAGACATGAGCTTCATGGGTAGGAGGGAACTGTGAGCAATTTCAGTAATATTGGGAGCAGTGATTCTTTATTGGGTTCTTTTTGGTATTCCTTGTCTTACTAGGCTTAGCATGATGGATTATGCAAAGTAGAAAATGATAGTATTTGTACTAGAAGAATGTGAGTTTTGATCACATTCACTATTGGTGTGATTCCCTGTGGAGGCACCTTACCATTGTGATTAAGGTTATGGGCTCTGGAGTCTTAGATTGAATTGAACAATATCGAATCCTGTTTCTACCACTTGCTGGCTTTGGTGACCTTGAACAAGTTACTTAATCTCTAGTTTTCTTATCAGTAAAATAAGGGTAGTGATACTACCTACTTAATAAAATTGTTATAAGCATTAAATAGATTAATGTATAAAGTATTCATGAAGTGTTTGCTGTCATTATTATCTGGATCAGCTGGTTTCATTTCAGTGGTTTAATCAAGTGAGTTAGGTATAGTCTTAAACTCTGATATTACTTTCAATCTGCCTGTTGCCTGTGACCAGACTAAAGCGAAGACCAGGATAAAGAACTTTATTTGCTTTTAAATCAGCTGTACTTCAATTTAAAAAAAAAAATTGGTACCTAGAGCAGCAAGAAAAAAAAACAAAAACCCTTATTTGCTTTCTTTTTTTCCCACTTAGGTTGTTTTCTGCATGGACCGTGCCCTAGAATTTGCCCCTGCCTGCCATCGCTTCAAAATCCTCAAAGCAGAATGTTTAGCAATGCTGGGTCGTTATCCAGAAGCACAGTCTGTGGCCAGGTATGAAGTCAGGCTAGTTCTTCATTAAATTCTGGATACCACTGGACGAATGCTGTCTGGCAGCTCTCTACAACAGGAGTTGCCACATAGTCCTGTAGGTAGGCCATCCAGGGTGATCAGACTTTCTTGGGACTTAAAGCCAAAGGTTAGACCAGGTCCAAAACCCAAGGGTACATACAGTAATACAGTAGGTACTTGAGCTGTATGTGAAGGAACAGATACATGAATTTTTTGTTTTTTGTTTTTTAAGTATTGTTTTCTCTGTACCCAAGGGGTTTGCAAACTATAAAGGGCTGGATACAAAATTTTGGGCTTTACGGGCCATATGGTCCCCATTAACAGTAATTCAACTCTGTCACTATAGTGTAAAAGCAGCCATAGATTATAGATAAATGAACGGGATGGTTGAGTTTCAATAACACTTTATTTACAAAAACCAGCAGCAGGTAGGATTTGGCCCTGTGGGCTGTATTTACCAACCCCTATTCTAATAAAGATTGCATGGCACAAGAAGTGTGTAAAAATAAATAAAAGTGATTTATTCAGGGATGGGCTGGGAAGAGCTCTTAGAAATCTGTCTTCCTTTGGATACTTTCCATATTAGGCACGTGGTCAAGAAAAAAACTGGCTAAATGATAGTAATGGTGGGGAGATTCAAACCATAGCTGAATGTGCCCCTTTCTGGCTGTTGCAGTGACATTTTACGAATGGATTCCACCAATGCAGATGCTCTGTATGTACGAGGTCTTTGCCTTTATTATGAAGATTGTATTGAGAAGGCGGTTCAGTTTTTTGTACAGGCTCTCAGGATGGCTCCTGACCACGAGAAGGCCTGCGTTGCTTGCAGAGTAAGTTCTAGGTGCCAGATCTGGGAAGGAAAAAAAGCTGCTTTTTTGAGCCTTAAAGAGAGTTAGGGTGGAAGGTTTTGGAATCACAAGGAATGCGATAGCACTTCTTCCCGCTTTGTCAGGATGTTTGGTCCTTTCATTAGAAATTATTTCAGGACAATTTTTATATGCCTAACGGTAACTGTGATCACGTAGAGTCAGATCCTTTAACATCTGAGTGTGTTTTTTATTTTTTCCTTCCTTCAGTGAAGAAAAGATAGTAATGCTTATCCTGGGGAGTGAAGGTAAACCTTGGGTAACACAAGTCTCATTGGTATTCCTTTGTAAGTCTTGGTTTCCCCTGTCCACTCTGTAGGAAGCACCAGCGAGCAACAAATAGCCCAGGTGGTGGGGTTGGGCAGGGTAGGGGCTATGTGATGCTAAACTACTGGGATCTAAGAAGTTGAAAATAGACTCTGGCCTCTCTGTGTAGTTGTCTGAGGCTTTCTGGATGTGAACTGACCTCTGCCTGCTTTTCTCTGTAGAATGCCAAAGCACTTAAAGCAAAGAAAGAAGATGGGAATAAAGCATTTAAAGAAGGAAATTACAAGCTAGCATATGAACTGTACACAGAAGCCCTGAGGATAGACCCCAACAATATAAAAACAAATGCTAAACTCTACTGTAATCGGGGTACGGTTAATTCCAAGGTAAGCACTTGGTCTGGGTCTTGGGGCCTATGGAGATATGTTTAAGGGACAACAAAGAGGTCTTGGGAAATTTGCCCAGTGAGAGTAAACCAGATGAGAAGAGAAACAGTTGATATTTCAGCTTTTTAGGAACTTCCCTCTGAGAGACAAGCTTTTATTTTTCTCTGCAATTTAGGGGCACTTGAGGGACAATTTGGAAGGACATTCCCACCTGTTCTTCCTCAAGATCCTTTCTTCCAGTAAGAGAATGGCTAGAGGCTTTGGGACAATTTTTAAAGCATTTTAAGTATTGCTACTTTTTGCCTATGTGCTTGTTTTTTTTGTTTGTTTGTTTGTTTTTGTTTTTTTTTTAAGGAGTGATTTGGAGGAAATTAGAGTATGAGGCAAACTTAGTTTCTGTCTCCAGCATAACTCATGGTCACCACGCTCAGTTGAAAATGTCCTGAGTGCCCACTGCTGTCCTCCACAACCATAAGAAACAAGAATAGGCTCCTTGCTCTTGCAGAGCCATAGTAGTTAAAAAAAAGTCACAATAATTCTGATCCCTCTAGTTGGCCTCTAGAAGAACAGAGGATAAGAACCACCCTTACTACTTCCATGTCTTGGTTAGGCACTAACCTGGAATGGTAGAGGTAGTTTATTTTTGCAAATAAGTGTGCCTGGCTTCCATCATTAGAAAATAGAGGAAAGGGTATAGCTCAGTAGAAGAGTGCATGCTTAACATGCAGGCGATCCTGGGTCCAGTCCCCAATACCTCCACTAAATAAATAAATAAACCTAATTAACCCCCCCCCAAAAAAAAACTAGAAAATAAGTCAGTTTTGAATTTGGAGATACTGGCTTTCCCAGGACTAAGAATGAGTGTGGTAGTTAGGGGTCCAGCATGACTCATCCTCTCAGAATTTTGAAGCCATGCCCACAGCTTCTGGGCTCCCTCAATCACCCAAGATGTGAAGTATGACTGCTCTCTCTCTCCTGAAGCTTAGGAAACTAGATGATGCAATAGAAGACTGCACAAATGCAGTGAAGCTCGATGACACTTACATAAAAGCCTACTTGAGAAGAGCTCAGTGGTAAGTGCCTCTTGTAGGTGGGGGGAAGAGGGAGTTGCTGCTGGCCTACCAGGGGAATTGCATTATAGATGATGGAGCAGACCCAGGGATGTTGTGAGGTCATTTGGTCCTTCCCCCTGCCTCTAGGTGGGATTGTTCCAGCCCTAGGCTATCTTTATAGACCTCCAGCGGAGGAGATTGCACAAGCTCCCTCAGTCTCCCATGCCTGTGTCTTACGGCCCTCACGGTCAGTAAGTTTCCTCTGATGCCTGACCCAAATTCCATTTGTTAAAGTTTAAATCCATTTCCTTTGGAGATTTTATTTTGTATTGTACACTTTTGCTCTAACTTGGCACAGTGCTTGGCACACAGTAGGTACTCACTTAGTGTTTTGTTGAATGAATGTATGGTGCTTGGAAGAGGAAAAAGTAAAAGTATCTCTTGGAGATAGTTGAGAGTTGTGCTTATCCTGTTTTTCTGGTTTAGGGAAGACAGTCTTACGGTAGGAAGAGATTTAATCTGGCTCAGCCTCCCAGCAGTATGAGGAAGCCCCTTTTGAAGTATCCTTGTCTGACAGGTGATGCATGAGCCAGGACATGCCTGCCTAGATCTAGTGCTCAGATTTGCTTTCCGAGTCAGGTGCTCCCCAGCGCACTTGTTCATCTTACTCTTGAACCTACCACTTTTCTCCAGACAGGAACCTTAGCAAGGGCTAGGAAAGACCTCTCTCCAAAATGCATTTTTTCTTATTTCAGATTATTTCCCAGACAAAGAAGAACATCTTGTCTTTAAAGTTCCTAAAGTATGATACCGGTTCTCCAGCACCCATTCCATTCCTTGTCGGGAAACCTTACAGCCAAAGAGCAGGTGCTATGGTGACACCTGATGAGCCCGTAGTTCCTTCAGCTCCCTAGTCTCATCAGTGGTCCAGAGCATAGTCCACCTCCCATTTAGTTTTCCCAAAATTATCCATGTTTTTAAAAAAGTAGGAAAACTACCCGTGTCTAGTGCTTTTATTTTTTTCAAGTGAATTTCTACGTAGATGACTAAGTCTGTCAAACAGAAACTATGTAGAATGATACTACAGATTCTTTGAGACCAGCTGTCAGTCATCTCTTTGCAAACCACTTGCAGACAAACACAGAAACTTTAGAAGACAAAAGAGTACCCTTTGACCCAGCTAAAGGCTTATATTAACAGACACAAAATGCTGTATGTGTTTACTGCGGTGTTATCTTTAATAACAAAAAAGAATCACCTGAATGTCTAGTGGGGACGTGGTGGCTAGATACATGATACTATATCAGCTTATTGGAACACAGCAGTGTTTAAACGGAGTGGGGAGAAAACAAAAAATCCTTCATTTGTTAGGAGGGTAATGCGTTGGAGTATTATATTTTTCATGTGTGTGCAATAAACAATAATCATGAATTGCTTTGATCAGACAACTACTTATCTTTGTGGCTGAAACAGAACTGTCCTCTGAGTGGCTCTGCCATGAGATCCTGCCACAGGGGACAGCATGCACTGTTTGGCACAGTTGGCTGAGGACTTGGCAACAGGCCACTCAAGCACCTGGGATTGGCAAGACGTCCTGGAGATTAGTTCAAGCCAAAGCCTTACCAGAGGCTGACTGCTGCCCTAGTCTGCCTCAGCTTACCCCGAAAGGTGGGGAGGGGCCAGACTTTTGCTACATCTCTCATCATGGACTGGAGTTTCCCATTTTCTCTAAAGCTCTACTTACTTTTCTACTTCTTCAATTTAAAAAAATTATTTTAATGTAAGGGTGTTCTTGAATTTTAAAAGTGTGAGATAAAAATGCAAATCACTGTAATACAGGCTTGTTTGATACATTAATTGTAAAGGCCTGGAGGTCCATCGAGGTTGGTTGGTTGTCAGATCATTCTACACCCATAGCCATCAGTTTTACTTCTGTTTATGTTATATTCCATCCTGTAAATGGGTTCTCTGTGCTCCTAGAGTAGCACTTGTGCTCTGTATATGGAGCATTGATTTGCCACCATTTTTTAAAGTCATAAATCAAGATGTGGCCAGAAAAGCAGAGATACCTATAATGTTGGGCTTCTCTTTTGCCAGCCGTATCAGTAACACTCGCCTTGCCCTGGCCTCTAAGCCTGGTGGGGCTCTGTGACGTTTGCAAAGGTGGGCTTGTGTAGCAGCAGCGTAGTAAACTGAATTCTGTTGTGCAGGGGCTGGCTGCACTTTGTGGTCGTTTCCCATCCCCAGCTGATGGTGGCTTGTCTCTGGAACCGCTACCACAGTCTGTTTAATCTGTAGGCCAGTCTTGGAGCCAGTGATACTATCAGGAAAATGCCACTTTACTTCTGTGGAAGAGACACTTAAAAGGTTGGCGATCAGCCTGTCACGCTGGTTTCCTCTCTTCTTGGGCCGGGACCTCTCTCTTCTGTGCTATGGAAATAGGAGCAAGCCTCTGTTTAGAATCTCCTTTTCTGTCTCACTAACCCACATCTCTCAGATTGATTAGTCTTAATGAAAGCATTTGCCAGCAGCCACCGCCTTGAACTTGATCCTTCTAGTGGCTCACTGATCCCACTTCTCTTCTGGGTTGGAGCTAGCCCAGCATGTTGATTGCACTCTGGCTTTCAAAGCTCTTCCGTATCCATTGATCTAACTTCATAATTTTTCTCCTGTGTTTTAATCACAAGTAATCAAGTAGGTGCCTTCACATCGTCTCTCCTAAGGCAGTCCAGATGCCTCTCGATGGCTCTGAGTGAAATCAGAAGGAGCTTTTTCTCCCTTTGATTGCTTTCTACTCAGAGCAGAGTATCGCTTTGCTGGTTAGGTGCAAGTGGCATGAGACCTGTTTCTTTTTTCCTGAGAAACTGGAGGTTAATTTTTGTCACTGCTAGCTTAAGGACTCCTGTTTCATGAAGCATCTCAACCAAAAGTGTGTCTCTTGCTTGAGCCATGCTTCTTCCCCTGGAGTGATACTGAAGCCGTTGGTGTTTATGTCACTGTACCACCTGTATTTCCTTCTCAGTTACATGGACACAGAACAGTATGAAGAAGCAGTACGGGACTATGAAAAAGTATATCAGACGGAGAAAACAAAAGGTAAAGAAGTTTGAGAGCATGTTTCTCAGGGAACCGTGTGGTCTGACTTGTAAGTCCTAAAACTAGACACAGGAGTAGTTTGGTTCAGGGATGTACCTGGAGCTTATTTGATCACCAGCCAGGAAGAAGTGAACAGAGATCTCGAGTGTGTGACAAGGCACCTGTTTTCTGGTCCTTCATCCTCCCTGTCACTTTCACTTCTTCTGTGTGATGAGGCTGATGTGAAGAGCCTAAGTATGAGTAGATTTTTTTTTAACCTCCAGAAGAAAACACCATAAAAGCCCCTGATATGGTTAACAAGGCTTCTAACTTCAGGGCTTCAGGGCTGGGACCTGGTAGGGGAAGCCAGAATCAGACTTGTTCATTGACACTAGATATCTTCCTCTAGAACACAAACAGCTCCTAAAAAATGCACAGATGGAACTGAAGAAGAGTAAGAGGAAAGATTACTACAAGATTCTTGGAGTAGACAAGAATGCCTCTGAGGACGAGATCAAGAAAGCTTATCGGAAACGGGCCTTGATGCACCATCCAGGTGGGGAGATAAGCCAGGTAGAGCTGCCAAGCTCAGTCTAGTGTGAAGGCCTCAGAGAGGCTCTTCAGCTGGAATAAAGTGTTGCTAAGTTCTGTACCTTCCAAATTTGGGGAAGTACCAAATTCTGAAATCAGATGTAAGGTTTTCTTGAGACAGAGTTCTTCCTGTACTCCCTCTAGATCGGCACAGTGGAGCTAGTGCTGAAGTTCAGAAGGAAGAGGAGAAAAAGTTCAAAGAAGTCGGAGAAGCTTTTACCATTCTCTCTGACCCCAAGAAAAAGACTCGCTATGACAGTGGACAGGACCTGGATGAAGAGGGCATGAACATGGGTGGTGAGTTGGCAGCAAGTAGGGGCAGCCTGGGGTAAATCCGACAGCTGTGAAATGTTGGCATTTTTTTTTCTAAAGACACTCCACAAGGAGTTTTACGTGATCAGCCAGTGTATGATGTACAGCAATTTGTAGAGTGCACCTTGATGAGTGCCTTGAAATGTGAGGTACTGTGATAGGTGCAGAAAATAACAAACATGAATCAGACAGGTTCCCTGACCTCCAGGAACCCGCAGTCCAGGGGTTTGCAAACTCTAGCCCACAGGCCAAATCTGACCCATGGTCTAATAGATACAGAGTCCAACGAGGGCAGTTAAGCATAGCAGGTGCCCAGGGTGCAGAGTGGGGGCCAAGGAGGCACGTGCTAACAAGGGCTTGGATGTGCAGGAAAGCATAGCACCTTTGAGGAGTTACAAGGGGCACAGGCTAGGAGGAAAGAGGGTGCTCCAGGCACGGGGTGGTGAGGGCCACACAGTTGCTGGGTCAGACCTTGGCAGGCCTTAGAGGCTAGAGGAAGGAATAGAAGGTTTTCCTTTTGGCTGGAAGTTCTTTTTTCTCCCACTGCAAAGTGTTTGCTGAGTGATTATTTATGCATCTCAGACATTCCTGTAAGCCCTCACAGGCTTCAGTTTCCCCAGAAGATTTAGAGTGACGTGAAGCACAGCTGTGAGCATTGCTTGCTGTGAGCTCAGTTGGAAATAAAAGAAGCCCCGAACTATGCACAGTTCTCAGACCACTGCCTCTAATGCCTGCCTTTTCTCTTCCACTGAGAAAATCTGTTGGAATTTAAAATAAGATTGATGATGCTATATAGATAATTCTGACCTCTCCAGTTCAGGGGATGTACGTGTGTGTTTTAAAAACCTAGGTTTACCAGTAATAAACATTGCTCTGCCCAGCAGTTGAGAAGAGCTATAAATAGCTGTTGAAGGGAGTTAAGTAGGGGAGCTACGGACCAAATTTAGGCTCTAGAAATATATTTGCGATGGCAGTGGGGAGAGCTGGTTTGGAAAGGGTGAAGAGAGGAGGGAAGACACAGTAACTAGGAGAGGATGGGCAGGCATAATTGGGAGATAGTTTTAGAATCAGCAGGAGTTGGTTGCTGAATGTGTTGCAAGAGGGAAAGGACTAAGCTGAGAGGCTTTGGCATAGCTGACTCGCTAGGGCCATTCACTGAACTAGGAGACCCAGGAAGATGAGCAGACCCACAGGCAAAGAATTCACTTTTTGACACCATGTGCCTATGGGATCGGCTGGTGCAGATAAATCCTTCTATGCAGCTTGGGAGGTAGGCTGGGCTGGGGACATGAGACCTGCGGCGCTGGAGGCAGACAGGAGTTGGAATGTTTGGTTCTGTTGCTTTCACTGGTCACGGGATCTTAGGCAAGTTACTTGAGCTCCCTGCTTAGGTTTTGTTGAGTATAAAGTGGGAATGATACAATGTATGCAGAGTACCCAGCACCATGATTGGCACCTGGAAGATGCTTAATAAACCATGGCTTTTTTTCTGGGATACAGTGTAGACAGAGCATGGCATCAAACAGATGCAGTAAACCATAAGTCTTATTCTTACCTACAGTCTTGGTAGCATTTAAGTGATAAATTTTAGCCTTTTCAATAGCAGCCCCAGCATTACAGGGAGACAGAGTGTGGAGAAAGTCATGTCATAAAGTGCAAATGGCATTTCCAGTTGTTGAGAAGGCGGCCCAGCGAAGTGGGTTGAGGCAAAGAAAGCTTTCCTTTGGGACCAGGCTTGGAAAGAGGAGTTGGGATCACCCTTCGTCTGTGAAGTTTGTGGGAAGGAAGGATGTGATAACTATCTGGGAAAGCTTAGGAGACCTATATTCACTGATAAGTTCTTCATACACTTCTGATTTTTTCACCTTTTTCTGCCTTCTCTGCTTCTCACTTTGCTCCACAGATTTTGATGCAAACAATATCTTCAAGGCTTTCTTTGGCGGTCCTGGGGGCTTCAGCTTTGAAGGTGAGTGTGCCTTAGTTCCCAGACCATAAGCCAATACAGTGACTCCCCAGTTAGGCAGCACTTTGGGAGTCAGAGGGGCCCATGAGTGGAAGCAGCAGAATTCTCGTCTAGCAGGACATCTGTCCACTCAGGTGCTGCTGGGGATGGAGACGGGGAGGTTTCCAGGCACACCTGGCCTTGGGAACATTAGTGCCACATCTGCACAGTGTTAGGGAGGCGTCTCCAGGCTGCCTAGTACCAGAGCTGCTCTGCAAGAGTGAAGGTGTTAGAACTACACAAATACAGCCTGCTCACGTGCTTCCTTCTACAGCCAAGGGCCCACCAGCCTATATGGTACCATTAGAGGTTTTTCTGTTTGAGTTGGAAGTAGCCCTTGAAGACTTTCCATAATCAGGGTAAAGTGATCGTCCCTAGAAAACTTAGAGAGCCAGCTAACAAGCCCTTCTTTTCCCTACAGCATCTGGTCCAGGGAATTTCTTTTTTCAATTTGGCTAATGAAAGGAAACCATCCAGAACCCAGAAAATGCAGACTTGCTCAGTTTAACCTCGAATGTGGACACAGTTCACCTCCTCCCATCATCATGTCTCCACATACTTAGAGCAGTTTCATTTTCTCAGTTGGATACCCTGTGTCTGTGTGAGTGGGGTGAAGGAAAGGGAGCCAGCGCTGAAGACTGCGGGTAGGGGAGGGAGGCAGCGGGTGGACGGGCAGCTTGTGAATTCTTGTTTTACTGTTTAACTTTATTAAAAAAGAAAAAAAAATTAAGAGAATAAAATGTTTTGACCCTTTCTGGCACTTTGCTCTGGCAGCTGCTTTGTGTCACTCCAGAGTCAGTGGGCCAGAGCTGAGCCCCCAGCATGTAGCTGACACCCCGTGATGGGTGTGGGCACCTGGGGCTGGTTGGCTCCCCCAGCCTGTTTAGCTTTTGAGTGCTGAGCAGGCCCTGGGGATGCTCCCAGGCCCAGCCTGATGCCAGTCATGGGGCAGAGAGTTCAGAGAACACACTTATTTTACAGTAGGGGCCACCAGAAATCACTGGAAGCTGCATGTGTCCAAGCTAACAGGGCATGTGTGGGTCCCACGTGTCAGGCTGGGCTAACTCAGAGGTTTAGACAGGTTCCCACAGTTCCCACTGCTTGAGAGAGATGAAGCTGAGGACAAAATCCTGCCTCCCAGACCTTTGGACGCTTTCCAAGTGGGACAGGCAGCCCCTGGGGCCCAGGGATCTGGGCACTGACACCGGCTTACTTAGTTGGAAACACTACTCTTAGCAAATGCCCCTTGCCTCTTCCACTGGTGTCCCTTTCTGCATGGGAGGCAAGCTGGGCCAGGAAGCAGTGGCATATGTCATGCTATTCAGATCAAGCTTTGTGTTTGTGGTGAATGACCTCAGGAGTTCCAGGCAGAGACACTTGAGGCTTTAGCTGCAGCGCATACTTGGTGCTTCGGTAAGTAGAGGTGGGTGGGGAAAACCTTGGCCCAAATAGATGACTATTTCTCTTCCTTCTGAGTTCCCGCCCCTTTCTTTCCAGTCTTCCCCCTTTAGTGCCAAGGCCATGGTGAAATGCTGACTGTGTTAGGCCTGGGAAGTTCCCCATGTAGCTGTCCAAGCCCCTGTTGGCCTGAAGAGATTCTTAAGTATCAGCTCTAACCTTGTGTTCAAAGCGGCACTGACCTGAAGGTGGCCTTCCCTAGAGAACTCGGGGTCTTGCCGAGAAGTCTGATTGGATTGGGCTGGGCACACCTGTGGGCCTGTGGCCAGTTCTTGGGGGATGACAGGCTTTGTGCTCCCTGTGCCTCATTCCCAGCCAACCCCCACTGTCTGTGTGCATCTAAGACCAGCCTCTCTCCCTTCTGCCTCCTCATGAAAGCCAACACTGTTCAGCTGCCCAACCTCGCCACAGCTGTGCCCAGCCCGCAGAGGGGAGACAGGACCGATGGCCCCAAGCTGGGGGACAAAGGCAGTCCTAATGCACCCTGCCCTCGCCCCAGGGAAGACTGAGCTGGGCACAGAAGGGTGAGAGAGACTGCACACAGCTAGGATTAACATGATTTATTTCATTATCAGTCTTACAAGTTGCCGAGGTTGGGCAAAGCCAGGATAGTGACTTAAATCCCAGGCACTTCTGTCGAGTGACAACCCGATTAGCAAGGCCCTGTTACTGAGCAGAGGGCAGTGGAGGGCACCCCAGGAACCACAGCACATGTAGCAATGTTAAAAACCCTTCCCAGAGGCACCGGGTGGGGCTTGGCCCATAACAGCCAGGGTCTACTGCATTGACTCTTAGTACCTACCAGCCCCCTTTAGCAGAGGCACAGAGTCCTCTAGCGGTACCAAGGAGGCAAGGGGCTGGGCAGACAGCGAGACTGAAGCTTTCCCACCGAGGCACTGTCTCTGGCCTTGATCTCCCCATCCACACAGCAGAGCTGCACCGCTGCAAGGATGGCAGCCGAGGCCCTTCCTGGGGTGAGACCTGTAGCCAGCCTGGGATGTGGCTGCTGTTTATTGTTTTCCTCCCTAGTTACCAAACTGTTACCTAGTTACAGTGTGAGGAGGTGGGGACAGGCACTTAGGACCAAAGGTGAGAGGTAAACCCCTTTTGTACCCTGGTAAACAGCTGTAGGCTTCCTGGGGCTACACTGATTTAGGAAATGGGCTCTAAGCCCAGGGATCCTCCCCTCTCAAATGCATCACTAGTCTTCCATGGCCATGGTGACCACCCTGTGCATAACATGCAGTACCGCGGTGTCTCCCTGCACTAGTCAGCTCTGCGCAGGGCGGTGGGCCTGGGGGAGTGGTAATGGAAGTGGGGCTCGGGGTCGTGGCTCTGTTCCAGGCCCAGCCTCGTCAGCTTTGGTCCTGGTTCCTGAAGGGCACCTACCACCCCCTTGTGTTGCGAGCTTGAGCATTAAGAGGGGAAGAGTGTGGGCAGGGAAAGAGGAGCAGTTATTTTTACAAGTTTTTAAAAAGTTACAGGAAGGTTAACTTTGAGTAAAAAAAAAAATCATGAAACAAAGATCAAGCAGAGGGGTGCTTCCCTTTCCTCCCCCTTCCCTTATAAAGAGTGAGGGGCACTCAGCTACCCAGACACTCAGATGATGGTGCAGGACTGAAAGGCGCCACCCTTGCGGCCACCGCGTGTGGGTACAGCCTTGCCCTTCCCGTAGTATCCAGTGAAGATGGCCCTGACCTCCATCTTTTTAGCCAGGCTCAGCAGCCAGCGCCCGCTGCCCAAGGAGTAGAGCTTGCCCCGGCTTAGCTCGCCCACCTCCTCACCACGGTTGCCCCCCTTCTCCTGCCGCACAATCTCTAGCAGGTCAATGCCCGTCTGCACAGCCTCCACGTCACCCGAGCAGCCCAGGGTGATGTGCGCACGGCTGCCCCGCGGCAGGCTGTCAGAAGGGGACAGCTTGTCCACGTCGTTTGGCCACAAGGCCAGCTCCTGCTCGCTCAGCTCCACTCGGGCTCCTGTCGTCTTGGGTGTCACGAAAAGGGCAGAGATGGTCAATGTGAAGGCCTTGCTATAAGACTTCTTCACCACCTACAGAGAGAGGACGAGAGGACTCAGCTAGAGGTGGCAATGTTGAGAGGGACAGCAACTGCCACCAGGCAGAGCTTGCAAACATGCACAACCCATGGGCAGGTGCTTGGAGGACATCCTTCCACTGACACTGACCAGGCTACTTGAAAAAGTGAAGATGCCAAAGAGACCAGACAGCAGGGGTGAGATGCCAGGCTTCCTGAGCTCAGGACCGGGCTCCCCACCCACTAGCTGCAGGGCTTATTCACCTGGAAGATGGGGCTGATGCCAGAACTTACCTCAGCGCAAGGGCTAAAGGAGGGCCCAGCAGAACAGTTTAGAAAAGCGACAGGCGCCTGGCAAGTGCTGTTTTGTCACTGCTACTCGGCTCACCTGGTAAAAGCCACCTTGGTATCCAGGCAATATCCTGGAGGGTGGTTGAGGTCAGAGATAAATGCCTTTGGTCCAAATCTGCTCCATACACTTTGGCTCACATCATACCCGATTCTCTGAGAAAGCCCATCTCTCCCATCTAACCATAAAAGCTCATAAAAGCAAAAGCTATTTTGTTCACAACTCCTTGTCCCAACACAGACTGCCTAGCGCATAACAGGTGCTTAATAAGTATTGCTAAGTGATGTGTGGTTAGAGCTGGTAGTGAAAGCAAAGCGTCAGTGTATTCATTCAGGCAGCTGTGGCGGGTGCTAGGGATACTGCTGGTAAAAACTGCTGCCCTCCGGTAGCTTCCTATCACGTGAAAGGAGACCAGTGAACAAACAAGTAAAATGGCTGCATTAACCTAGGCACAGAAGTTGGGGAGGTGGAGGGTCAGGGACAGCTTTGCTAAGAAGGTGACCTGAAGGAGGCTGGAGTCAGCCAGGCCCACCGGGGCACCAGGCCTGGTGGTTAATGATCCCATGTCAGAGGCTATGAGAAGACAAGGGCTGTGTGGCAGGGGAAGATCTGGGACCTTCAAAGCCAATAAGCCTCCCTTGTCCCTCGACATTTCCCACTCCAGGGCAAGGCCAAGGCCTCAGACTGGGAAGAGGGTCCTCAGATCACCAGGCCCCCTGGAGCAAGGAACTCCTAGCCTTTGGAACAGGCTTAGAGAAACCAGAGTAGGAGCTGCTGCCCACCAACATTCTCCACAAATCTGCAGAAGGAAAAGGCATTGGTGGGCGGGGCCTGGTGATGACTGAAGGCTGGCGGCACTGCCAGGCGGCCCGGAGAGGGCAGCTGAGGTCTGTACCACTAAGCCTGCAGAAGCACAAGCTGGCCAAGAGATGCTGTTTTTCCTGAGGCTGTCTGGTTTCTGCCGGTACCATCTCCAGAAGACCCCGTCCTCTCCCCACCTCAGTCAGGTGTCCCTTGGGAGCACTCACATCCTGCTGGGTGTACTCGTCTGCCCCAGCGGCCTTCCCGTAGTCACAGAACTTGGTTGTGCAGTGCAGCACACCCGGGGGTCTCTTCCCAAAGTAGGTGACGAGTTCAATCTTCTCCCTGGGCTCATCTCCAGAGACAACTGCAGGGAGAGAGAGTGGGGCAGTCAGGGCAGAAGAAGACATTGCAACATCTATCACCAAGACCACTGGAGAGCCAGAGGAAAAAAGTGGACACCAAGCATACATTTGCAATCCACTACAATTGAGGAACCCACTACCATTCATTCGCTGATCAAACTAATAGCAACTGTGGAGCTATAAAAAGGTGTTTGTTTAAATTCCCTGCTTTATGTTCTGCAGATTTTTACATTTCTTCCCCAGACCTGAAAACTAAGGCACTTTTAACAGTAGGCAGTATAAGCCAAGGAAATCTGTACTTCACCAGCAACACATCCGAAAAAAGGAGAAGCAGGTCATGAAAAATGGGGTAGAAAGAAGAAGTGGGAAACTATGTGGTAAAATGGAAGGAGCCAGAAAGAGCGTAATTAACATCCAGCCCACTTCCAAGCCATGTGACCTGGGGCAAGTGATTGACCCTTATCTGTCAATCAAACAAGTAGGGTGACCACACACCCCAGTTTTCCCAGGACCACCCAGGTAAACTATTCATCATGTCCCATTTTGCTTAGGCCACTTGGACAAGAAGCTACCTGGTCACTGTATTCGTAGGTATCTTGCAGGCTTGGTGAATGAGAGCCATGATGGGCCTGGTGCAGGAAGGGTCTTGGGAGATAATGGGATGATATTAGGTGGCTGGTAGTTTCGACGAGACTTGGGGTATCTGCAATTTCAATTTCCACACTCCAAGCCTTGTGGCTAGCTTCAGAATCACTGGGTTTTTCCTGTTTACTCCCAGAGTTGAGTCCCTGTGAGGATGTCTCACCCTCCACAGGGGAGGGAGACCTCTACTCAAGGCAGCCCTTGTTCACGGCCCATTACATTTCTCTCACTGTATCCTGGGCAGAAAGGTTCCAGTTTTTAATGGTAAAAGCAGCTTCAAGAGGCTGTCACTCTCCAGGGCAGAACCAGCTCTAACCAGGAGCCCTGCCTCGGGTGCTTCTGTCATAGGTAGAAGGCTCACACCTGCCTCCCAGGCAGGCACAACGGTTCTCTGGATCCCAGCATCCAAGTTTTAGGAGCTGAGAAAATAGTTCTCTAACATAGGCACAAATTACCTCCGAACAACACAAAGACACAGATGGGGATATTTCAACTATAAAGACAGTCTAAAATCAGGGGGAACTAGGAATGGGTTAAAAGAATGAATGGGTTAGTGAGTGATAACATCCCCAACAGACCACTGGAGAACGAGGGTCACCAGGGTCCTTCCCTACCCCAAACCTAACCTCTCACTGGAGCAAGCCGCCCTTGCCAGGAAAGAACTCTGGTCCAGCCCAACATGGGAAACCCCTGCTAGAGGTGACAGAGCCCAGGGCTCTCACTACGGCTTTGGGAAAAACCCACACCCCTCCTGGGCGTTTTTCCATCTGCAAAACGAGGGGCTGGACGGCGAGACTGTTCTCTGGAGCTGTGGGATGCCACAGGAGGTGCGCTGGGTAGCCCCAGGCCTGGGAACCATCCCCAGTGGTGTCACAACAGTCCTAGTTACAACTGTTTTGCAGCTTAGGATCCCACAGCACATTTTATTTTAGAAAATGACTTCTGCTAAAAATGAGTTTGGAAATATTGGGTCAGGTTCTCCCTCCAGTGTTCCATGAAATGGTGATGATGCTACGTGATTTGTTTTTCCCACTGCTAAGACGGGGTCAGTGGTTTAGATCCAGGCTGGGAGAGGGCAGTGGGGAGAGGAGGGCAGAAGGAAGGGTGCAGTGAGAGGGAAGGTACCTGGCAAACGCTTCTCCCATTTCCCACTGAGTGTCACCAGCCAAGGCTGCCTCTGCTGGGAGGGACCAGGTGAGCCTCACCTGCCCGCCCCTCAGTGCCTTAAGAACAATGGCCCTGTGCATGCATCACCCTATGCCCAGCAAGGGGAGCTTATGAACCAGGCTAACTGCCCCCAGCCCACCACCTACAGTGTCGTAGCTCCTTCTTGAAGGCCTTATGGTTGCCCAGCTCTTCCAGGAAGGTTTGGCCGGCTTTGCGGAGACTCTCAGAACTCTTCTTGGTCAGGAACCAGCCGAAGTAGAGTGGCAGGAAGTCCTTCTCCAGCCCAGGCTTCAGCTTCTTCAGGTCGTCGGCCGACAGCTGCCACTGGTTCTTCTCCTTGAGCTGGGCACAGTCCAGCCGCCACGCTGTCTTGGGCTCCACCAGCACCACCTGGTACTGGTACTGGTCAGCCATTTCAAAGAGCTGCTCCAGCCGCTCCCGCTCATGGTTGGTGTCATCCAGCACGAGGACTCGGATGTCCCGGCGGCAGTAGGCAGCCAGGTCCTCGTCCAGCTGCTTGTACTCCTCAGAGAAGGCTGCCCGAGAGCCGGGAGTGATCTTGTAAGCGTCGGCCGACACCATCTTGGTGCCATCCCGGTACCTGTCCACGATGACCCGGGCCAGCGTGGACTTGCCACTCCCAGGCAGGCCACGCAGGATGAAGAGTGTCTTGCACTCCTGCAGTGTGGCCACCGTCTCCTCGTCCTGCAGGAAGGGAAACTGCAGCTCTGGCTTGTCCTTGGCCCCTGAGGATGACATTTTTCGGAAGAAGATCTTGGGCAGGAACGTTTGGCTCTTTCGGGAGAAGCCTCTATTCTGTGTGGGGAGGGGAAGACAGATGTCAGCCAGGTCCCTCTGGGCCACCCTGCCAGCCTTGCCCCCTTGTCTCAGGCCTCGTTCTAACCAGGAACCCCTGCTCGGGGCACTTGGCTCTGAGTTACAGGTACCCCCAGTGCTGTGGGTGTCTTCCCAAGCTGTGGAGTGCTGGACCTCCTCTTCTTGGTCCTTGTGACCTGACAGCTTCTAGTTGTGCAGGATGGAGAGGGATGCTGGTCTGAGCTGCTCTAAACGCTTTCTTTCCTCTAGTGAGAGCTGTAACCTCAAGGATCACCCACTACTGCCCCCTTGAAAGGGAAACTGTGCTGGAAGTGAGGCAGAGGAGGGCCTGAAGCCTGCAGTCCTAGGGGCAGATCCTAACTTTATATTCCTGTCACCTATTAAGAATGATCCCTTTGGAGGTGGGGGGCTCTGTGTCTGGGCAAAGCCACAGCTGCCCTGGCTCTGAGTGTGCAGAGGAAGGTGGGGGTAGAGAAGGGTTACCCAAAGCCTCCCTTCCCCCAACAATGCCAGCAACAGATAATACTCTCTTGTCTGGGATGGGGGGACAATGGTCCCACAGAAGGGCTGTTGGGGGGCAGGGCAGGAGAGCGCCAAACAAAGGGCTCATTCACCATGCCTGCCACCTCCTCCTCTGTCCCAGGCCCCCCACAAAGTCGTGGTCTTTGTGCCTGCCCCAGGACCGGGCGATACAGGGCACCTGCGTCCAGACTGTAGCTCTGCCCACCTCTTTGCTGTGTGTCAGCAGCACCTCTCTGAGCCAGTCGTCTTCCTGCCTGCTAAAAGCCACAAGCAATAACAGTTTTTACTGTAAACTGCCTTCGCTAACCGAGAAGCTCCACCTCCCTCTAGCACTCTGAGAGCTCAGCTGTAGTTTTCTCAGACTAGGCCCTGGGAGGAGGAGGGCGTCGAATGCTCGCCCAGCGCGGGGCCCATAGTGCGCTGCCCCGACCCACTTGCTACCGGGGTCTGCCCCGAGACAGCAGCTTCTGCAGCCCAGTTCCCTTCCTCTAGTGCCGTCCCCACTCTCCCCGCGTTACTCCTACCTCAGGACCGGGCCGGACTGCCAAGAAAGCCCCAACTCCACTCCGGACCCTCGGGTCCTCATTTGCATGCCACTTCCTCCCCCCAAACCCCGCAGTACTGCCGTTTTCTATTAAGGTGCTACCCGGGGCCCGGTCCGCTACCTCCCCTCCCGCCTTCCAGCGCATGCTCACCATGATGAGGAGGGGGCGCCGCCGTCGCCGCCTTCGCAGCACTAGCTCTCCGGGGCCGCCCGCCTGCGCGGAGGGACACGGAGCCTAGCGGTGGCGCGAACCCTCACGGGGCCGCTTTACATAGGCCGGGGGCGGAGCGCGCGCGGGTGGGTGCGTGGGTACCCTCTGCGCAGGCGCGGCGGATCGAAACCCGAAACTGCCTTAGCGAGGGGAGGGAGCCGCCGTGCGTCCCGCAGGTGCGTCCGCCTGTCTTTCGAAGCATCTGTGCGACGGCCAGGGCTCGGGGTTATGAAGAGTAGGGCTTGTGCGGCTTCATTTTTCTTGTATGAGTTAATAATGAACGCCTTAAAGAGGAAGGCAGCCACCCTTCCCCAGACCTGCGCGGAGACTAGGTTGAGGCGAGAGGCATGCAAGTGCAAAGTTGAAATCTAAGGTTTGATATTTTACTCATCATGTCTTTGCATTAATTTTTTTATTTTTTACAATATCGCATTAAAGTATTGTTTCTCTTGCTTACTGAGTTTTTGGCCCTGCGTTCGTTAAGGGTTGCATCAGAAATACCTCATTTGCCTCCCTCTAGTTCAGCCCAGTCCCAGCCTAAAGTCAGACTCTGTTCCACCAGTCTCAACCCTTCTAGGAATTATGGAGATGGGACTAGGATGGCAATGGCCAAAGGGCGGATGAATAATGTAGTAAAATCCTAACTCATCCACTGAGGCAGCTGCTCAGTCGCCTCCTCAGTGAGGACACTAAAAGCTGGGGCGGATTTTCTGGAGCTTCCTGTGTACCAGGTGCTGTGCTAAGCACCCATATAATCCTCACATCAATCCCTGAGGCAGGTACTCCTTATACCAAGGAGGAAACAAGCTTGGGGAGCCTGGTTTACTTGACTGTACGGCTCCACTGTGGCGCAGGGGTGTCCAGCCGCAGCTCCTACTCCCGGCTGCTCCGTTCTTGGGCAGACATCTCCCTCCGGGCTCCTAGAGTTCCACCAGGGACTGCATACACTTCATTCTGCTTTCAAGGCTTAAGGGTTTACAAGTAGGTCTCCCTCACTGTGTGATGGCTGAGGCCGAACCATCTTTATTTCTTCCAGACAGCCTCCCACAGTGCCCTGCACACAGCAGGTACTCAGCAGGACGAACCAATGGCCAGCAGCTGGACACACATACCTCTACTCCCAGGCTTCTTTCCTTCTCTTTCCTCCCCGCTTTAAGCTTTCTGGGTTCTTTGGAGCTCACCTGTTTCTTCAGTCTCCTCAAACCCTTTCCTCTTAGCACCATGCTCATTTCTTTCATGAGGACCTTGGACAAGGCCTGGGGGAGAGAACCACTTTGGTCACACTCTAGGTCAGGCTTTGTTTGGGGGTCTGCGTGCTTCTCACCGAATCAGAGTAAGGGCAGAGTTCTGCTTGGAAAGTAGTACCCCATGCCTGCTCATTCATTCTCTAAGCCTCTTCTAAGAATGGATGGGGGTGAGGAGGCAAAATGACAGACTCAGTGTTTGTAAGACTGAAAGATGCATATTTAAAGGGAAAACAGTAATAGAGATGGAGATCGATCTGTGGGGCCCAGTCCACATTTCTTCCTTTTGGAGACAAATCTCAGCTTGAAGTTCCAGTTTAATAAGATCTCTCCATGGTCCCTGTGAACACCAGCCCCCTGATCCTAATGCTTAGTAATGATGGCTTCATTCACCTTCCCTTTCATCTTTTTCCATTTTTTCAGTATTTTCTGTTTTTTCCATTTCTCCTATTTCTCCCGATTCTGTTTTCCCAAGTTCTTCTGACTCTCTTCTGCCGGTTTCTGAAAGTCTCTTCTCAAGTCCTTCCGATTCGTTTGTGCTTAATTCTTCTGAGGGCTTTTGGTCCAGTTCTGAAGACCTCCTACAAATATCTCCTGATTCCCTTCTGCTCACTTCTGATAGTTTCTTGCCTCCTTCTCCCAATCTTACACCTACTTCTCCAGGCTGTCTTTTGGCAATGTCTCCTGAATGTCTCCCCATCATTGCCTCTTCTGTTCTCCTTAAGGAGCTGGCTTTTTCTGTTTCTCCTCTCTGCCTATCTTCTTCTTGTCTACCAGCTGTGATCCCCAGAGTTTCCTTAGACAAGTCATCTTCGATCTCTTTCTCACTCTCGATTTGCTCTGCTTCCCACTGCTTCATCACCTTTTCAGGTTCATCTTTCACCCTCGTTGTTTCTTTCTCCTTTGCCATCACTGCTGTACTATCCAACACAGTGGCATCTTCTGAAAAACAAGGGAAAGGAGGGAAGAAAGGTAAAAGTTTGTCTCTGGGCCTGGGGAACCCCAGCCTGTGGGGGCCTGTGCTTCTAAGAGACAGCATGCCTTTCCAAAAAGAGAAAGGGAATCATCATTTAGTGAGTGCCAGCCGTGTTCCCAGCACCGTGTGAGCGGCATAGATTATACCATTCAGTCGTCATAAAATTGCATAGTGTTAATGATTTGAGTTTGCAGTCCAGGGATCTGAGAATCTTAAAAGAGAAATCACACACAATGGTCACACTGCAAGTAAATAATTGACAGAGCCAGGATCTGAACCCAGTCAGCCCCCAGACCACATGCTTTCTTTTTCCCTACAAGAACTAGCACAGGTGCTGGGAAAGGACAGGGGTTTCTCTTCTCCAGCATCCTCATTCTGCATTTCTCCTTGTCCCTGGGAAACACATTCATCATCTATTGGGAGTTTCCCTGTAAAAACGTGAGCAGACTTGTTACCTGGAAGTTCAGATGGAGAGCTATTTTACAACCCAAGGGATCCTTGCTCCTTATTTTTACCAGCTACAGAGAGAAGTTACCAATCCCCTCCTGGGTCTCCCCCACGTTGTCTTCCTGGAAGCCCTTGTTTCTAAGACCTGTACCAGGGCTCTGGGTTCAGAGCAGGGAAAGGCCACCACTTGGCCGTGAAGACACATGCAATGCTGCCACCTGCTGTCAGGCTAGGGAAGTGCCCAGCACAGCCAAGGGAGGGAGGCTGCTTGGAGCATCTGCCATTTCCTGTTTCCCTGCTATGTCTCTTCACATTATTGCTCCTGTGGCTTCCGAGAGCAGCTCCAAGGGCATGTGGGGGCAGAGACAGATCTCTTAGGGGATCCAGCCACCACACAGGTAGGAACTGCATAATAAAGGGCTGTCACCTGGCTGCTGAGGAGCCCAGGAGTCCCACACCCAGATTCCGTCTGTGCCTGGATCCAAGAGGGCTTCAGCCTTGGTGCCTGGAAGAGGTTCTGTCCTCCCAGGAGCCCGGAGCCCCAGCCCTAGCTCACCTTCACTGTGATATGGCTGGAGTGAGGGCCCCCACGGAGGGGGCAGAGAGAAACAGTGTAGAACCAGGGGGAAAGCATGAGTTCCAGAGACTGAAAACCACTGTGAGTGAGCCTTTAACCCCTCTGCCTCCAACTGCCTTAAAGTCCAGCATATAATACTTATTTCATAGTGCTCTTGGAGGGATCAGATGAGTCGGTACCTATAAAGCTTAGAAGAGTGCATGGCACACAGGAAGCACTGAATGGAGATCAGTTTCTCTCGACACCCCCACCCCTCTGAGGCCCGGGATCTCAGCCACTTCCTCTTCCTCATTCCTTTCACAGGAGCCAGTCAGACAGCCTAGAGCCAGGGAAGGATCAAACTCCTCTTTACTCCTTGGATCCATTGGGAGAAAGAAGGTGGTAAGGCTAGACTGGCCAGCAAGAGCACAGCTGTGAGAGAGCCGCCTCTGTGGCTTAGCCCATCTCCAGGCCCTCTGCCCCCGCCCCGAAGCGCCCCACCGCTGGCCCCAAAGAGCAGCAGCCTGGAGCCTGGGAGGGTGTGGCTCGAGTCTGTGTGACCTGGGCAGATCAATAGGGCTTCAGGGCCCCCCTGCCAAACAGTACCTACCTCCGATGGTGGTGAGGATCGAGTGAAGTTATCCTGTCTGATGCTTAACCCAGTGTCTGGCAAGCCGTTAAGTGCCCCTCCCCGGGTAAGCTACTGTCACACTGCCTCCGTCTTTGCTCCTGCTAATCCTCGCTGGAAATGCCCTCCACCTTCCACCTCATACTTGGGAAACACTTGGGCATCTTTTGGGGCCGAAAGCAGATGACTGTCCCTCTCTGAAGGGTTCCCTACCTCCCCAGAGAACTGGGAACGCCCCCGTGTGGGCCCTCGCGGCAGAGCGCCACCCCCTGCTCAGCAGGCGCGGGTGCAGGAGACCCGGGTCCTGGCAATTCTAATTGTCTGGCCTTCCCCCTGGGCTGTGGACTTCTCCAGGGCAGGGGCCAAGCTTCTGGCTCCCTCAGATCTCACACACTCCTGGCGCGTGACAAGCGCTCAACAAGTATCTGACGAACCGATTGAAGAAATATGGGAGGAGGCTCTCAGGGCAGGCTGCGTGGGTTCTGACCCCA
Source organism: Camelus ferus (assembly GCF_009834535.1). NCBI lineage: Eukaryota > Metazoa > Chordata > Mammalia > Artiodactyla > Camelidae > Camelus > Camelus ferus. Next base: position 35,155,992 of record NC_045711.1, on the reverse strand, counting down.
CCACGGGTGGACAGCCTCTCTCTCCTGACTGCGGGAAAGGCTGGAGCTGCTGGCGGCACAGTAATCAGAACGTTCGGTGCGAGGAGCCAAGGAAAGTGCTGCGAGGACAGACGGGAGGGGAGCAGAAGATAGATTGTGAAGCTGCCGTCTTCGGGGCTCCAGGAACTCACCTTTCTCCTTATATTTGAGTATCTCCTTGTAGTCGGTTTTCTTCAGCTCTTCGATGATGCCCTTGTTGGCATCGTCCAAGGCCTGTGAGTGGCAGAGGAGCTAGTGAACTCGCTTAACCCTGGGTGACATCCATACCTGTCCTTTCCTCACCCAAGCCCCAACCCCAGGAGGCCGGGCTCTGTGCCTCCCACCCCCTGCTCGCCCCTCCTCTTTCTCCTGGTTCCTCTGAAGACTCCTGCCCTGAGGTTAACTGAAACTATGGACTTGGAATTCACACACTAAGTGGTATGAGAGATAAACAGCTGCAGGTAACTCAAACTCATTTCCCTCGGGTTCAGGCAGGTATAGGGATTTGTGTCTGTCTACTGATTCCCACCTTTCTACCTAAAGCTCCTCTTGGCTTCAGCCAATGTAAAGAGACAAAGCAAGCCCCTAAACCCTCAGCCAGGCAGCAAGCCATGGAGGGGACTCAGCCACACACCACAGGTGTGGATGGGGCTCGGGGCTGGCTCGCCTTCAGAGGGGCTGCCAGGGTGTCTGCAGGGTCCCCGGGGATCTGGAACTCAGCCTGTGAGCATCCTGAGAGCAACCCTGACCTCTTCATAGCAGCCCTCCCCACGACTTGCACGGGGCAGGGCACCACTGGCCTTGGGAACCATCTGCTGGTTCTGGACCACTGGGCCCAGATGTTCTTGTGCAGTGTCTCTGAGCCCTGTACACCTTCCAGCCAAGAGATGATAAGCCAGGAGGATGAAATGTCAGGGACCTGGTCCCATGAGAAGCCACTCAGGGCTGTGGGACCGTATGGCCTGACAGGCACTTCTCTCTGCCTCCAACTTTCAAAACTCTGCCCAGCCTCCAAGGTGACCTCAAACCCTCCTGGATGAGAACGGCCCTGCCCTGCTGCCCACTGGGGTTCTCACTCTGGCTCCCCTAGTCCCCATAGCACTGGTTGTGAACAAGGGGCTTGTGTTTAAACTTCCTGCTGACACCAGGTTTCCTGAGAGCCAGGACCACAGTCGTCACCTTTGGGACAGTGATAGAAGACTCTGGATCTGCACCACGTGGTACCCAGAGGCCACCCATGGCTATTGAGCACTTGAACCTTGGCTAGGGTGACTGAGGAACTGCCCTGTATATTTTACTTACTTTTATCTCCTTTCACTATTCCTTTTACTCTAACCCCAGGTGGCTAGCAGCTGACTGACCCAGTTCTGGGCAAGTGAGAGGCAACCACACAGATTTCATGTTTTCTCCTAAGGAGGTGCTGGCAATTTTCAAACTCTAAGTCCTAAAATTAATCGGGGAGATCGCAGCCAGCATGAAATAAAACAGAAAATAGAATAGAATAGGAAATATCGGTGTACATCGTAGAGGTAAATATGCTTTGTAAAACCTTTTTTTGTCTATTTTAAATAAAAATATGTGTATTGGTTTGCTCTATAAACTGCTGGCAGTAACAGACATTGGAAAGCCACTGCCGTACATAGACTGTGCCCTGCGGCTGGAGGTGATAAAAGCCCCTGGCTGAGGGGCCCAGGCCCCCCCCACCTCCGCCCATAGATGGCTGAGCAGAGCGGTGATGGTGGGGGTGGAGTGGGGGAGGGGAGGCTCACACTGATGATGGCCTGCTGCGCCTCGTTGTTATGAACCAGCTTCGCTCTCTCCAGGGCCTTCTCGAAGTTGTTCACGGCTGACTCGAAGTCTCTCAGCTTCACTGAAGAGCGGTGGGGGGGACACAGCACAGGTAGATTGTAACACTGTGTTGCATGATAGGCCACCCTGCAGGTACCAGGGGATCCTCCGGAGCATCCCTGGGCCTTGGGTGGCATCACTGGGCTGCCCAGCATCGCCACTTCTAGACATTCCTGGGCTGTCTCTCCACCAAGGACCAGCACCAGGGAAACTGAGCCTTAGATTTCAGGTGCAAAGGGGTCAGGGAAGGAAGGGGGTCTAGGCGAGGGGCCTGTGCCAACATCAACTCCCTCCCACCCCATCTTTAGATTGTTCCAGAAGAGGAAATCCATATTTCTTAAGTATTCACTCGGATTTCTTAAGAATACCACGGAGACCAAACAAAATATTGTAGGGCTGGATGTGACTGTGGGCCCCGGCTGGGACATCAGTGCCCACATTGGCACAATCTGAACACAGTCTGTGCTCACTCACCCAACCGACTGTTTACTGCTGGGGCTGGGCCAGGGATGCTGGCCTGATGGACTGACCGCCTGCCTTTGAAAAGAGCTTCATTTCAGGAAGGAAGGAGGAAGTGCTCTCTTGCCAGGGGCTGGAAACCCCATACACCCCATTCCTCACACCGCTGCTCCCTCTTACAACTGAGTACCCCAAGATCCACTCCCTCCCAAGAACTGCTCTGGGATCCCTGGGGAAAGTGTCTGTAAGTCAAACTGCAAAAAGCTAAAAAACAAATTTCTTCTATGTAGCAAAGGGAACTATATTCAGTATCTTGTAGTGACGTACAATGAAAAAGAATATGAAAACGAACATATGTATATATATGTATGACTGAAACATTATGCTGTACACAAGAAATTGACACATAACTGACTATACCTCAATAAAAATAAATACAAAAATGCAAAAAGTAATTCTACCTGTTCTGAAAGTATGTGGAGTAACAGTAAATGAGATCAATATACATTTTTTTTCAAATATACATTTGAAAAGGAGAGTCACAGTGTTCACTCAGAGACCACCTTGAACAAACGTCAGTTGTTGTCATTCTGACACTGCAGGTCTGCAGAGGAGTTATAACACTGATTCAAGGGAAACGTTAAAGATCATTCCTTTCGTTTTTAACTGAATCCGTAACCTCCAAGTTATCTTCTTTCTGGGAGCTGCTTTCCTCTTCTTTCTTCCCTCTGCATCCACAAATCCACTCATTTACTTCCACATTTTTGTTGAGCCATAAATTGGCTTTTCCAAGGAATTGTTTCTTATCATTGTTAGAAACACTTATGGGAAGTTGATGAGGGGGCAGGAAGGAAGAAATGAGCATTTCTGGAGCACTCACTATATACTACTTCCTGTTCTAAGTGCTGACACACTTAGGTATTACCTTCTTCACACCAAACCTCTAGGGACATACTATAATCTTCCCTATTTACAGAGGATGAAACTGAGGCTCAGAGTGGCACTTGCTAGGAGGGCACAGAGCCCAAGATCTGCCTGCTTTGCTGTGCTGGCTCTAGAAGCAAGTGGTTCCCCAGTGCCACGTTGGATTTTCCCACCCTAGAGTGGGAAAACTGAGATGGGCAGTGAATGGCCTGGTTCTCTAGGGGCCCTCAGGACCTGAGAAGACTCAGGACAGCATCAATGCTGAGACGTACCAAACGCCTCTCCTTCAACTTCTAGGATTACCTTCCTAAGAATGGAAAAGAGTTCTGGGAAAAGCTACAGTAACCACGTCTTCCCCACTTTGAAGCTTTCAAGGGGGTTTCTGTAGGTTTTTAGGAAAGAATCTATGATTTCTAACTAGGCCCCTGAGGCCCTGTGGGCCTGACTCCTCACTAGCCTTCTCCTTCCAGACTTTCCTGCCCCCAGGAGCTCCAGCCCACACAGGTCTCCTTCAGCTTCTTAAATCAGCCAGACTCCTGCCCACCTCCCTAAACGTGGCTCCTTTGGTTGGAAAGTTCTGCCCTCAGCTCTTGGAACAGCTAGTGCCTTCACAGTCTGAAAGTTTCTACTTCAGCTGAAAGCATTTCCTTTAAGATCAGGAACAAGACAAGGATGCCCACTCTTGCCACTTTTATTTCAATATAGCTTTGGAAGTCCCAGCCATAGCAATCAAAGAAAGAAATAAAAGGAATCCAAATTGGACGCGAAGAAGTAAAATTGTCACTGTTTGCAGATGACATGATACTATACGTAGAAAACCCTAAAGAAGCTACCAGAAAACTACTATAGTTCATCAATGAATTTGGTAAAGTTGCAGGATACAAAATTAATACACAGAAATAAGTTGCATTTTTATACACTAACAACAAAATAGCAGAAAAAGAAATTAAGGAAACAATCTAATTTACCATCACACCAAAAAGAATAAAATACCTAAAAATAAACCTACCCAAGAAGGCAAAAGTCCTGCACTCTGAAAAGTGTAAGACACTGATGAAAGAAATTGAATAAACAAATGAAAAGAAATACCATGTTCTTAGATTGGAATAATCAATATTGTTAAAATGGCCATACTACCTAAGGCAATATACAGATTCAATGCAATTCCTATCAAATTGCCAATGACATTTTTCACAGAGCTGGAACAAAAAATGTTAAAATTTGTAGGGAAACACAAAAGACCCTGAATAGCCAAAACAATCTTGAAAAAAAAGAACAGAACAAAGAGAATTGTGCTCCCTGACTTCAGACTGTACTACAAAGCTACAGTAATCAAAACAATATGGTACTGGCACAAATACAGACACATAGATCAATGGAACAGGATAGAAAGTCCAGAAATAAACCCATGCATGTATGATCAATTAATCTATGACAAAGGAGGCAAGATTATACAATGGAGAGAAGACAGTCTCTTCAATAAGTGGTGCTGGGAAAACTGGACAGCTACCTATTAAAGACTGAAATTAGAACATTCTCTAACACCATATACAAAAATAAACTCAAAATGGATTAAAGACCTAATGTAAAGCCAGATACTATAAAACTCCTAGAGGAAAACAGGCAGAACACTCTTGGACATAAATCACAGCAATATATTTTTTGAACCAGCTCCTAGAGTAATGGAAATGAAAGCAAAAATCAACAAATGGGATGAAATTGAACTTAAAAGTTTTTGCAAAGCTAAGGATACCATCATCAAAACAAGATGACAACCTACAGAATGGGAGAAAATATTTGCAGATGATGCGACCGACAAGGGATTAATTTCCAAAATATACAAACAGCTCACACACCTTAATATAAAAAAACCAAGTAATTCAATCAAAAATGGGCAGAAGACTTAAATAGACATCTCTCAAAAAAACATCCAGATGGCCAACAAGAACATGAAAAGATGCTCAACATCATTAATTGTTAGAGAAATGCAAATCAAAACTACAATGAGATATCACCTCACACCAGTCAGAATAGCCATCATTAAAAAGCCACGAACAATAAATGCTGGAGAGGGTGTGGAGAAAAAGGAACCCTCCTACACTGTTGGTGGGAATGTAAATTGGTGCAGCCACTATGGAAAACAGTACAGAGGTTCCTTAAAAAAACTAAAAACAGACTTACCATATTATCCAGCAATCCCATTCCTGGGCATATATCCAGAGAAAAATATAATTAAAAAACATACATGCACCCCAATGTTCACAGCAGCACTATTTATAATAACCAAGACATGTAAACAACCCAAATGTCCCTGGACAGATGACAAGATAAAGAAGATTTGGTGTACACATACACTCACACATACACACACACACTCACTCAGACAAAATGGAATGCCACACAGCCAAAAAAAAGGACAAAATAATGCCATTTGCAGCAACACGGATGTACCTGGAGATCATCATTCTAAGTGAAGTAAGTCAGAAAGAAAGAAAAGTGCCATATGATATTGCTTATATGTGGAATCTATAAAAAAAGGATACAAATGAACTTATCTACAAAACAGAAACAGACCCACAGACACAGAACAAACTTATGGTTACCAGGGGTTAAACAGGGTGGGAAAGGATAAATTAGGAATCTGAAAATTGCACCTCCAGGGGAGTGAAAGAAATGTTAGCTATCTTGATTGTGGTGGTGGTTTCATGGGTGTATATACCTATCAAAATTCATCAAATTGTACATCTGAAATATGTGTATTTTACTGTACAGGAAACATACCACAATAAAGGTGTTTAAAAAACTAAAATAAGTAAAAGTTTCTGCTTCAAAGTTCTCCCTCAGATGTGAGCGCAGGAAATAGTTATCAGTTTTGCTCCCTGCTGTACATCCAACTTGGTGCCTGGAAATTGCCAAGTAAGCATCTGTGATGTGAATAAGTGAATGAATGGTGAGGCCCCTGCGGGGATGATGGGTACAGCTCAGTGGTAGAGTGCGTGCCTAGCATGCACAAGGTCCCGGGTTCAGTCCCTAGTACCTAAACAAAACCTAATTATCTCCCCCCAAATGAAAAAAAAAAGGTGAGGCCCCTGATTAGAGCACCTGTCACACTTCCTCCCTGACTGGGGACAGCCTATGCCTGCGGCGGGCAGCTTAGTACAGTGAGCCCGAGCCCAAGCTCCAGAGTCAGACAGATCTGGGTTCTAATCCCAGCTCCACTGCTTACCTGTTATTGTGACCTGGAGCCATTTCTTTCTTAACTTTGTATCATGGACTATTTCAAATACACAGAACAATAGAAAGAACAGTATCAAGAAACTCCATTACTCATCACCCAGCTTCAACAGTTACCAAAATATCACCAATCCTGTTCCATCTGTTTCTCCTCACCCACTGTCCCTTGCTGTTTTATTTTTTTTTAACAACTTCATTGAGATGTAATTCACAGTATAAAAGGCACCCATTTGTAGGTATACAATTCAGTGATTTTAGTGATCACCACAACCCCGTTTTAGAACATTTCCATCACTCTAAAAAGTTCCCTCAGGTGACCTGGGGCAATCTGCTGAATCACTCAGAGCCTCAGTTTTTCCCTTCTAGAAAATGGGGACAATAATGCCTACATCATTGCCTGGTATAGTGATGAAATGCCAGAATGCGCATAGTGTACCAAGGCCAGAGTGGTGGAGATGTTTTGATGACAACACTATGCTGTTCTGGTCTGTGGCCAAGATCCTCAAGGGCAGGGCAGCTCTTGGGGACCCCCAAGCCCTAACTTAGCTTAGCTTAAAGTAGGCACTATTTTGCACTGGTCAAAATGCGGGGGTTTAACCCCTCAGAATCAGAATTCATCTGGGCAAGGACACCTTGGGAGGTAAGTTTAGCCCATAGGATGAAGGTAGGGTGGGACTCACTGAGCCCATACCTTGTGCCTGTGCCACCAGAATGCTGGCGTTCAGCTGCCACTCGATGTCCCCTTCTTCCTCGGCATACTGCTGGGACTTCTCGCCATAATTCTGGGCCTGCCAGGCCTGGTCCAGCTCCAAGTAGCAACGGCCAATCTCATGGAACAGCCAGGTCTTCTCCAGGGTGGTTTTGGCCAGAGGGATCTTCTCTTCCCACCTGAAGACATGACATACCAGGCTCAGCTTCTTCCACTCAGCCCCTGCCCTGGGCCACAGGAGGCCTGGCTTCCTACTGGGTGCAGAATCAAAACTGTTCTCCAACTACCAGTTCTTTAAGATTCAGGGGTGGCGATAACCCACATTAATGTATTTTTAAACTATTAACCAAAGCTATTCTGGTACATCTATGGGACTGGCTTTGATACAACAGTTGAAAATAATGTTTATAAAACAGCACTTGAATATACCATGGAATATTACTCAGCCTTAAAAAATGAAATAATGTCATTTGCAGCAACATGGATGGACCTACAGATGATCATATTAAGTGAAGTAAGTCAGATATAGAAAGACAAATAGCATATGAAATAATTTATACGTGGAATCTAAAAAAAATGACATACTTTTTACTTACAAACCAGAAATAGACTCATGGACATAGAAAACAAACTATGGTTGCCAAAGGGGAAAGACAGGGGAGGGGAGAGATAAATTAGGAGTTAGGGGATTAATAGATACACATTAGTATATATAAAATAGAAAAACAACAAGGACCTACTGTATAGCACAGGGAACTGTATTCAATTTCTTGTAATAACATATAATGGAAAAGAATCTGAAAAAAAAATATGTATGCATATGTCTAACTGAATCCCTTTGCTGTACACCTGAAACTAACACTGTAAATCAACTACACATCAAAATTTTAAAAATAGCATTTGAAATCACATAAAAATAACGTTTAAGATTATTGCTAAGCAATTCTGAGTTTCAATTTCCTCATTTGCAAAATAGAGAAAATACCAATTATTTCTACTTTTATAATTATTCTGCAGTTCAATTAAGATGCTTGTGTATAAAGTCCTACACAAAGCAAACAAACAAACCAAGAATACTGTTGAGCACATATAAGAGAACATCAACACCGAAGAAAGATTGGAATGATAAAACAAAATACCAATGAAAATAAGAGTGAGATTAGAATTAGTATTTGTCTTTAGGTGGTGGGACTGAAGACTCTTCTACTTTTCTGTATTTTCCAGATTAACATTTTTTTCATGGAACACATGTTTATTGTAATACATTCTATTATAAGAAGATACGAGTGGGTAGGTGAACTCTCACACTCCTCTGCCTTTTGGCACATAGATACCAGGAGCCATTTGGGAAGCCAAATGACATGGAGCAGAAGGTTGTGGCGAACAAGTCTATTTCAATCAAGCAACGAGGCCTGCAGAACAATTTCTCTGTGCGCTAAGCCAGTGGGCCCAAGGAGCTGGCTGTGTCCATTGCAGTCCAGTCTCCGGACCAACCCCTCCCCAGAGTTTCCCTGGGGCTGAATCATCACTCTGGAGCAAGTCACCAGCCCCAGGGCTAGCTATTAAAAGTCCAGAGGTTAAGCCATCCGGAGAGCTCAGTCTCCATTCCCAGTAACCCGACATGACTGCACAGAATCACAGAAGAACCTCAGAGGAGCTCCCAGAAGTCAATGGGCCACCCACTCCTGAACTTGCCCAAAGGTAAGGATCACCTGGAGCACCTGTTAAAACACAGATTCCTGAGGGGGAAGGTATAGCTCAGTGGTAGAGCTCATGCTTAGCGTGCACGTGGTCCTGGGTTCGATCCCCAGTACCTCCTCTAAAGATAAATAAATAAGTAGATCTAATTACCTCCCCTCAGTAACAACAACAACAAAAAATTAAATAAAATTAAAACAAAACAAAACAGATTCCTGAGCTCCAACCCAAACCTGCAGAGTGAGAATTTCCAGGAGACAGGCTCCGTAATTCATCCACCCAGCAAGAGCCCCAGGTGACTCTTGTCACTGGGTTATTTTGAGAAAATGCCGATTCTATTCTATTAGTTGCTCTAAATGATGAGCCCCAGGGTTTATGAAGTGGCTGGTCCATGGCCACCCAGCAGAGCCAGGAGCCAAACTGGAGTCTTCTCTGCCTCTTTGCCTGGCATCCAGGCCCCAGGCTGGGAGTCCAGTGGGAGGGTGGGATGTCCTGGCCCCAGGGTGGGGAAGGAGCTGTACCAGGTCACTTACGTGTCAATGGCTTGCTGGAATTTCCCAACTCGGGCAAAAACCCTGCCAATGTTGTCCAGGGCCCTCGACTTGGCATCAGGAAGATCACTGTGGGGAAGAAGCAAGACAAGGCCATTCTAGGCACCATGGAAACTGGAAAGAATGCAAAGACAGGGGCCAGGTGGAGGGACGATGCCCAGGCTGGCAAGGCTGTGGTACACAGGCCCTCTTGTGCCCTGTGGCCAGAAACGGACATTCTTGGGACCTTTCTCGGGGGCAAACAGGCAACAGCTTGCAAAGATAACCCCTTTGGTCCACCAACTCCCTTTCTAAGAATTTACTGCCAGAAGATAATGTGACAAGAACACTCATTAAAGTGCTGTTTATAACGGTGGAAACAATCTGAAAGTTATCAGTGCAATTTTTGTGTACGGCAAAAACCCCTGATATATTAAGTTAAAAAGTCAGATTATGGGAGCACATACGATGTCTATTGCCCTATTTGTGGTAAAAGTGAATATGTGGCTATTGTATATAGTGCTGCTATGAACACTGGGGTGCATGTATCTTTTTTAATTAGAGTTCCCTCCAGATATATGCCCAGGATTGGGATTGCTGAATCACATGGTACGTTTAGTTTTAGTTTTTTGAGGAATCTCCATAGTGTTTTCCATAACGGCTGCAGCAAACTACATTCCCACCAACAGTGTAGGAGGGTTCCCTTTTCTCCACACCTTCTCCAGCATTAACAATGTTTCTGCTGTACAGCACAGGGAACTATATTCAGTGTCTTGTAGTAACCTATAATGAAAAAGAATGTATGTGTGTATTTGTATGACGGAAACATTATACTGTACCCCAAAAACTGACACAACATTGTAAACTGACTACACCTCAATTTAAAAAAAAAGGTGAATACGCAAGCCTGAAGCAGGAAGCTGTGTGCAAAGCTTTGACGACGGAGGAAGGGGCCATGGGCCCAGGGGAGCAATAAATGCAGTGCTAGAATTTGGAGAAGACAAGGAAACAGATTCCCCTGAGCCTCTGGAGGGAGTGTGGCCCTACCGATACCTTGATAGTGAAATTGCCTTCTGACTGCCAACCCTCAGAGCTGTAAGAGAATAAATATGTTGTTTTAAACCACCAAAAAAATAATATAAGTGGGCATTTTTAAAAGAAATAAAGAAGGTTAAGTCTAACTAGTAACAATGATTACCCAAGGAAAATGAGAGTAGGAGGGACACTTTTAATTTATCTATATTACTTAAATTTTTTTTCACTATTTATGTCATCAGAAAAGAGATCAAGATATTTCCATAAAGAAAAAACAACTGCTCCCCCATACCAGTTCTCTACCTCCACCACACACACATTCTGATCTCTGCTTAAAAAAAAAAATCTTCCCAACAAGTAAAGCAAGAAAACCCTCCCCAACCCCCAGCTCCCTCCACCAGCGTCCCCCTCATTCTCCCTCCCCAGGCAACCTTCCCCATTTCCTCTTTGCCCAGCAGCCCCAGTAACCCTGCGGCACACTTCTGTGGTTTCCATGAAGTTCTCCTGATTCATTCTCCCCACACTGGCCGGACCTGCCTTTCTAAAATGCAAATCTGACCCAGCCATTCCTCTACCCCCAGGAAAAATCATACACATCTGCTGAGTCTCACCACAGCTCTGTGTGTGATGGCAAACATCAGCTACAGTGCATGCTGAAATACCTTTCTACAAAACCATTCAAAGAGGGAGACATTGCTTTCCAAAACACAGCCTTTAAAAAAGACAACAACAAAACCCAGAAATGAGCTGCTTTTGTTTAAAAAATCCTATGTATGTGTATATGTACATATATAGGTAGGTAAATCCATTGAAAAGGGGCCAGGAGGACACAGCTCAACATGGCCCCAGGGGAGTGAGGGGGGTGTGGTATTGGTGGTGGGGGAAGGTGGGGGGAGAAGGTCAAGTTCAGCTCTCAGCACCACACAGCTCTGGATCAAGTACAACACTGTAGACTTATGTGAAAGCAAACTCCTCACTGGCCCTCATCACTTCCAGGCTACAGTCTGTCCTCAGCATGGCCTCCTGTCCTCCCACTCCCCACAGGTCCTGTCCTCCCACTCCCCTCAGGTCCTGGCCCGGGTCTTGCCACACTGCCTGCAGCTCTTCCAGTCCCTAGTCCCTTTGTCTCCCCCTCCTTTCTGAGGCCCCCTCAGCTCCTCTCTCTTTGGCTCCTTGGCCATACTTTGCACTTGCTGCTCTGCTGTCTGCTGCCCCTGTTATGGTGTGAATAAACAAGCTGAAATATGTTAATGTATTCATAACCATAATATGTACTAAGGTAACAAAAATGGGACTGAGAAAGCATGCAATCAAATCACCTGTAGCACATTCCGAGAAAGGAATGAGGGCTGGGGTCACTGGAGAAGCTATTCAGACAAGTCGGAATTTGACCCGCACCTTGAAGGATGGTAGGCTTTGGGATGCGGGGCGGGCAGGGCGGGGCTGATTCCATTGAGGGATCACATGGGGCCCGCTGAACTCACAGGTAACACTGGAGACTCATTTGTGGACGTTAAAAAGGAACTAACATGGTTTAAGGGATACCTCTGTTTACTTAACACCAACTTAGCACACATTCATTTCATGCCCATTATGTGGTAGGTGCTGGGAAGGGAAAGAGTCTAAAAGTTAATAAACCTAACAGGTCCGACAAGATAAGCGTGGAGTGCGGGGAGGGGGCAAGGATGAGGGATGGCTAAATCACTCTGGGACGCATGGAAGCCTTCCTCCAAGAAAAGCACTTAAGTTTTGATGGATGTGTAGGAGGGAGCTGATGAAGAAAGAGCTGGCAAAAGAAAAGGCGAGGCAGGGGCAGAGCCACGAGGTATTGGCCAGGGCACAGGATGCCCAAGGGCCCAAGAAAGCCAGTCCCAGGTGCTGGAACTATAACCCAATCACTGGATTTGTTTTGCACAGAAAGGCCAGCTGGGCAGCAGGAAACCCAGGCTGCAGGAAATAGGCAAAAAGTGAGGAAGGTGTGGACTGAGCTGTGGGAGGGACGCAGAGAAGGGAAGGTACTCTAGGAGACAGGTAGGAGGAGGCAGGGACAGGACACGGCAGGCTGGCATGAGCAGTGAGGGAAGGGAGGTGTCTGGGAAGCCACCTGGGCTCCTCCTTGGGGACTGAGTGGCCAACAGTGCCATCTTCACACATAGGGAACTCTGAAGCAAGAGGTTCAGAAGGAAGATAAGGGAATCCATTCTGGACATGTTAAATTTGGGGTTCCTGTGGGACATTCAAGTGGAAATGCCTTGGAATCTATTGGTATGCAGGTCTGGAGCTTGGAAGGGAGTTCTGCAAGAAGTAAAGCTTTATATGTCTTTTAGGCATGGGAGATGGTTGGATTTAAAGTACTATGAAGACATATCTTACTTAATCCTCAAAAGTCCCATAAGTCAGTATTACACCTTCTTTAGACATCAGGAAACTGAGTAGGTGAGCAACTTAAATCCACACAGCTTCTAAGTGCCAAAGCCAGGAATCAAAGTCAGGTCTGGTCTCCAAAGCGAGTTGTTTGTTTTCTACTTCTGAACGGCCAGTATGTGAGACTCCTACTCAGCACGGTGGAGGCAGGTTGGGAAATGAACTGGGAATGGACAGCTTGTAAGGCTCAGAAGAGGGAGGAGGAGAGCACAAAAGGCAGGCGTGTTCAGGAAATACAGTTCGACGTAAGTGGCAGACTGACATCAGAGGGCTGTGTAGAAGTGGGTTCAGAGACAGCCTTGAGTGTCAAGCAAAGGCATTTGGTTTTAACCTGCAGGCAATGAAGGGCCAAGGCCTGTGTGTCAGCAGGGGTAGGAGAGTTGACAGGTGAAAAGCAGCGTGTCTCTGGAGGTGATGTGTGGGAGCAGCTGGAGGCAGGGAGAGGCAAGTGCTGACCTGTGAGGGGAAATGGGATGATTGGGGACTGGTGGGGCTCAGAACAGTGGGGTGAGTAGAACAGACAAGAGAAAGTCAGGAATGACCCCAAAGGTTAGAACCAGGGTGCCCAGAAAGTGATGGTACCTCTGAGAGGGACCACTGAGTCTTGGGAAGAGTTGGTTCCTGTGAGAGTTGATATTACAATAGTAATATGTATTTATTTGTATTTATTTATATGTATTTCTGTACATCATCCTCCCTTCCACTCTGTTGGGCAGGGGCTATTGTGATGCCCATTTGACAGAGAAGACACTGAAGCTGAGAGTGGTTAAGTGTTTTGCCTAAGGCCCCACAGCTGGGAGGTACAATTCCAAGGCCCATGCTCTTGGTCAGCACCATGGTGTCTGAGGGGATCCAACCCCCTACCCACTTGGCCAGCCTCCTCTTGGCCATTCTTCCCCTGAAAATATTTTTTCCAGCCTTAAACTTCCTGCTGCCCACCTCACAGCCCTCCCACAGGCCAAGTGTGTCCCTCAACACCCAGTCAAGTCCTCCTGGAATACACTTCTCACAGCACCGGGTCCTGTACTTTCTCCTCACTTATCACAGTTGTGACTTATTAGCCATGTCCCTTTTTGTTTCCCATCTGCAGGGAAAGGAGCCTTGTGTCTGGTCACTATCATGTTCCCAATGCTAGCAGCATCTGGCATGTCTGGGGCTGATAAATGTTTGTTCAGATGATATAAGAATAAAAACATCCCAAATTCTGGTTAAGATGGAGGAGGAATAGGACCATGAGCTCACTTCCCCTCATGACTGCAAAACTGCAACCGACTGCTAAATAACCATTGGAAAAAATAAGACTGGAACCTAGCAAAAAAGATCTTCAACTGGAAACATAAAGAGGGAACCAGAGCGAGACAGTAGGAGGGGGTGTGCTCATGATATAACCAGGCCCCATACCCCCAGAACTTAAAAATTTAAGTTGCAGAGGCCCTCCCACTGGAGTGAGAGTTCTGAGCCCCACATCAGGCTCCCTAGCCTGGGGTTCCGACATTAGGAGGAGGAGACTCCAGAACATCTGGTTTGAAAGCCAGCTGGGCTTAGCTCCAGGAGCCCCACAGGACTAGAGGAAACAGAGACTTCACTCTCCTGGGAAGTGCACACAGAATCTTGCATGTGCCAGGTCCAAGGACAGAGGCAGTGATTTCATAGGAACCTGGGCCAGATCTGCCTGCTGGTTTTGGAAGGTCTTCTAGGGAGGTAGGGGGCAGCTGTGGCTTACCCTGGAGACATAAAAGCTGGTGGCAGACATTCAGACATTCCAGGAATGTTCATCTACATGAGCTTTCCTGGAGGCTGACATCTTGTTTGGGTTATTAGCACCAAGGTCTAGCCCCACCCAACAGCCTGTAGGCTTAAGTGCTGGGAAGCCTCAGGCCAAACAACATACTGGGGAAGGAATGCAGCCTCACCCATCAACAGACTTCCTGAGCCCAAAGCCACCTCTAGATATGCCGCTAGACAAGGCCTTACCAACCAGAGGGCCAGGACTAAGTTCCACCCAGCAGTGGGCAGGCACCAACTCCTCCTGCCAGGAAACCTGCACAAGACTCTAGATCAGCCTCATTCACCAGGGAGCAGATATCAGAAGTAAGAAAACAATAATCCCAAAGCCTGTGGAAGGAATCCACAAACACAGGCCAGACTCTACCCTGGGACAGGCTGGACCCTGGCTCTTTGGTGACAAGAGGAGCACACGGCTGGGATGTGTATGACGTCTCCTATACAGGGATACTTCTCCAAGGTCAAGAAACATAACTAACCTACCTAAAAATACAAACAGAAATTTAGACAATATGAGCCAGAAGAAGAATATATTCCAGGCAAAGGCACAATATAAAATCCCAAAAGAAGAAATAAGTGATGAGGAGAGAGGCAATCTATCCAAGAAACAGTTTAGAGTAATGATTCTAAAGATGTTGAGAAACTCAGTAGGATCATAGATGCACAGAGTGAAGTTTTAAGCAAAGAGTTGGAAAATATAAATACCCAAACAGAGTTGAAGAATAAAATCACTGAAATGAATAATAACACTAGAAGGAACCAAGAATACACTAAATGAGGCAGAACAATGGATCAGTGAGCTAGAAGGCAGAGTAGTGGAAATCACTACTGCATAACAGAAAAAAGAATGAAAAGAAAAAGAAATGAGGATAGTTTAAAAGACCACTGGGACAACATGAAGCACGCTAATATTTGCATTATAGGGGTCCCAGAAAGAGAAGAGAGAAAGAAAGGACCTGAGAAAATATTTGAAGAGATAATAGCTGAAAACTTCCCTAACTTGGGAAAGGAAACAGTCACTGAAGTCCAGGAAGTGCAGAGTTCCACATAGGATTAACCCAAAGAGGAACACACCAAGGCACACAGTAATCAAAATAACAAAAATTAAAAATAAGGAGAAATATTAAAATCAGCAAGAGAAAAGCAACAAGCTTATAAGGGAACTCCCATAAGGTTATTAGCTGATTTTTCAACAGAAACTCTAAAGGCCAGAAGAGAGTGGCACGATATATTTAAAGTGATGAAAGGGAAAAATTTATAACCAAGAATACTCTATCCAGCAAGGCTCTCATTCAGATTTGATGGAGAAATCAAAAGCTTCACAGATAAACGAAAGCTAAAAGAATTCAACACCACCAAAACAGCTTTACAACAAATTAAAAGAACTTCTCTAGGTATAAAAATAAAAGGCCACAAATAGAAACAAGAAAAGTAATCGTGAGAGGAGGAGAGTACAAATGAAGGGTATCTACAAAGCATCTGAAATTAAGAGATCAGCAACTTAAAGTATGTATGTATGTGTGTGTGTGTATATATACATAGACTTCTACACAAAAACCTCATGGTTACCACAAATCAGTGTAACTATACAGTCATCAAACCAAAAGAGAATCAAAAGAGAGAGAGAGAGAGAGAGAGAGAAAAGACTTACAAAAACAAACCCAAAATAATTAACAAAATGGCAATAAGAACATATACATTGATGATTACCTTAAATGTAAATGGATTAAATGCTCCAACCAAAAGTCATAGACTGGCTGAATGTATACAAAAACAAGACCCATTACATGCTGTCTACAAGAGTCACACTTCAGAGCTAAAGACACATACAAGATGAAAGTGAAGGGATGGAAAAAAGATATTCCATGCAAACAGAAACCAAAAGAAAGCTGTAGTAGCAATAGTTATATCACACAAAATAGATTTTAAATAAAGACTGTTACAAGAGACAAAGAAGAACAGTACATAATGCTCAAGGGATCAATCCAAGAAGAAGATATAACAACTGTAAATATATATGCACCCAACATAGAAGCACTTCAATATATATGACAACTGTTAACAGACATAAAAGGAGAAATCTCCCATGTTCTTGGATTGGAAGAATTAATATTGTTAAAATGGCCATACTGCCCAAAGCAATCTATAGATTTAATGCAATCCCTATCAAATTACCCAGGATATTTTTCACAGAACTAGAAAAATGATCCTAAAATTTATATGGAATCACAAAAGATCCAGAATTGCCAGAGCAATCCTAAGGAAACAGAACAAAACCAGACTTCAGATAATACTACAAAGCTACAGTAATCAAAACAGTATGGTATTGGCACAAAAACAGACATATAGACCAATGGAACAAAATACAGAGTCAAGCAATCAACTCACACACCTATGGTCAATTGATCTTCAACAAAGGAGGCAAGAATATACAATGGAGAAAAGACAGTCTCTTTGACCAGTGGTGCTGGGAAAGCTGGACAGCCACATGTAAATCAATGTATTTAGAACACTCTTTCACACCATACACAAAAATAAACTCAAAATGGTTAATGACTTAAACATAAGACAAGACACCAAAAACCTCTTAGAGGAAAGCATAGGCAAAATATTATCTGACATAAATCTTAGCAAAGTTCTCCTAGGGCAGTCTACCCAGGCAATAGAAATAAAAGCAAAAATAAACAAATGGGACCTAGTTAAACACAAGCTTTTGCACAGCAAAGGAAACCATAAGCAAAACAAAAAAGACAATCTACAGAATAGGAGAAAATATAAACAATATGCTATTAAACAGTCAACGGATCACTGAAGAAATCAAAGAAGAAATCAAAAAATACTTTGAGACAAATGAAAATGAAAACACAACAATCCCAAACCTCTGGGACACAGCAAAAGCAGTTCTAAGAGGGAAGTTTACAGTAATACAAGCTTACCTCAGGAAACAAGAAAAATCTCAAATAAACAACCTAACCTTACACTTAAAGCAACTAGAGAAATAAACAAAACCCACAGTTAGTAGAATAAAAGAAATCATAAAGATTAAAGCAGAAATAAATGAAATAGAGACTAAGAAAACAACAGAAAAGATCAATGAAACTAAAAGCTGGTTCTTTGAAAAGATAAACAAAATTGATAAACTTTTAGTCAGACTCATCAAGAAAAAAAGGGAGAGGGCCCAAATGAATAAAATCTGAAAGTGAAAAAGGAGAAGTTACACCTGACACCACAGAAATACAAGGGATCATAAGAGGCTACTAGGAGCAACTATAGGCCAATGTAAAGGACAACCTAGAAGAAATGGACAATTTCTTAGAAAGGTACAATTTGCCAAGACTGAATTAGGAAGAAATAGAAACTATGAATAGACCAATTACCAGTACTGAAATTGCACCAGTAGCTTAAAAACTCTCCACAAACAAAAGTCCAGGACCAGACAGATTCACAGGTAAACTCTACCAAATATTCAGAGAAGAGTTAACACCTATCCTTCAAAAACTATTTCAAGAAATTTCAGATGAAGGAACACTTCCTAACTCTATGAGGCCACCATCACCCTGATACCAAAATCAGACAAAGATATCACACCAAAAAATTATAGGCCAATATCACTTATGAATATAGATGCAAAAATCCTCAACAAAATACTAGAAATCAATTCCAACAATGCATTACAAGGATCAAACACCGTGATCAAGTGGGATTTATCCCAGGGATGCAAGGATTTTTTCAGCATCTGCAAATCAATCGATGTGATACACCACATTAACAAATTGAAGAATAAAAACCACATGATCATCTCAATAGATGCAGAAAAAGCTTTTGATAAAATTCAACATCCATTTATGATTAAAAAAAAACTCTCCAGAAAATGGACATAGATGGAACATACCTTAACATAATAAAGATCATATATGACAACCCCACAGAAAACATCACTCAATGGTGAAAAGCTGAAAGTATTTCTTCTAAGATCAGGAACAAGACAAGGATGCCCACTCTTGCCACTTTTATTCAACACAGTTTCGGAAGTCCTAGCCATAGCAATCAGAGAAGAAAAAGAAATAAAAGGAATCCAAATTGGAAACGAAGAAATAAAACTGTCATTTTTTGCAGATGACACGATACTATACATAGAAAACCCTAAAGAAGCTACCAGAAAACTACGAGAGCTAATCAATGAATTTGATAAAGTTGCAGGATACAAAATTAATACACAGAAACCAGCTGCATTTCTATACACTAACAACAAAATAGCAGAAAAAGAAATTAAGGAAACAATCTAATTTACCATTGCACCAAAAAGAATAAAATACCTAGGAATAAACCTACCCAAGGAGGCAAAAGACCTGTACTCTGAAAAGTATAAGACACTGATGAAAGACGTTGAAAATGACATAAACAGATGGAAAGATACACCATGTTCTTGGATTGGAAGAATCAATATTGTTAAAATGGCCATACTACCCAAGGCAATATATGGATTCAACACAGTCTCTATCAAATTACCAACGACATTTTTCACAGAGCTGGAACAAAAAATATTAAAATTTGTATGGAAACACAAAAGACCCTGAATAGCCAAAACAATCTTGAAAAAGAAGAACAGAGCCAGGGGAATCATGCTCCCTGACTTCAGACTGTACTACAAAGCTACAGTAATCAAAACAATATGGTACTGGCACAAAAACAGACACATAGATCAATGGAACAGGATAGGAAGTCCAGAAATAAACCCATGCACTTATGGTAAATTAATCTACAATAAAGGAAGCAAGATTATACAATGGAGAGAAGACAGTCTCTTCAATAAGTGGTGCTGGGAAAACTGGACAGCTACCTATTAAAGACTGAAATTAGAACATTCTCTAACACCATATACAAAAATAAACTCAAAATGGATTAAAGACCTAAATGTAAGACCAGATACTATAAAACTCCTAGAGGAAAACAGGCAGAACACTCTTTGACATAAACCATAAAAATATTTTTTCTTCTTTTTTATTGAGTTATAGTCAGTTTACAATGTTGTATCAATATAAAAATATTTTTTTCAAACCAGCTCCTAGAGTAATGGAAATAAAAGCAAAAGTAAACAAATGGGACCTAATTAAACTTAAAAGCTTTTGCACAGCTAGGGATACCATCAACAAAACAAAAAGACAACCTACAAAATGGGAGAAAATATTTGCAAATGATGCGACTGACAAGGGACTAATTTCCAAAATATACAAATGGCTCATACAGCTTAATATAAAAAAAAAAACAACTCAGTCAAAAAATGTTCAGAAGACCTAAATAGACATCACTCCAAAAAAAAAAAAAAAAGACACATTATAAACTTATTTACAAAACAGAAATAGACTCACAGACATAGAAAACAAACTTATGGTTACCAGGGGGTTAAGGGGGTAGGAAGGATAAATTGGGATTTTGAAATTTACACCTCTTGGAGAATGATGGAAATGTTAGCTATCTTGATTTTGGTAGTGGTTTCATAGATGTATACATTTATGAAAATTCATCAAATTGTATATTTGAAATATGTGTAGTGTACTGTATAAAAATTATACCACAGAAAAGTTGTTCAAAAAACAATATCCCTAAGAGCCAAACCACTGGGAGCTTTTTGGCGTCTGGGGCCACTACCTTTCTCTTCGTGGCAAAAAAGCTGACAGCCTAGGTTTGCCCTTGTCCTGGGCAGGTTGTTCCTCCCTGCAGGGGAATCCACCTCAGACACTCAGGGCAGAAAATGGGAGTTCAGCCACCAGCAGCCCTGGCAAAAGGTGGAGATGAAGCCCCAGCCCCTGGCCTCTGGAGGCCCACGGGCCTTGGCTGCTTGGCCTTGCAAGCACTTGCAGGCACTCACTGTTCCTTGGCGATCTCCAGGTCCTTCTTGTGGCTCTGCAGGGCTGCCACCATCTGCCCCATCTCAATCTGGGCATTCCCAATGCAGCTGTACAAGTTTCCCACCAGCTCATCCTTGTTGGGCACCTCTTCTTTGTTCCATTCCAGCACCTTCTTCAGCACTTTCTCAGCTTTTTGAAGGCTGCCTTCAGCACTGCCGCTGGTCAGCACTGGGAAGGGGAAAGAAGGGATGTGGAGGTGAGTGCAGCCTCCTCCTGGCTAACAGGTGAGCCTACTGCCCCCCCAAGAGACTGTCCCCAGTCCAGCGAAGCCAGGGGCTCAGGCTACTACGTGGCTTCGTCCCCACCTGGCCACGGCTCCGTTCTCTTGAGACCACCACCTACACACGTCAATGTCCTCCAGGCTCTTCAGGATGTAGCGGGCTGTCTGCGACGGACGGCGTTTGTGGTCCCGCAACCACTTCTCTTGCATCAGCTTCCGGTCCCGCTCCCTGGCGTAGATGGGCTTCTGCTGCCTCCAGAAGTCACTGCGCATGTCCAGGTAGTTGATGCCCGTCATGATGAAGTCCTCCACAGTCAGGCCACGCTTGATGGTGCCTTTGATCAGGTCTGTGGGGAAAAGTGTGGGGAAGAACCAACCAAAACAGGCATCTAAGGGTCGCCTCCTCTTGGCTCGGGGTCCCCCTATGGGGACCTCTGCCTGGAATTGCGGAAACAGTGATGAAAGCAAGAGCACGTGGGTGGGAGAGTGGGTCTATCTGGGTCCAGATGAGGCCAGAGCCCCTCTTTCAGGCACTTAGTGCAGAGGCCCCTTACGGCAAGACATGAGGAGCTAGCAGAAGGGGCAGCTTTCTGAAAAGTCTCCAGCCCTTCAGTCTCCCTTGTTTCAAGCTGTGTCCTCAGAGGAGACTGAGTGTGCACAACCTGGTTCAGGTTGCCAGTGCCAAGTGATTCCCCAGGTGCCAAGTGGGCCAGTGTAGGCTCGGAGTCGGAGGGGCGTGCCTGAGCTCTGCTTGCCCACTCCACCAGGGGTTAGAGCTGGAGCAAAGCTGCAAGGCCACATGGGTAATATTCAGGCCACCTCTTCTCTCTACAGAAGCTCCTCTGCAGGGAGGGAAGTGCTCAGGCCTGTTACGGAGGAGACTTGACAGCAGTGAAATCACTCCTGAGACACAGACCAGGGGGGAACCATGCAGATGGCTTTGGGAAGTCAAGTACTGGAGAAAAGGCATTTGATTCGAGGGGGATCCCTGCTCAGGCTTAAGAGCTAATGGCAATACCCCCATCACCCATGTTGGACTGGAGGTTAGGAGGCCTAGGCTCTGCTGTCAACTCTACCACCAACTCGCTCATCACCTTGGACAAGTTACTCCCCATTCAGGGTCTCTCTTTATTTTTATTTTGTAATTTAAAAAAAAAATTGGGGGGGGAGGTAACTAGGTTTATTTAAAATTTTTTTTTTAATGGAGGAACTGGGGATTGAACCCAGGACCTCATGCATGCTAAGCATGCGCTCTACCACTAAGCTATACCCTCCCCATTTCTCTTTCTAGTTCTACTATCCTAGGATTCCCCTTCTAGCACCTCCAAGCTGGATTCCATTGCCCTCTGTACAGGTTGAAGGCTCAGGGGATGCTCCTTTGGGGACCACGGTGGTAAAGAAACCCAGATTTCTGGCATTCCCTCCCAGGGTACTACAGCACTTAAGAGCACTCTTTCTGAAACTGGAGCTCCTGGATTCAAATCTGAGAGCCATGTCACTGGGTTACTTAACCTCTGTGCCTCGGTTTCCTCATCTATAAAATAAGAATGCTAGCAAAACCTATTGTCAACATCGTATCATGAAAGGCTTTGCCTCTGGCTCATGCATTAAGCATCCACCCAGATTTCCTTTGCCCCAAGTTCCCTGAGGCAAACAAAGTATCTGAAACCTTCATCCAACAAGAGCTTCTCCAGATACTCCTTGTCCACGTAGAGCTCGCCCAGGAGCTGGCAGACAATCTTCTCACTCTTAAGTGAACTCTTCCGCTTGGACTTTGTCTTGGGGTGGTGTAAGAGCTGTCTCACGGGATGTGGCTTCTGCTGGGCTTGCATACGCTGCAAAGATGGAGCAATACCCAATAGAGCCTCAACAAGGAGTCCAGAGCACCCACTCAAGGCTCCCAAGCCTGTGCTCCCACACTCCTCCTCCAGGACTTCTGTGGGCTGAGAACCACAGAGTGTGTCTGGTCTGGGAACGGCTATTGGGGCAGAATCCCGTGACTGTCCGTGCTGGGCAGGAGCTCATTGCTCTTGGGCAGGAGGGCCACTAAGACCTGTGCTCTTCAGGCATGTATGGCCTCTGCTCTCCAAGGGAAGTGGAGTCAGAGCCAAGGCCCTTACCTCAGCCTGCTTGCTTAAGAAGAACAAGTCTCCTTTGTTCTCCAGCTTAATAGAGGAGGGACCTGCAAAGACAGAACCTGGGGCTCAGGTCGGCTGGATCCCCAGGCACAACCTATCAAATATTTTTATTACAGATGGTTGCCTTTGGCAGGAGGACCATGGAGGTTGTAGCAAAGCTGACTCGGCACCAGCCTAGTAAGCAAATTGTACAGGGTGTTTGGTTCAATGCTCTCCTAGGAGGTAAGCAGCCCCCACCAGCCCAAGGCCATGGCAGCCAGACTTCCAAACAAGGGAAGGCCTTGGGCACCAGGGGCCCCTCCATTTCCACACTCCGCTGCCCACAGTGGCAAGCTCTCCCCAATCTCACACCCCAACCCCTACTACTAAGCTGATGGGCAGAGCCAGCCCTTGGGGTGTATATGGTAAGGAAGCCAGGGACCAGGGAAGGCTGGAGTCAGGACTGTATTCTACCCTACAACACCAGGCCAAAAAGAGGCCTACTCATCTGGTTTGAGGGGGAGTGAAACAGCACTTCTCATCTGGCTTTGAAGAGAACCGGATGCTGCAGGGCTCAGTACAGTGGATCAGAGACTCGTCCTCCCAGTGGACAGTTCCTAATCCACCACCAAATCGGCAGCAGCCAAATCCCAGCACAAGACTCCCTACAGTGCTGGTGGTGGCTGCTCACCCAGTGGACCTCAGGCCTTCCTCCAAACCTACGGATTCCAAGAGCCTTCCTGGAGAAGGGCACAGGCCCCCTGGTCACTCACTTCCCACTGAGTTGTTGATGGCTTCCTGGGCTTTCTGAATTCCCACTTTGAATTCCCGATCAGGCCTCAGCTTGTAGCCTCGATGATAGAACACCAAGGCAAATTCAAAGTCTCCCATGGTGTACAGGGTCTCAGCCTTTTGTAAAATCCCCTGAAATCAAAGGAAGTCAAATCAAGGAGGAGAACAGACAAGGCCTTAGAGGACTCAGGTGTGGGGGAACAGAAGGGTCGGTTCCTGGGTTGAAGGTCAACAGTGGGATACAGCAGCAGAGAGGTAGCCAAGTAACCTATGAAGAGAAAACGGCAGTCAACTCCAGGCAGCCTGGCTGGTTCTTCAACCACTGCAAAACAGAGGCGGCTGCAGGCAGTGGCAGTGATGAAAGCAAGAGTGAGTCCCCCCACCCATACGTCACCTTGCAGAAAGTCGGGTCACCCTGGAGTGAAGCCTCAGCATCCGCCAGGGATTTCTCCAACTCCCCCATCTTGAGGAAGCACTTGGATCGGGCAACCAAGCAGTTCTTATCTCCATTCTGAAGGTGAAGAGCCTGAAAAAGGAACCACTCAGGTCAACAGGCATCAGGTAGGACAAGGTACAAAGCAGGACGGGACACAGCAGCCCAAACCCTTCTGCCAGAGTTTCAGGGGGACTCTGCAGGCCAGCAGACAGGTCTTTGGGTCTTTTCAGACCAAACGCAGCACAACACCAATCTCTGCTCAGTCAACCAGGCTGTCTGCATATGGCTCATCTCCAACAAGGTCAAATCACAAGCTATTGTAGAAGCCATTGGTTGAGATGTGAGAATTTCCTTGAGTGTCTGGGATTCCTCCAGGCACTCAGAATCTTAGGCTGTTGGGTACAGAACAAATTCAACCATGAACCTGAAATGGCTGCACAACACACTCAAAATACTACTCAAAGGCTAAGCATTCCAAAGGCTAACCAAATGGATTTAGGGACATTCTGCAAAATGCATTATCTGGTCCACTTGCCCTTTCTTTTTACATAGTTATTGAGAATGAATCACTATTTCAGGGGATTAAGATGAAAATGCCAGGAAAACTGAAACTGAGATTTTGGCCCTAAAGTGGGAGCAGAATGCTTCCCCTGCCGCATGTCCTCTCTTCCTCAGCTGGAGATTATTACTATAGTCTGCAGTGTATTGTCTGAAGCATCAGACTGTACCTGTCCCTGTCAAAGACCTTCCTACTTTCTTTCATAGAGAAAGGCCACCTCTCATTCAAAGCTGTATTCCTTCGGGGTGTTCTTTTCTCTCTACCTGAGCTTCCCCAGGATGGAACTTGATGCAGAAAGAGGAGAATGGGGGGGGGGTTTTAATTGTTGAATTTAATTGTTGGCCAATCTGATCAATTATTTCTGGTTTTAGGGTGTGGTTGGTGATTGAAAGGGACAAAAGACTCTAGGTAGCAGTTGAGAAGCTTGACTTTAGAGGGAGTCTTGGGACTGGTTGGAGGGCTAGCCCACCACCCCATTTGTAATAAGAAGTGGGCTATCTGTTGTAAAAGAAATCATTATAAAAACATCTAATAGCTTACTTGGGAGAGAACAGTAGTGTATGGTGGTCAGCACCACAGCACTGGAGTCTCAGTGCCCAGGTTTGAATCCTTCCTCTGCCACTTGCTAGTTCACATTATTTAACTTCTATATCAGTTTTCTTATCTATAAAGTGGTAATAACAGTAACAGTAGTAACAGTACCTCCTCCATAGTTGGCAGAATGCCTGGTATCCTAAAACAGCACTCATTCCCCTTAGGATTTGTACTGAGGTTACATTTTATAATGTTAGTTATTTACTGATCGACCACCTTCCATAAGCAACTGTGAACCAGAGACTTCACTTCTGAAAGCAGCCTCACAGCCAATCTCCCGGCCAGCGATGGGAAACAGGCCGCTTTGTGGAAGGAGGCAAGTCAATCATGGAACATTCAAGTAAAAAAGCAGGAGATGAGGTTTTGAGGCATGACCAGCCTTTATCCTTCCCTGATATCTGACCAGGAAAGTCTTTTATATGAGAAAATTAAATCTTTCTGAAGCTCAGAAAAAAATGTAGAAGAGGAGGTCACTGTTAACTCAGAGGATGGTTAACAACCAGGCAGAACACAAGTGGGAATTGGTAGAAAACGGCCAAATAGGGGCTTATCTGTGACAGTAGTGCATCAAGTAGTAACAATAGAATAATGGAAACAATAGGGTCGTCCAGGCATCATCAGGACCTCAGTGATGGGTCGCTGACAGGTTCAGAGCACGACTCACGTTGCTGAAGCTATGGGCGGCTTTAGCGAACTCCCCGCATAGATAGAGCCGCTCGCCCTCCGCCATGTAAGAGGGAAAGGTGCTCCGCAGGCCGTCAGTTTCTGAGTCCGCCATAATGACAGGATTCGGAGACGATGAAACGGAGAAAGGGAGGAAAAGAAGCCTGAGAACCCGTCTGGCTTGTGGAAGCTCCGTCTCTTAGCAACCGGAGACGGTAGAATTACTTCCGGCCCCGCCCCTCGCATATGGGGCTGAGTCCTGGGCACAACCGCTGCCAGTGTGCGCATGCGCCCTTGCAGCCGCGCTCGGGGGCGGAGCGTGACGAGCGCTAGGCCCCCGGGTGCTTGGCGGTCGTAAGTGGGCTGAGCTCAGCTGTGTCGTCTAGTCAGAATTTACAGCCAGGAAAACAGAAAGAAGTTTGCGGGCAGAATTCCAAATAGGGATAAGGCATACGTGGCAAGGATCTGTGCACGTGTACAACCATCAGAGGGAGAGAGCACTGGGCTTTGGAGTCATAGTACTTGGGCTGTGTACACTAACGAACTGCATGACCAAAATTTAAGGGCTCTAAGCCTTAAATTTTCCGTCTGCCAAGTGAACGTCAAGATAACCGTTCAGGATGTGAGGATTTGCATAAGGCTACGTGGAAAATAACGCTGGCTTCAACCTTAAGTTTAACACATTGAGTGAGCACCTGCGAGTGGTAGGTCCTCACCTCATCAAAGCCTTTCCCTACACCCTTCCCCATTCCCCTACTCTCCCCATCCCTCCAGCCAAAAAAAACTGGAGTAGGTTCTTCTAGGTTCTAATAAACACCCCGCATTTACTACCTTACAGTCAGAACGTCAGTTTCCAACACCAATGACATTGTGACCTCCAGAGTATTAACCTTGTATACATAGTAGAAGCTAAGAAAAGAAAATCACTGTTAAGGTCTGAGTAGTAAAGAGACATCCTTAGCTACACCCAACTACACACATGCGTACAGGTAAAACTGGGGAAATGTAAGATCCATGGATTGTATCAGTGTCTATTTTCTGCTTGTGATATTGCACTGACGTTTTTTTTTTTTTTAACATATTACCATTGGTGGAAACTGGGCAAAGGGTACATGAGATGTCTGTATTATTTCTTAAAACTGCATATGAATCTGTAGTTATCTCAAAGTAAGTTTAATTTTAAAAAGGAGTGCCAAGATAAAACATGTTCCTTCCCTGGAAGAGTTCTATCAGGGAGAGAGGCATAAACAGTAATGACTACCCAAAGTGAGATGGTTATTTAAAGTTCTGTGTGTCTGGGAGGGAGATGAGGACAGAGTAGCGTGAGTCCCAGACAAGTCAATGATTCAGTCAGGATCTGGGATGAATTAGAAATGGCTTCAGAGAAGGGGTAACATTTGAGCTGAGGGTGAGCCCAGGAGACCTAAGTAGGGAAGGAGGTGAGCAAAGGCCAGAGGTGTGTAAGTTCACAAGGTCTGTAAAGAGTAGCAACTCCCATGCACTGCCATGAAACTTGTCTTGTTCTAGGTTGTTAAGATGGGCCTAGTGGTGAGTTGAACACACTCCTGAAATAACCAGCAGCTAATTGAGAAAAAAAACCTTCTGGGGAAAAAAAAACCTCCTGCAAAGAGAGAATCTATAGATTGAATGCAATCCCAATCAAAGTGCCAACAGATTTTTTTTCTTTAGTAATTGACAAGCTAATTCGAAGAGCAAAGGAAGAGCAAAGGACCTAGAATAGCCCAAAATAATTTTGAAAATGAACAAAAGAACTTATGCTCTGCTTTCAAGACTTACTTTAAAGCTACAAGTAATGATATTAGCAGATTGATCTGTAGATCAATGGGAAAGGATAGAGTGCATGTATAGATTCATACATATATGATCAATTAATGTTGCTAAGGAAACTCGCTGGGGAAAGGATAATCTTTTAGATAAATGGTGTTGGAACAGTTGGATAGCCATATGCCAAAACAAACAAAAAACTGACCCTTACCTCATATCATATACAAAATTAACTCAGAAGACTTAAATGTGAGAGGTAGAATGATAAAACTAGAAAAAAAAGTGAAAATAGAGAAAAAAACATGAAAAAGAAACAATAAATTTGATGCTCTTCAAGAAGACACTGTTAATTAAAAGGCAAGCCACAGACTGTGGTATAGTATTTCTAAAACTTCTATCTGATAAAGCACTTGTATCCATAACACATAAAGAGCTCTTACAACTCCATAACAAGACCAATACATTTTAAATGACCAAAAGATGTTAACAGTTATTTCATCAAAGATTTGTAGAAGGTTAATTAGCACATGAATGCTCAACGTCATAGTTATTAGTAAAATACAAATTAAGAAACAATGGAAAAGGGACAACTGGATTGTTCTGCGTGTGGAATCAACCTCAAGAGATTTTGGAAGTATAACCTTTTGGTATTTGGGCAGCTGGTGATCTTTGTTCCTGGCACCCCTAAATTAACTAATTAACTAACCACAGTGAGATGCCACTACACACTTGCTAGAATGGTCCAAGTGAAAAAGACTGACCTTAGCAGGTGTTGGTGAGGATGCTGAGCAAGTGGAATGCTCATACACTGCTGGTGAGGATGTAAAATGGTATAACCACTTTGGGAAACAGTTTGGCAGCTTCTTAAAAAGGTAAATATACTGTGGAGTTGTGGTGGGTATAGCTCAGTGGTAGAGTGTATGCTTAGCATGCACGAGGTCCTGGATTCAATCACCACCACCTCCATTAAGAAAAAAAAAAAAAGAATTTTTAAAAAAAGTTAAAAGACATACTTGCCATGTGACCCAGCTGTTCTACTCCTAGGGATATACCCAAGAGAAATTAAAGCTGTATAGAAACTTTCCTAGCAGCTTAATTGTAATAGCCCCAAATTGGAAACATATCCATCAACAGGTGAATGTTGGTTTATCCATGAAATGAAACACTACTCAGCTATAAAAAGGAAAGAACTATTGATACATGCACAATATGGATAAATCTCAAAATCATTAAGCTGAGTGAAAGAATTCACACAAAAAAAGACTATATGGTTCCATTTAAATAACATTCTAGAAAATGCAAACAATCTCTATTGCCCAAAAGTAAAATGGTGCCTCCTGGAAACATGGAGGTAGGGCAGGGAGGGATAGATTACAAAGGAGACTTTTGGAGGTGGAGGATTTGTGTATTATATCGATTGTGGTAACATTTTCACGGTATATACACGTTTTAAAACTCAAACTGTATATTTTAATTATTTACAGTTTATTATACATTATGTATCAATAAAGATATTTTTTAAAATCCAGTGAAAGAGCAACAATAATGTGTGCTTTTTCACAGTTTACAAAACACTTGGTGATCTTCACAGCACTCAAGGGAGAGAGGGAGGCAGGCGATATTTTCCTGATTCAGATGAAACACGGAGGCTGAGAGAGGTGACAGGGTTTGCCCCAAGCCACAGCCCCAGGATATAGGTGAGCTGGGCTGGGACCCATGCCTTGAGTTTGATTGATACAGTAAAATGCACTGGAATTGGATCTCAACCTGTCCCAGCCATTTACTAGCTGGACTCCTTTATGTTACTGTAACCAAATGCAAGTTCATGTGCCCAAAGCACAGTGAAGTCAAAAAATACTGAAACGTCAAGATTTAGAGCAGAGAAAGGTTTATAGCTGGGCTGAGCAAGAAGTACGAGTGGCTCATGCACAACCCCCCCCCGCCGCCCCGATCTCCCTAAAGGGTTTCGGCGGAGCATTTTAAAAGGCCAGCTGAGGGAGGGGTGTCCCATGGTATGTGGTCAGATGTACACAATTCTGATTGGTTGATGGTGATCATCCTTGGTTGATGGAGATCAATCCTTGGCCAGAAGGTCTGGGGGCTACATGCCCATGATCATCAAGTAGTTAATTTCTTCCATTTGGTGTTTTTTTTTAGAATCTGAAAAACTCAGGAAATCTGCATGAGATAGTATTAGCTGGGTACTTCAGAGAGGATCTACAGCAGAGGATATAGGGGAGGGGTCTGCCCTGGGAAGGCCCCATAGGGTCCTGCTCCGTTACAATTCCCCTCTCTTCTTTGATAGTCCTCAATCTTGAGAATAAGTGCTGGATATGAAGGGGAGTAATATTTTGGATAGAGAGGTTCATCATCAACCTGGCAGAGGAACTCGGTTTCAGTCTCCAATCCTGTTTCATTCCCTCCCCAGATCTTTCAGGGAATGGAGTAATGGCTGCTCTGGCTACTTCCTGCTGAAACTGGGCATAGTCCTACCTCTATTTAGGGAATGGACACCGAGTTGGAAATATTCCTGAGCTCTAAGTCCTGCATCTGAGTATTATATGAGTATAAGATCCCACCCCCTGAGGAATTCAGAAGAGTAAATCTGAAAATCAGTCTGGACTTGGCATTTTGGGGGAGACTCATAGGCAGGTAGCCAGTTGTCTTTTATCTGAGTAGTTTTAACTTTTGATGTGGTATTAATATCATATATAATAAGAACCATTGGCCACTACATGTCTCCTTTTTTTCCTGCTAACATCTGATCTAAAGCAATTTTATTGTCTAAAATTTTTAATAGTTACAAGAGGAGACCTTGAGGTCATAAGGTCCAGCTGCCATCTGCCAGCAGACATTGCTTTGAGAGTGGCTGGTGGCATCCTGGGTATTACACAGTTCAGAAAGTTAGAAGTTCTCAACGATTCAGGAATGTGTCTGAAATCATATCCACAATGGCCACCTAGTTATACCTTGGATGTCTGAACCACAGCTACTCCATTTTGACTTTCAAATGCATTCCCCTCCTCAAGGCCAAAGCAGATGTATAACATATTTCCCAAAAGCCATAAAACAGGCTGCTTTGGTCAGTAATAAGTTAAAACATTCATTTAGCCAGAATGACTTCCCCCTACCTCAATATGTGCAGATTTTCCCATCATTTCTCCTTTTGATTATAAATCTTTCAATAGAAAGCACTGATGATCAAAATATCTGTGCCTTGATGCTGGGGTTCTTGCCCCAGGTTTAGACCATGTCCCTCGGTGCTGGGCCTACTTTATACTTCCTAGTTATCCATGTTGGGGAAAACTAATCAGATATCATGAACAGACTCAGAGTTACATTAATGGGGAAACACTTTATAGGCTACACATCTTATCACTTATACCCAGTTGTTACACTTACACAAGCACGGTACATGTGCTTTTAGCAACAGATATAAAACAAGCATTGTTATATATCATGAGTAGTTACACTCTATGACAATTCCATTAGAGAATTCTCTTTCTATCATAAATATTGGGGACAATATTGATAGGGAGACAAACATTTGGTAAACAGTTCAATTAGAAAACAGATTAAAATCCAGAAATACTTCAATCAAAAAATTATAACCATATTCACCAGTTCACTCAATCCTATGCAATCAATCCCTTTTACTAACAATTTTATGGAATCAAAGTTTTCATAGACTTCTTAAATATCTCACCCAGCTCAGCAGTATGATTTAAAAGAAACCTGTAATTGTCAAAAAGTCCTTTTTATGAACATTCTTAAAGATAAAGCAGTTCTGCAAAGCATCAGCTTGACTGTCTAGGAATGACAAGACCCAAAGAGCAATGCAAAAGATCTGATTATAATATTTTTGATAAAGAAGCTTAACCAAGTTGCTGTGACATATATCACTTTAAGATAACATTTTAAGATAACAACTAGAATTATGACTAATACCATTATACCAGGACATATCTAAATTTCAGAAACTTTATATACTAGAATGTCCACATTAACAAAATTTATCCATACCGTATAATCCAAGGAGGCTTATTGCACATTTGACAATGCTTCCCGTGCAACTCAACATAACAACCAATCCTAGTTAAATATTTTTCTCTGAGCTGTCTTGTGGGCCCTCTGAAGCATCCCAGAGTTAGCTGAAGTCAAAAGAACTTTAATTAGAATTTGGTAGAAGTTTGTCAAAAATATCCAAAATGTCACACAATCTCTTACCAGAAGCATTCTACGTAAACTTGTTTTCTTAACAGAGAGGAACCAAATCTAGTCTTGCACTAGCCTACACCAGCCTACTTTTAAGAACAAAATCCATTTGCCTAATTAAGTTTAATC
Organism: Camelus ferus; assembly: GCF_009834535.1. Lineage (NCBI taxonomy): Eukaryota > Metazoa > Chordata > Mammalia > Artiodactyla > Camelidae > Camelus > Camelus ferus. Next base: position 35,123,909 of record NC_045711.1, on the reverse strand, counting down.
TCAGCCTGATGATGCACAGAACTCCTTTTCACAACTTTCTTGTCCCCTTTTTTCCCTCCCATCCAGAAAAAAAAAAAAAACCAGCTCTAGGACCAAATCACTTCCTTTTTCCTTAACAAAATGCAATTCCATTCCTCATACCTTTTTTTGAAACTCAAAACATATATCCTATTTTCCTTCTGTAGATGGAAATGTTTCCCCCATTACTTTTAGTAGCTTCAATTACATATCTAATTAGACTCCTCAGTTCTTAAATATCTTCATTTCTAGTGAATGTTTCAGTATCTAATTTTGTTTGGAAATGCCTATTCAACTATTCAATAAACTTCCATCATTTAACTTAATTTAGCACAACTCTAAAATTAAGTTACCAAATATCTGGAGGGATCATTTTTAGCAGACATTCTTAAAATACAATTCTTTTTAAGGGGTTCACCCAAAAGCTTTTTTCTCATTTGCATTTTTGCATTTAATTCCCTTATAAGAACTTCACCATACCAAGTTAATATTTTTTCTTTCTGTTGAGAAACTCTACAACAGAAACATAAGCCCACTGACCTTCAGTAAACCTAGGTACAATAAAAGACATGCCTGTATTGATTATATCAACAAAGTTTAAGGTAGCTTTAATATCAGATATCAATTTGATATTGAATACTTCCCAGGTAACAAGAACCCAAAATTTGTTCTGTCTAGCTTCTTTTATACTTAGAAATATTTAATTTGTAAACACTTACTTTTAAGTCAATTAAATAGAGGTTATTTAATTTTAAAGTAAAGACAGATAGAACCAGAGATCCCACAGTTTTTCTGCTTGAGTTTAAAAAATCTTTTTTCTTCAGAACCCAGGTAGATCACCTACATCTCAAAGGCACAGGAAGAGAAATGTTAACTCTTCCTCTAACTACTTTTACAAAACTCAATCATCTTGGTTATTTTCAGGAATTTTTTTCCAGTTCCCAAATATCCACTTTAGTTTAAATAAATAACAGTCATAGGCAAATATATTGTGTGCTCATTTACGGGAGCATAGCTGAGGATCTCCCAGTTTTGCAAAATATACCCCAGGGGGACTATAAGATGGAACAGAGATCTGATCATCCATACTTAATTATTCATGGTGATGTTATCAAATACCAAGCAAACAACAATTGAGAGTCTCAGGGTCATAGTTTCCTAGCCCCTAAGAGGAGGACACTCAACCAATGCTCCATCAGTCCAAAAGGGGAGAACCCCAACCAATGCCCTATCAAAGATGAAGCTGAATGAATGACCAAGGCTAGAAAGGGAAAATCCCAACCAAAGCTCCACCACAGCCAAAGCCAACACAATAGGAAAGGATACCCTGGTGTCATCCCATGAGAGCCCCATTACTCACCAAAGACTTCTCAACTGGCCAATACAAGTACTGATACACACACAAACGACAAACATGGTCCTACAAACAAAAGATCAGATGAGGTATAGCCCCCGAGTTCCACTTCCACACCCAGCTGTAGACCTCCAAACAGATTGGCTCCACTGTTCAGAGAATGGACCCAGAGTGGCTCACAATGAGCACAGAGACACTCATTACCTGCAAAAGAATCAGCCCAGATGGAGTAAAGAGAATTCCTAGCCCGCACAAGCTGGTGTAACTCATCCCCAGGGGACACCAAGTGTGGATCGCAGCTACTGATGTTTCTGCTCCAAACAGCCTAGTGCTGGTGGCTGATGCCTGCCAGGGAGAGTCCCTCCCAGTTCCCCAGAGAGAAATGAGCTCCGGCATCTGCTGCGGACCCAGGGAAGGGGGTGCCCCTGGCCAGGGTCTACCTGCTACAGGCACAGACTCCTAGGCTGGCTTCACTAAAATAGTTACTAAATGCAAGTTTGTGTGCCCAATGCACAGTGAGGCCAAACAATACTGAAATGTCGGAGTTTGAAGCAGAGAAAGGTTTATTGCAGGGCTGAGCAAGGAGAAATGGTGGCTCATGCCCCCAAAACCTCGAACTCCCTGAAGGGTTTCAGCTTAGCATTTTTTTTTTTTTTTGGTGGGAGGGGTGGTAAATGTTTTTAATGGCCCATAGTTTTACTTTGAATCGAAATGTCCGAATTAATTTAACCAGTTCCCTGTTGTACCCTTAAGTTTTTCCTATTTTCTACCATTAAAGTCAATATTTGAATGGTTATCCTTACAACTAAATCTTAACATGCTTCTTAGTTATTTCCTTGAAATACATTTCTTTTAAAAATATATTTCTATTGAAGTACAGTTAGTTTACAATGCTGTGTCAGTTCCTGGTGTACAGCACAATATTTCAGTCACATAAGAACATATGTTCGTTCTCATATTCTTCTTCACCATAGGTTACAAGATATTGAATATGATTCCCTGTGCTATACAGTATAAACTTATTGTTTATCTATTTTATATATATTAGCTAGTATCTGCAAATCTTGAACTCCCAATTTATCCCTTCCCACCCCCTTCCCCTACTGGTAACCATAAGTTTGTTTTCTATGTTTGTGAGTCTGTTTCTGTTTCGTAGTGCTTGCTTCAGCAGCACATATACTAAAATTGTTTCTGTTTTGTAAATAAGTTTGTCTTTTTCTTTTTTAGATTTCACATATAAATGGTATCATGTGGTATTTTTCTTTCTCTTTCTGGCTTACTTCACTTAGAATGACATCCTCCAGGTTTATCTACATTGCTGCAACTGGCATTATTTTATTATTTTTTATGGGTGAATAGTATTCCATTGTGTAAATATACCACAGCTTCTTTATCCAGTCATCTGTCAATGGACATTTAGGTTGTTTCCATGTCTTGGCTATTGTAAATAGTGCTGCTGTGAATATTGGGGTGCATGTGTCTTTTTGAATTAAGGTTCCCTCTGGATATATGCCCAGGAGTGGAATTGCTGGAACATATGGTAAGTCTATTTTTAGTTTTTTGAGGAATCTCCATACTGTTTTCCATAACAGCTGCACCAAACTACATTTCCGCCAACAGTGTAGGAAGGTTCCCTCTTCTCCACACCCTCTCCCAGCCGAGCATTTTTAAAGGCTAGCTGAGGGAGGGGTGTGCCAGGGTCTATAATCAGCTGTGCACAATTCTCTGATTGGTTGACGGAGATCAATCCTTAGATGTCAGTTCTGGGGACTATGTGCTCATGGTCATCAAGCAGTTAATTTCTTCCATTTGGTGGTGGTTTTTAGCAACTGAAAAACTCAATAAATCTGCATGAGATCCTATTATCTGGGTACTTCAGAGAGAAGCTACAGCAGACGTTATAGGGGAGAGCTCTGTCCAAGGAAAGCTTCATAGGGTCCTGCTTGGTTATATCCCCTGTTTATATCTTCTTTTATTGTGTAATAGAACATAGGTACAGAAATATACAACAAAATACATGTACAGTTTAATAAATAATTGTAAAATGAACACCCATGTTGTCATTCTACAGGTAAATCAAGAAACATATTGCCAACAGTGGGCTTCCTGTGAGGCCCCTCCCTAATCACAACCTCATCCCTGCGTTGCCACCCTCTACCCAGGTAACCACCACCTTTCCAGTTACTGCCCTGGTCTCAGCCCGTATATCCTCTCCCTTGGATTATTGCAAGATCTAACTAGGTCTCCATATTCTACCCTTGCCCCCTCCCTTCTCAACACAGGAGTCAGAATATTCCTTCTAAAATGCAAATCAGATCGTGTCACTTGGTTCAAAACCCTGTAGTGGTCCCTCATTTTACTCAGAATAAAAGCCACTCTTCCCATCATGCCCTGTGCTCCAGACACCTGGCCTTATTGTTCCTTGCACAGGAAAAAACTAGAGAAGCTCCTTCCTTAGGGCCTCCGCTCTGCCTTTTTTCTCAGCCCCAAATGATCTGGGATTGTCCTGGAACTCTCCCTCCCTAACACGTAACTGACCCTCTCCCCTCCTTCATGTATTTGCTCCAATCTCTTCTTTGCAATGAGGCTAACCCTGACCACCCTATTTAATACTGCAACCCACTTGCCCTCCACCTCTGATTTGGGAATTCTTGATCCCCTGCTCTTTGTTTTCTTTTTTCTATAACACTACTTTCTGATACATTATATAACTTTATTTTTTTAAGGATTGTTTTTTGCTGTTTCCCCCAATAAAATGCAAGCTACACAGGGTAAGTGTCTTTGCTTATTTCATTCACTGTTGTTCCAGTGTCCAAAACGATACCTAGACATTGCAGGCGTTCAGTGAATATGTATTGAATGAAAGAACCACTGTCCATCGTTTCTGCGATAATCATTTCCTTGCTTTTCTTTGTTGTTTTTCCACTTACGTATCCATTCCAATAATACAATTTAATTTTGCTTGTTTTAACTCTATGTGAGTTGAATCATACTATACCTGTGTTTTTATGTTCCACTGTCTTTTGCTTAACACTCTGTCTTTGAGACTCATTCATGCTGCTGTGTGCAGCTGTAATTCATTCATTTCCCCTGCTGTCCAATTTTTCATCATACGGATATACCACAATCCATCCATCCACCCAACTGTTGAAGGATATATGGGTTCTATCTATTTTTGGAGAATTTCTCATGTGTGTCCAGGCACATATGTGTATGAGCTTCTCTGGGGCATGTACAAGTGGAGCTGCTGGGTCTTAGTGTATGTAACTCTTCAATTTTATAAGATAATGCCAGACGGGAGGATATAGCTCAGTGGTAGGGTGCATGCCTAGCATGCACAAGGCCCTGGGTTCAATCCCCAGTACTTTCATTAAAGATAAATATATATTTTTAAGAAACCCTAATTACCACTCCCATCCAAAAAAAAAAAAAGATAACGCCAAGTGGTTTCCAAAGTAGTTGCATCAATATGCCCACCCATCTGCAGTAAGGTCATCTCTTTGGGCCTCCGTTTCCCCTGTATTTCCTTTGTAAAATAGGAGAATTGGACTAGAATATTTCTGAAGTCTATTTTGGTTCTGACATTCTGTGAATCTGTCATCAAGGAGCCCTGAGTAAGCAGCACTGGAGCCTGTGCATCCTTGAGGCAACGCCTGAGTCATAAAGGAGAGAGGTGAACACAACCCGTTCTTGCAATCAGGCCTCCAAACGTCCCAGGATGTCTCTTAAGATTGGTGTTGGGGTAGAGACTTTGGCCTTGATGGAGCTTGGCAACTCTTATCTACACACCATGACCTCTTGCTTCTACCTGCCCTTGAAATAATTCCTCAGAAAAGAACCTGGCAAAGAGAGACAAGAGGCAAAAAGAATAAATTCATTCAGAGATAAGGGGGAACACATCATGGAAAAGTCAAGGATGAGTGATCTGTTAGGGAGAAATTGTGCAAGTTCTGCCTTGGAACAGAAAGTGGTAAGCTGCCTTCCTAATGGAAAGTTTACTGAAAGAGGAAGGAATTTCATAGGAAAACAACTGGTGGGGAGGAAGCAACAGTTTTTAAGCCAGGTTGAGAGTAAAGTTGGGATGACTCTGAAAAGAGGCCAGCCAGGAACTGGTAGATCTGGCTGGAAAATATTTCCTGAGCGCAGATGCTGGCTCAGGCTGACCCTCTCTGGGGTGCTTCCCCAGGACACATGGGCCCTTGGCTCCAACTGGTGTTGGGAAAAAACTGAATGTTGCAGGAATGACCACCCCCAGACACCCCCATCCCTGCTCCCCCATTCTTCACATGATGATGATGGATCTCTGTTGTAAGCCCCTGTCTCTGGCTGTCAGAGGTGAGTTTAGAACTGCACACTCCCATAGACCTTCCTCCTGGCTGCATCTTCTCTCTCCTCCCCCTACCAGTCCCCTGTGATTTCTTTCTTTCATTCACACATTCATTCAAGCGTTTATTCAGCATACAGTGAGTACTTTGTATGTGCCTAGGCCCATGCTAGGCACTGTGGATGCCAAAATGCACAAGGCACACCCCTGAGTCTTGAGGAAGCTCATAGTCAAATACAGAGATGCACAGGATATGATTATCTTTCCCTCTTCTTCACCTGCAGCAGGTTGTAGCAGACTGGGCAAGTGACCTGGTGGCAGAGGGTCAGTTGTTCATCTGCAAAATGATGATGACATTTAGCCAAAGGGGTTGTTGTGAGGAGTATGTGCTAGCACCTCTGCTTTTGACATAGTCGGTGCTCAATGAATATTAGAATGGATTCAAATCTAGGAGGGAGTCTTTAAGCAGTCTAAGGCTTCTGAAACTGAGATAGAATGCCCAAAGGCTGGGCACGGAGTTTGTACCTATATCCTTCTGTGTTCAGTGACACGGACCTGCCTTCCAGCACAGGCTAAAAGAGGAGGGAGGTGATTCAAATGGGAAAATTAAAAGAGTTTAGAGCTTTTAAGTCGGAGAACAGAAAGATGAAAAGATGGGGCTCAGACTGATAAATGTAGGGCAGAGGAGCCTCTGTGGGGGGAATGGTGGGGTCATGAGGGAGTCTTCCTTGGGGAGGTTGGAGGTAGAGGCATGGAATGGGATCACTGATAAAACAAAAACCTCAGTGATTGCCTCATGGACTGTCTGGCCAGCATGTCTCCTCCCTCTCTCCTTGGACAGTTACTCTCTTTTTGTCCTGCCCAGGACTAGTCAAACTTGAGTCCAGTGACATCCAGATGGGGAACTTTATCACTCAGCAAATATTTATTGTGCATTTACTATGTACCAGGCCCTATTCAAAGTGCTAGAGAGACAGCAGTGAAGAAAACATGTGCATATGCAAATGTATCTGAAGGATAAATTGTTAGGAATGGAATTGCTGGGGCAAAGGGCATGAACCTTTAACGTTTTTATGGATATAGTCAAATTGATGTACAAAGCTTGTTACAGTTTATGTTTCACCTGGATGCCTGTTTCTGGATGAGTGTATCTTTCTGACCAAAGGGATAATTCCCCCTGACTGCAGTCCTCCCAACCCATGAAGATTCTGTGGTCCTGTCTGCCAAGGCCAGAAGTGGAGTACCTTCATAGGAGATGTTTTCTTGAGCTGCGAAGAGGTGATCCTTCTCTAAGATTGATGCTATTTGGGGAGATTCTTGCTAGGGGTTGAGCTTCCATAGGAGTGGAAGACTCTCTATGACCAAGAGGAGAAAGAAGTTGAGGAACTGCTATTTCAGAAAGATGACCGTGAGCAGAAAGTGACATCATCAGGGATCACTTTGTTCAGGCATGGGCAGCAAGTTTAGCTGCCTCACTCCTGGCTATGACTGGATGAAGGGGAGGCGGCTTTGGCGAAGTTTTTGTGCACAAGAATGTTGCAACATTGTTACAGTGTATGACCCCAGTGTTTGGCAGGGACACAGGAAGGCTGATTCTCCGAACACTGGGCTGAACCCTTCACCTGAGCTGCTCAGTGCATGATTCTCCTTTGGAGCTGGACAGCTGTCAGGGTCAGAGAGACCTAAAGGACTGGAGTGGACATAGGGAAACTGCGAATGTCATAGTAGTCTTTGTTTCCAGGACTGTCTGATTTCAAAAATTCTGCCCCTACAAGTTCATCAGCATCTGTTAGACCGGGTGTCCCACTTTTTGATTTGGAAAATACAGTCAGTTTTCTGTAAAGGAGAAGGGGGAGGCAGCAGTTCATTCATTCCAATGTCTAAGCTTGGGATTTGGGGGGAGGGGCAGGGAGCAGGTTGCTGCAGAGATGGGCCCAGCCCTGTGCTAGACTCTCCCTTTGAATTCTCAGTTCTGCTGGGAGGTGAGCAGGTAAGTGGGACGCAAGGTGGTGTGATTGACATCCTCCTAGCCTCACCTGCTCAGCCGGTCCCCTGCCCTATCCCACATTGGGAAGTCTTATATTAGCCTCAGCTTTCGGCCTCGCCCCACTAGCTCAATGGAGAGGGTCCACGTGCACATGCAAAAGCTTTCTGCCATGGCTGCTTAAAAAGCGTCTCTAAGCAACTGGGTTCGGTGTGGCCTATTTCAGGTAGCCGGGATGCAGACGTCAGTTTCTCCCATGGGGAGAAAAGGAGACTTCAAGTCCCCAAAGCTGCCCCACAACCTGTTGGACCAACAGCCCACTCCCCCTCCCCAACTCCCCTAGCGGAGGGGCGGTCTCCCCACCTCCTAAGCGATCAGGCCACGGCCCCTAGCCTCGAATGTTCTCCTCCCAGCGTAGCCCAGCCCATCTCCCCACTCGAGGCTCCGCCCCTGACCCCTCCCTGGTCCGGCAAGCTCCAGAGAGGCGGCGCCAGCCAGACATCTGGGACGGACGCACCATCAGGACTACAAGTCCCAGCAAGCCCTGGGGCCCAACCTCGGGGGCGGGGCTACACCGGGCAGCGAATTGGGAGGAGCCCTGGCCCTCAGGCTAGGGAACGCGCGTGGCCAATCGCCGGGCGGCTGGTGCCGTGTGCCGATGTGGGCGGGGAGAAGCCTCCTAGGGCCCGGACAAAAGCCGGATCCCGGGCGGCTGCGGAAGGCTGGAGTGCTCCGCGTAGTGCATTAGGGCCTGTGGACCTAGGAGCGCGCACGGACTTTCACAGAGAGGTGAGTGGCGTGCAGCTGCTTTCGCGGGATGGACCTCACCTAGCCCAGGAGCTTCCTGCCTTCCTCCCTCAACCCGGAACCGCCTCTCCCGACGCCGGCTTAGGGCTCACGCGTCCTCCCTGCAGCTGCTTGGAAGTTTTGGGGGTCTTAGCTTTAGGTTAGCCTTCGCTGGGACCGTGGACTGTGGCCGCGTGTCGGCCACCCCCCCTTCTCCCCCACATTCCAGTTTCTGGGAGTTTCTACAGTGCTTGCCGCCGCCCTTACCTGTCTTTCCTCCGCCGAATTGCATCTGCCCTTAACTGGTGCCCCTCATCCAACTCTGGGGCCACTGATCGAGCCTCGTCTGGCTTTATCGATCGGGCCACCTCTTGCCCCCATCCGGGTCTTCCCACCGGATGCCGGGGACGGGAAGTAGGGAGAGCAGCGGCCAGTCGCCCTACTCCGACTCCTCACAAGCTGGGTTCGGGCCCTTCCTCTTAGTTTTGTGGAGAGTCGACTAAGCCCCGCGCCCAAGTGAAGGGAGCGACGCAGGTGCGCGGCCGCTGCGGGCCACGCGGGGACCGGCCCGCTCCAGGCCGCGCCGCGAGGACCTGTCCGTGGCTCGGCGGCGCAGGAGGGATGCTCCTCTCTCTGGAGGTGCCGTAGGGCCCAGCCTCTAAGCGACAGATGGCCGGGTGCCCGTCGCCCTCCCCGCTCTTGGTTGGCGCTGATGCCAAGCTTGACCGAGGCAAGGTCCTCAAGGGGCTGGAGGATGCTGCCGCCGCCCTCCTGTCAGGCTTGGCAGAGGGCCAGTCCCAGCGCCTGCTGCCCTCTCCAACCTTGGCAGATACTGCGAAGTACTAAGGAGTTCTACCGTTAGGTAGTCCTCGGGAGTCTGCCTGGGAAGAGGATTTTAGGGTGTGGGTGGGAGCGGAGCAGTGCATAGCACAGTTTGGTCAGCCAGCCCATTCCTCTCTCCACCCTTTAACTTTGTTTTGTGTCTCAGCTAGCTCAGATAAATTGGGTTTCTGAAATGTTGGATGAGGGACAGCTGGTAGACCCAGCTGTCCAGAGGGGTATTTTCACCTCTTAGAAAGCTACTTCAACAGGTTGGGGGATGGTGCTGGGAACAGCCCTTGTACTGTGTTGGATGGCTGGTGGCCCCACCCCCATTCTCCACTATGCTTGCTGCAGTAGGGGACCCTCAGAGTTCTGCCCCTCCCCTTTACTCCAGGAATTACGTGTGCTTTCAAAAAACCCAATCCTGTGGATGCTAACCTTAAAATAAGTGCTCTTTGTCCTTTCCACAGAGACCCTAAGTAGCGTCCCCAGTGGTTCCTCTCCACTGGCTGTGTCCCAGGGGTGCGATGTTGGGGAACAGGCTCCTTTCATTCAGGCTTCCCTGTGGGCTACTTCTGCCCCTGGTGGCTTCTGTGGATGAACTCAATTCTGGGTCACTTATCCTGTCTGCAGAAAAGACCCCATTCAGCTCAGAAAGCCCTTCCCTTGGAGAGAGAGAGAGAGTGTGTATTTTCAGGTTCCTTGGCATGATTTCCCTCAAATATACCTGGTACTCAGTAACAGTTCCTGGGCCCCCATTGTGGACCCCTGGGGTCTTAGCTCTGCCTTGAAACCATCTCTGACCAGTCTGACGGTACATTCAGTTATTCAGTTCCTAGGAAGCAGCCCATTGGGGAGGGGGTGTGTGTGTGTGTTCCTAGCCCAGGTTGATATACACTTTAAGTCCCCGTTGTCACTCTAACAAATATTAACTTGTGGTCTTTGGGCCATCAGATCATAGTTACACGTCACCACCTTGAAATGATATGCGTAACTGTGTATGTGCACATTTTTCTGGACTTTTCTTCAGGTGCTGAAAAGAGTCTGAGATCTCAAGTAAGACGACTGCCCTGGAGAGACTTCACGACCCCAGTGAATGATTAAATTTGTGGTTTATCTCCACCTAGTCCACTGCCTGAGTTTATGAGCCTTCTTACCCTGTTTTGGTGAATATGCAAGAGACCAGATTCTTTCCCTGCTTTTATTCTATCATAGGAATTCTCTGTCTTGGCCTTGAGAGGGCCTGTCCCATCCAAGCCCAAGTGCTCTAGTGGCAAATCTGTATCTGGGTGAGCTGGCAAAGCTTTTCTATCCTATATCATCCCCTTGTTGTGTCTTCCCTCCCATCCCCCTCCTGGGGACTCAGTGGAGATGAGCTCTTAGATCTGAGATTTGATCCAGGGCTCAAGAAAATTGTGATTTTTTTTTTTTTTTCAGCTGCAAAAGATCCTTTTTCCCTCCAAGTCCTTTCTTAAAGTTGGGTCTTTGTCTCTTTGGGGAGGTACCAGGTTTGGGAGGGTTTGTTCTGGGGGTATCTCTCTGCTGAAGAGGCTTAGCTAAGGACTTCCTTCCTCCTGGAGTTTGTTTTGTGATCAACTAGCGGCTGATGTGCTTGAGCTGCTGAAGATGGTCAGCAGCTGTCCCTACTTCTTTCTCTGCTTTCTCTGTCCTGGGCTGCACTCAGCCTGGGAGTGGGGTAGCGGCAGGTGTACCCATGTGATTTCAGGACCAGTTTTTCTGGTCTGAGTCAAGAAGGTTGGGAAATGGATCTGGAGTGGGTGTTGGGGGGTGGGGTGTGGAAGACTGTGGGGCAGTGGGGCTGGTTGAGGCATCTCCTTTGGAAACTCATGTTGAGTAGGAGCCGGAAGTTGACTTCCTCCCAGGGGAAAGTGAGAAAAGGGACCGTCTCCTTGGAGCCCCTTCCCAGCTACCCCACTTTGGGCCAGACACCACACTGAATGCTCCCTTTGTGCTGAGCCGGAGACTAGCTGGGAGACTAAAGGAGCCGGCCAAGCCAGGAGTAGAACCTGAAGCCCAGCCTGGCCAGTTGGGAGGGAGATGCTGAGTGGCCCCTGGAACGTTGGCCTTCTCTGAGCTGGGAATGGAGACCAACCTTTCTGCAGTGTATAAACCAGCCAGCTCCCTAGCTCCACCCTCCTTTATTTGCACTTGACTTTTCTCCCCCAGCAAATTCAGTAACGTCAGTTCTGAATCTTTGTAGGAGAGACAGGAGTGACTTTTCCTGATCTGGCCAAGCTCATGGCATGAATGACTTAGTTTCCTCCTCCACTCCCATCCCCACCCCATTTCTTTCCCCAGTCACTCCTGGCACTACCCAAAGGAGAATGGGTGTGTCAGGTCAAAGCGATGGGGAGGAAACCGATGAAGAAATTGTCATCACAGACGCTTCTATGAGGTCAAGGGGGAACATGGTCTGGTCCTTGGAGAAATGATCTTTTGTCTAGGGCTGAGGTGTGGGGTTTTCTGGGGATCAGGAGTGAGAGAGTTTGGTTTCATTGAGGCTTCTTGGGCAGGTTATCTTAACCTCTCTGAGCTCTTATTCCTCATCTAAGAAACAGTTACGAATCTCCATGCACCTCCCAGGGCTCACATACGGTGAGTTTCTGTATATGTGGAGGATGATTTCCGTCTCCTCCCCCGGCTCTGGTTCAGTTAGAAGTGACCCATATGGGTGGTCCCCAGAGAGGCCCCTGTTTTGCTCTAAATTATTAGTAGCTGGATGACTCGGCAGGGGTGGGTGGGATGCACTAAAGGTCACACCCTGTGTCTGCTGTGAACTCAGTGACGTGAACTCTGTCTTGGGAGAATGGGCTTTGACATGACTTTTGCTCTTAGCTGGGGCTGGGGAGAGGGTGGGCTTGGTCTTGCCTGAGGCTAAGCAGACTTGCTTGCCCAGCCCTCAGGGTGGTGGTGTGTATAAGTGTGTGAAATGGGTGAGTCTGGGCCCAGGGGGAGACCTGTAGGGGGAGTAAGGCCAGCATTGCACCATTTGGGCTGTGTTCCCCACAGGTCACAGTACCAAAAGTTGTGTTTCAGTGTCTGTATGCCCACCTCAGATGGGACTGGCACTTAGGTTTGAGGCACACCCCTGCTGTTCCTGGTCTCCCCATCCAGCTGCCTTTGCTCCAGGACGGCTGTGGTCAGGGGTGGGCTGGTTTGCCTAGAGGGAGGAGCCAAGAGTCCCTGGGGGAATGCCACTTTTTCTCCACCATCTTCCCTTACCCATCATTTCCTGATCCTCCTCTGCTGTCAGAAGTGCTGTCTGAGATGTCCCTTCCATCCCTTGTGCTGGGGCAGCCCTCTTCTCCCTCTTGAGAAGCACAGAGATCTGGCTTTATTGTCTGGTGGCAGCTGGGTTTGAGTCTGTCCTGCTGGAGAAGATAGCACCTCCATTTCCCGGCCCCTACTGACTAGCCTCTCTCACCTCAACAGGTAGAGCAGGTCCCCCCGCAGCCATGTCGGCCAAGGCGATTTCGGAGCAGACGGGCAAAGAACTCCTTTACAAGTACATCTGTACCACCTCGGCCATCCAGAACCGGTTCAAGTATGCCCGGGTCACCCCTGACACGGACTGGGCCCACCTGCTGCAGGACCACCCATGGCTGCTCAGCCAGGTGAGCCTTGCCTCCAGCCCAGGCCCCTCCTCCAGGCCCAGGGTCAGAGTCAGAGAAAGCAGTCGGTTTGTTGGAGAGGTCCACGTGATGACAGACAGCCTGCGTCAGTGGGCAGCGTGCAGGGGGCTTGAGTGGGGTTTTGTGTTTACCTCTGGGCCCCGCATGCTACAGTCCCCTATCACAGTGTACAGAGCCTGGACTTGGAACTGGACAAAATGGAGTCCAGATGGCAGCTCTCTATCTATTAACCATGCGTCCTGAGGCAAGCCATCTTACCTCTCTGAGTTTTAAATTCTCCATCTGTCAAATGGGAATAACAGTGACCCTGTGAGCTGTAAAGATCAGCAATAGTTACTGGAAAGTGTTTAGTGTCAGCTTGGCACTTGGTAGATGATCAAGAAAAAGTAGATTCCCGCCTCCCCAGCCTACCCCCCCCCAAAAAAGGGAGCCTGTCGGGAGTATGTCAGGCCATGAGGAAGTATGATGTATTTCGTGCAGGATGGCTGATGGGATCCACCCTGGAGTAGAGGCTCCTCTCTCCAGATCCCTACATGGTTGGGAAGGCATCTGGAAGCTTCTCTGGCAGGTCCCAGAGATCAGGATTAGGACCAGTAGTGGGGGTTTCAGGAATGCAGATTTCCTCCCACTGTGAGGCAGCCCACCCATGCAGGAGGTGGTGAACTTCCTGGCACTGGAGGGATGTGAGCAAATGACCTCTAAGGTCCTTCGTCACCCCAAGGCTCCATCTCTCTGTTCTTCCTTTTGGAGCACAGGTGCTAGTCCATATTCCGAGAAGTTGAATGAGGGTAAGATACCACATAGGGAGGGTATGGAATCACTTATTCACTCAGCAGGTACTTGGTGAGCACCTACTCTGTGCCAGGCTCCATCCTGGGCACAGATGGCTCTAGTTCCTGGTCAAAAGAAAGATGTTGGCTGGGATAGGTGAGGGAAGCTTCTAGAAGTTGACCTTGAAGGGTGGGTGGAATTGGCTTTGGGAGTAAGGCGGACTGGAAGCCACTCAGGCTATCCTGTGCTTTGGGTCCCCAGACTACCAGCTCTTACTTCGTCCTCTTTCCTTGTTCTGAATACAAACCACTCTTGTTGCAGAGCTTGGTGATCAAGCCAGACCAGTTGATCAAACGTCGTGGAAAGCTGGGCCTCGTTGGGGTCAACCTCACTCTGGACGGAGTCAAGTCCTGGCTGAAGCCACTGCTGGGACAGGAGGCCACAGTGAGTCTGGGTATAGGGTCAGGGTGGATGTGCTGTGGTAACAGAAGCAAATGTCACCTCCAGATCAGTGACCCTGGGTCACCCCCACAACTGGTCAGATTGCAGCCTGGGGAAGACAGGAATCCAGCAGAACTGATATAGACAGCAGGGCCAGCCTCGGTGGCCTTTCCCATCTCACCCTATCAGGGAATGGCAAGATGTGCTGGACACATAACCCCAGTGCCCTCCAAGAACCAGATGGAAATGGTCTGTTTTAATGTCTGTCACAGAGTGGGATTCTGAGGTCCATTCTGGAAACTCCTTTTTAATTTCCAGAAAGGGTCGTGACATGTGTACCTAGGAGGGTGGGTAAAAAAAAGTTGCAGAAGGGAGATGCAGAACCGTTATTAGGCCAAGAACCTAGCAGGAGATGGTTAATAATGCTGAAGGGTAAATTCACGTTCTTGTCTTCTCCTAGCTTGTTGATTAATTTCAACTAGTAGATGAGAGAGTTACAGTGAAATATGGCTTAGAAAGGCTAAGTGATGCCCAGAAATACAATTACATTTCTTTTCATGTTCCCAAAGGGAGCTGGAGAACTGAAGGGGAGTGGGCTGAGGCTTGGCTTACACTGGGGAGGATGTGCCATCCATACCTGACTTTGTCCTGTCTGGGGTGGCCGTGGACCAAGGGCAAGCTGTTCTCTACCTTGGCTGCCCCAGAAGTAGAATGAAGATGGTGATGGGGCCATCTTCCTTTTTACGGGGCTTCCTAAATCAGCTGTTCGTGTTTATTTCCCAGTCTCTGGCCCTCGTGGGTAAAGAGGGATCCTTGAAGTTATACGTGGGCCTGGGGGTGGAGGGATCTTGACCTTCGTGCTTCCAGACCTTTGCGGGAAAGACAGCCGGGTTGGGGGCTGAGCTGTGTCCCCAGGAAGGTCCTCATGCTCCCGTCTCCTCAGCTGGCTGTTGGGAGGGGGATGCTGGGGATCTGAGCTGGCAGCAGTGTTGGCCCTGGCAGGAGCGGCTCATTACCTCTGATGGATCACTGTCTGGTCCCTGACTCAGCAATGACGCACACGTGGGCGGGCAGGGGCTTCGGGACTCACTGGGGGGGATGAGGGCTGTCTCGCCTCTACTGCCGCCAGGGCCCCACTCTAACTGATTAGCTCTGCAGGCCTGTTGTCCTCAGCCAGGAAAGTCTGTGTGGAGAAGTTTCCCCCGTCAACTTCCCCTCCCTCCCCTGCAGCCATTCCCTATGCCTGGACTCTTGTTCTCATTCTGGGTCTCCCTACCTGAGCCTTGATTTGTCTGAGCTCTTCAATCTGCGGGACAGCAGAGAGGGAGATGACTCCCGAACTCTGCTTTTGGGGGTAGGATGATGTTGCAGCTCATTAATCACCCTCCAGAGGAGGCAGAAACAAACGTCCAAGGTCAGTGCCCATCGCAGTGTGGCTGGCACAGGGCAGTGGATGGAAGAGGGGATCCTGTGAAGACTTCTTTAGCATAGGGGTTTGGGACCCCATTGCCCTGGTTTCTGGAAAAAATCTTTTCCTGGCAGGGGTTGTGGCCCTAGTGCCTAGGCCCCAGCTCTGATGGGAGGGTGAAGTAGAGGGAGCAGAGGGCTGTCCCTTCTCCTACCCTGGGAGAAAGACATCCTGTTCATCTCAGCTCTATCTCCCTCAATCTCTGTAGATTGGCAAGGCCAGAGGCTTCCTCAAGAACTTTCTGATCGAACCCTTCGTCCCCCACAGCCAGGTATGTGTGAGTTGGCTTCAATCTGGGTCTCCCCCTTCCTGAAGCTCTGAGTCTGTTGACCCTAAAATGCTGAAAGGAGAAATAAAGCTGCTGGAGAAAAGTCAAATGGACCAGAGTCTCTGAAGCTGTGCTGAGGGTGCTGCGGATCAGGGAGTCCAGAGATGAAGAAAAGAGCTTAGTTTGCAGCAGGAAGGAATCAAAGCTGGTAACAGAGGGGACTTCCCAGTGCTGGGATGAGAAGGGCTTGAAAGCAAGACCCTTTCCCCCATAGCAGGTCATTCTAGCTCAGTCTGGACTGTTGACCAGCAAGGCAGTGGCCTCTTGTCTCCTCTAGTCCCCAGGGGGAACGTGGTGATTGGGTCTCCCCTGGTGAGAGTTGTCTACTGAGTTTTAGAAATGTCGCCACCAGTGTTGGGCTCTGCATCCCCCATTCAGGGCCCCTCTCCCACGTGGTGCTCTCTTTCCCCTAAGGCGGAGGAGTTCTACGTCTGCATCTATGCCACCCGAGAAGGGGACTATGTCTTATTCCACCATGAAGGAGGAGTGGACGTGGGTGATGTGGACGCCAAAGCCCAGAAACTGCTCGTTGGCGTGGATGAGAAGCTGAATCCCGAGGACATCAAGAAACACCTGTTGGTCCATGCCCCCGAAGACAAGAAAGAGTTGAGTGAGAGGACAGAGGGAGGTGGCTGCAGGGGACCGGGGAAGGCCAACGGGTCTGGGCATGCAGCCGGGGAAGCAGCGTGGTCTCCCCTGTCTGGGCACCCACCGCCCCACCTCAGCATCTGGCTGGAAGACGGGGAGCAGGCGGCAGGCACAGCCCCTCCCTGTCCCTGAGAGGGAGGCTAGGGGCAGAGGGAAGGCTGGCTCAGACTGAGATGTGCGTCAGCGTCCCTCACCTCCCTGCCCTTTCTGTCTGGCATGTGTCTCCTCTCCTGCTCTGTGCCTGACAGCTGCTTTCTGCCTCAGTGGCTGAAGGGTGATGGACGTCCAGGGAGCAGTGTTTGCAGAGGAAAACCAGGGTGGGGACGGAGGAGAGGGGGTGCCAGCAGGGCGAGTGTCGGGCAGTGGAGCTGTCAGTGGCAGTGAGAGGTTGCTGCAGAGCCCGCTCCCTGATGGCCTGACGGTCCCTCTCTTCCCCTCCCTCAGAATCCTGGTCAGCTTCATCTCCGGCCTCTTCAATTTCTATGAGGATCTGTACTTTACCTACCTTGAGATCAACCCCCTTGGTAACTATCTCTGCTGGGCTGGGATGGGACCAGGGTCACATGGCAGAGACCCCAGTGCCTAGAGTCAGCCTGGCCTTGATGTTCTGAGGACCAGTGCAGACAGGTGTGTGTGGGTGGACGGATCTCACGGATTCCTGTTTCTGAGCTCTCGGAAGGCCATAATTAGTCCTCTTTTTCACCAACGCCAGTTTATTTCTTTGGTCTTAATTTGTCTGTGATGGGGGAAGTCCTGGTTGTGATCTGACTCTGCCCTGTGGCTCTTCCAGCCAGCAGGGTTAGGCTGTTCTGCAAGGAGCTGGGCTGCCCCTGCCTCAGTCTGACCAGCAAGATCCTTCCTTCCTTCCTTTTGGTTCCTCGCAGGTTCCCCTCCCCGTCCCCCCAGGAGCTGGTCAATCATTGACTCCCCAGGGCTGGGGAGACCTTGACAAAGCCTCTCAGGCTGTGAAGCAGGCAGGTGGCATGGGCTGGCTCTGGCCAGGGCTTCTGAGGGCAAAGTCCGATTCCGATTCCAGCTAGGGATGCAGCCCCTCTAATGGACCAGATGGCTCTGTGCTAAGTTAATTAGCTAAATGGCCCTGGGGGAAAGGGAGATGGACTCCAGCGAGCCAGCAGTAAATGAATCCTGCTGGCCGGGGGCCCAGTGCACCCTCGGCTTCCCACCCCCGCCTCCCACTTCTCTGCCCGACCCTGGGAAACCCTGGTGTGCACACCTAGGGGATCTTAGAGCCTGCACCTTAAATACCTTTTTTTTTTTTAATGGCAGGGTTGTGAATGGGTGAATGGTTAGACATTTAAGGCATGGAGAGTAGCATTTTATAAAAATGTTTTAAAATTGCGAACTGTTTTAAAAATGGGAACTGAAACAGACTCCCCTGTCATATTACCTACAGGTAAGGGTGGCGGGCAGAGAATTTGTTTGTCCTTTCATGGAGAAGAGCTGGGTCTCCCTAAGGACCATTGTGGTTTCTTGTTGACCTAGAGAGTTGTTAGGCACTGGGTGGGCCCCCACGGGAGTGGGGTGTGGGGGAGTCCACTGAGGTTGATGGTCACCTCTGCTGGGACCGATGTCTGATTGCCTCTGCTTTTCTTAAAGTGGTGACCAAAGATGGCGTCTACATCCTTGACTTGGCAGCCAAGGTGGATGCCACGGCCGACTACATCTGCAAAGTGAAGTGGGGTGATATAGAGTTCCCACCCCCCTTCGGGCGAGAAGCTTATCCAGAGGTCAGGCTGGTTTGGGGAGGAAATGGAGGGAGATGGGGGCAGAGGGAAGGGTGACTAATCTCTGATGAGCATTTCACCCCAGCTTGTGAGCCGTGTATTTGGCAGGAAAGGAAGACTGAGAACCATTTAATTTTCTTAAAACCCCGAAGGAGGTGGGGGTGGGAGTCAGCCAAGCCTCTGAATCCTGGCCAGAAATCCTTTTAGTCTCCTTTCTCAATCAACCTCCCTGGGCTCATAACTTGATTTGTTGTTTCTCAGTAATTCCCGGTGGCTCCCCTTAATCCTGTCAGGAAGGTCGTTCTCTCGGCCACTTGCTGAGAATTTTAATTGTTCCTTCCCACCCTATCCTCCAAGAGGTCCTCATAGCAGGATCAGACCTATGTGACAGAACCCAAACCCAGGGAAGAGGCTGGGCTGGGAGGAGAGGGTAGAGCCTGGGACGGGGAGGGGCACATGATGAGCTGGGCAGGTGGATGCTGGGAGTGGCGGCTGTGGTAGAAGCAGTGACATGGTGAGGCTGGGGACTTGGGCAGAGAGCCACCTGTGGCCGTGGGTGGTTTTGGTACTTGAAGACACCATCATGTTTTGTCCCAGGCACATGAGGCCTTGCACAACCCCTTCTCCCTGACCCTGTGAAGGCCACCCAGGACCTCTTCGTATGTCTCCAGGGGAAGGGGAGGGGTCCTGGGATCTGCAACCTAGTGAAGAGTGTACCCCCAGGGCCCACCTGTTGCTGTCTGGTCCCTAGGAAGCCTACATTGCAGACCTGGACGCCAAGAGTGGGGCAAGCTTAAAACTGACCTTGCTGAACCCCAAAGGAAGGATCTGGACCATGGTGGCTGGAGGTGGCGCCTCTGTCGTGTACAGGTGACTGAGGGGTCTCAGAAGGGATGGCAGCCGGGTTCACACAGGTGGCTTCAATCAGGCTGCCTCACCTCGGGGTCTCCAGTTTCCCCCCTTGGTGCAGAGCAGCGACTCATGGGGCATCCCAGAAGGGCCTACTCACGGTGTCTTCACAGCCTTCTTCATCACTTCACAATGAAGTTATTAGTTTTAGTTCTCAGAAATTGTGACATGTTCTTCACACAAAAGTACAGCAAATACAGGAAATGAACCAGAATGTGAACGTTGCCTGGCCGTGTCACCTCCCACCCCACCCCACGAGGTCACCACAGTGAATACACTGGACATACATCCAGGTGTTTTAGTGCCTGTATAAATAGTCACACTTTTACACTTTATGGAAATGTTGGGAATCATATTCTGCACCTTTTGTAACAATTGGTGGGTTTTTCACGTAAAGCCCAGTAGATGTCCACTTGTTTCTAGATTGTAATCTGCCATATCCCCCCATGGTTGGCTGGACTCTCCTCTGGCTGTAGCAGTTTTATTTCTTCGCTGGGCAGCCTGCCAGGAGCTCCTGGAGCCCCACGTCTTCTTAGTGTCAGGACATGCTCCTTGTTCATTTCACCCACCGCTGTCAGTCCAGGGCCCATGACGGCCTGGGGCTGGTGGAATGCACTTCCCAGGAGAGTCTGATGCAGCACAATTAACCTTCAAGTGTGACTTGTGTGGGGCATGAAGGTCTGAGGTCTGAAAGGTCAGTTCCATAGGCTGCCTGACCTCAAGGCTTCAGGGGTGTCTGCATGGCCTCCCAGGCATCAGGCTGCCACTGACTCTCGTGTCTCCCTGGCAGCGATACCATCTGTGACCTGGGGGGCGTCAATGAGCTGGCGAACTACGGGGAGTACTCAGGCGCCCCCAGCGAGCAGCAGACCTATGACTATGCCAAGACGATCCTCTCCCTCATGACCCGCGAGAAGCACCCAGATGGTGAGACACACATGCTGCTTCCCCAGGACGGCCCGCGAGCTGCAGTGGGAACAGCTTTGGGTGGGTTGGGAGGCACTGAGG
This sequence comes from Camelus ferus, assembly GCF_009834535.1. Lineage (NCBI taxonomy): Eukaryota > Metazoa > Chordata > Mammalia > Artiodactyla > Camelidae > Camelus > Camelus ferus. Next base: position 35,103,650 of record NC_045711.1, on the reverse strand, counting down.
TTGTCCTGGTCCTATGCAACCTGGGGCTAGCCATTTCCTCCTGGACCTTGGTTTCCCTGACTGCGCAGCGGGCAGTGACAGCATCTGCTCCAAGGGGGCAAGAAAGTGAGGGATACATAAAGCCCTATGAGCAGGTGCAAGGGAGGCGGCGGCGAGCCTCTGCTGACTGCTGCAGACACAGTGCTTAGTGGCCCACTTGTACATTTACTCTCCTAGCTGTGCGATTCCTAGCTTCCCTTTACCATCTGTCCAGTGTTTTGGGGGTACACACACACCAATTCCCCTTCCCTTGAGCCAGATGGAGATTCTCACCAAGGGTATCCAGAAACCAAGCTGGGTTTCTAGATGCCAGCTAGGAGTGATACAGTGATTCTTGGGTTTGGATTAACCACCTGCTCGTCATGGGTGATGGAGTGTTGAGTTGATAAGAGGGAACGGACGTCAGGGTGAGACCAGCTTGCAACCCTCGCCTCTGCGCTATTTGGGGGACTCGCCTGGAGGAGAGAACCCTCCCTCAGTTGGAGTCCTGGGAAGATACCCAAGTCTACCTTTCTAACCCTTTTTTGGCTTCTCTTTTACCCCAAACCCAGGCAAAATCCTCATCATCGGAGGCAGCATTGCAAACTTCACCAACGTAGCCGCCACATTCAAGGTAACCAGCTGGGAGAGGGATGTGGGTTCGGGGGAAGTGGGGAAGGGAAGTCTCTGCAAGAAGGTATGAGATGGAAGCAGGTTCCCATGAGTTACCCAGTCTGGGGAGGGGCTCTTGTCCCATGGGTGTGAAAGATACTGGGATGGATCTGGATCTGAAGCTGTTTCATTGGGCAAGCAGCTGACCCTCGCTGGGCCATAATTCTCCCATCTGAAGTGTGCCCTACCCCCTTGCAGGACCCATTCTTAAAGAACCAGCTTGGTTGACCCCATTTGCAACACTCCATTGTGAGACTCTGGATTCTCTGCAACTCCTAGTGTTTTGTCTCCCAGTCATCTGCCCTTTCTCCAAAAGATCAGCTTGAGGAAGTAGTTTGTTTTTAAAAAAAATTTTTTTTTTATAATGGAGGTACTGGAGATGGAACCCAGGACATTGTGCATGCTAAGCATGTGCTCTACCCCTGAGCTCTGCCCTCCCCCGTGAGGAAGTATTCTGGTGTTTGGGGGTTCCTGTTCATCCAGCCAGAGGCCCGTCAGCCTGGACCCCTGTGCACAGGTCATGGGCGTGGGCACCAATTTAAAGGCAGTGTGACTGCCGGGCAACAAGGATGACAGCTGACATGTCTCGAGACTCGGCCCCTTCAAGGTGGCTGGCTCAGGAGACCACTTACTTTCCCATACTGTCAGGTGTTCACTGAAGCTGTTCAAGAGAATGTGTCCCTTGCAGTGGCTCCATAGAAGCTTTGAGAATAATGTGTAATGTCACTCTTGAAAGGCTGAGCTCTCGAGAAGTAGGGGGCCAGGCTTTGTCAGTCTTGCCTAAAACGGTTCCCTAACTGAACCGGATTCAGCAAACAAATCTAACACAGGTGAATCTCACAGCTTTGTTTTAACTTCCAAGCAGCCCTGTAATCAAGGCAGGGCCCTTGTGAGGGCAGTTTTCGGTCTGGAGCAGGAACTGTGCATAGAAGTTCTGGGGAAATGTCTTGAGCGGCAGAAATTCGACTCAGTAAACTAGTCCTCTGCCTGGAGAAACCAAACTGGTCCACACCTGTCATCCTTCCACGTCTCCAAAGTTCATACCCACTACACAGCTGTTCCCCAAATCACTTGAAGAAGCTTCATAGGACTTTGACATTTAAGTACACAGTGTCCTAAGAACTCTGACAGCTCTTGTATAGAACCTTGGGTAAGACTGTCTACCTAAACTGCAGTAAGAGATAACAAGACGGGACAAGGGAGACCAGTAAAGGCCCACCGACGTAGGAGGCCCAGCACCCTGTGCATCGAGGGGCATCACCCCTGGGCACCCCATGTTCTCACCTGAGCCCTGTTACAAGTGATTGCCTGTCCTGGGCCTCTGGCTTGTGTGTAGTCTAGTCCACCTGTGGAAAATTCTTGACCACCAGGGCCTACCATGCTTTCTGAGAAGCAGCCCTTGTCATCTGCACTCAGGACGTTTGTCTCCCGAGGTTATAAATGATTGGTTTCTGGCTGCCTTATTTCTAGTCACATGTCTGTTGTCCCTTTGTGCTTCCAGGGTATCGTGAGAGCGATTCGAGATTACCAGGGCCCCCTGAAGGAGCATGAAGTCACGATCTTTGTCCGAAGAGGTGGCCCCAACTATCAGGAAGGCCTACGGGTGATGGGAGAAGTCGGTAAGATGGGGGCATTTTTTTGTCTCTCGCACCCTGAGTGTCGGTGCCTCCTCGGGATTCGGGCAGTCTTCCAGTGCCTCCGCGTCCCCCACCTTCTGAAAGTGCAGCTTGCTTCTGTGCTGTGACTTCCTCTGACACGGAGCACCTGACCTAAACCTGAATTCACAGTGGGCAGGAAAACATCTTCATTCAGCTACCCGTTTAGCAAATACTTGTGGAATGGCTTCTCTGCCCCGGGTCCTGTGCTAAGCACTGGAGTCACAGCCACACACATGACAGATGATGGACAGCAGGCCCTGTGCCGTTGAGAACGGTGACTTCAGCGTCAGGCACCACCTGGGCCACGAAGGAAGATGAGCAGGGGGAGGGTAGCATCCGTGGGAGGGGATGGGGGCAGTTTTAAACAAGGTAGCTTGAGAATGCTTGACTGAAAAGGTGGCATATGAGCAAAGACCTGGAGGGGTGGTGGGAGCAGTCAGCGTGACTGTCTGCAGAGGAAAGGGCGAGTCCCAGGGCCCTGAAGTGGTGCCAGTAGGGAAGGCTGTGGCAGTGAGGGGACTGTCTCCCTCCCCGCTCCTTTCAGTCCAGGCCACTGCTGTGTCCTGGACAGCTGCCGCAGCCTCCAAGGTGCTCTCCCCACTTCTACCCAGCTACCCTGTGATCTGGTCTCCACCCGGTGAGCTAAATAACCCTTTCGAACCTAAGTCAAATTGTGTCACTTCTCTGCTCAAATTCTTCCAGCAGCTGCCAGAGTCACAGCCAAGTGACCTGAACTAACCCGCACATCTGCTCCTTGGCCTCTCTGCCTCCATCTCCTGACGCTCTGTCCTGGTGGCCTAGATGTCGGGGCTGGAGGGAGGGGTCCGGTAACTGGTAGAATGGGAGGGAGGTGCCCCTCTCTGAGCCGAGGGATCAGAGGGTGCGGTGTCTGTTTGGTTTCCTTCCTTCTGCATTTTGTGTGTCTCCTTCAGGCTCCTGAGACCTCAAACTCAAAGGTCTCAAAAAGCTGGGGGACCACATCTTGTCAGTCCAGACTAACATTGGGTCTCCTTAAGTTCACTTGATTGAACCTGAAATTCGTGAACTTTATGACCAGCAGCTTTGGTCTGAGCAAAGCACAGCCGCGTTGCCGAGAGCAGTTGTGTGCAGGGCGGGGGTTCAGGCGACATGCAGGGAGAGGCGGATAGAGGGTGCTCCTGCTTGGTGAGCGGTGCCCTCTGACTGGAGAGACAACCTTTTCATCTTCCCATTTTCCCAAATCTGGTATCCATGGCAAACACTAAACCCGCCTAGATGCCTTGAAGTGGTGTCAAGTCATAGTTTTCACCTAGCACTGAGCACCCGCTGTGGGCCTGGCCCTCGGGAGAGCACAGTAGATGTTACTCAGTCACACCTGGGACATTAAACTCACAGGACATTAAACAAGTGAACAGGGACCGGAACAAGATGCTGTCCAGTGAGGAGCCACACAAAGCAGGCATTGTTGGGAATGACTGTTGAGGTCAGGGAACACCTTCCCTGGGAGGTGGCACTTGAGCTGAGCCGAGTGACGAGAGACCAGCTGGATGGCAGCTCTGTGCAGAGGAAGGAGCAGGGTCAGAGCCCTGGGGAGACGAGCCCAGGTGTTGAGAAACAGAGGTCAGACCTGGGAGGCTGGAGTGTGGGCGCTGCTGGAGATGAGTGTTGAGGGGAGAGGATGAGGGCGGAGGGCGGAGAGCCAGTTTCCAGGCCGAGAACAGGAGGAGTGCAGACTAACGATGCCTGTGGTCACTTGAGAGTATCCAGAAAGCTGTTTCTTGCTCTTAGTGGCCACTGGTCTTTACAAAGATCTGTTTGGTGGTGAAAACAGGACCGCTGCCTTCTGCTGGGTAGTTGGCCTTGCACAGAAAGCCCCAGCCATCTGAACAGGGCTCTAAAGGGGCCTTGGGCACTTGTTAGGAGACTTGAATGATGGAAGCTTTTCCTTCTCTCACAGGGAAGACCACTGGGATCCCCATCCATGTCTTTGGCACGGAGACTCACATGACGGCCATTGTAGGCATGGCCCTGGGCCACCGGCCCATCCCCAATCAGCCGCCCACGGCCGCCCACACAGCCAACTTCCTCCTCAACGCCAGTGGGAGCACATCGGTAGGTACTGGCCTTCCTCTACCGTAAAGCCTGCAGGGTCATCTTTGTTGCCCCTCCATCCCATCCAGGGCACAGTACTCTCTGTCCTCAGCCTTCTGGGGACATTGGGGAGATACAGGGCTGTAGTACGTGGTTGCTTTCTATATCTCTGCCAGTTTTCTTCTGCCCTCATCAAGTAGTATAATGGAGAGACCAGGGTTTTTTTTAATCAGACCTGAGTTCAAATCCTGCTTAGAGAGACCGTGGCCAGCATCGTACCTTCTCACAGCCTCAGTTTGCTCTTCTATAGCATGGGGACAATGCTAATTTCTATCTCAGAGTTGTTAGAATAGTATTTTAATGTTTTTTTAAGATAGGGGGAGGTAATTAGGTTTATTTACTTATTTATTTTTAGAGGAGATACTGGGGGTTGAACCTAGGACCTTGTACATGTTAAGCATGTGGTTTGCTACTTGAGCAATACCCTCTCCTCTAGAATAGAGCTTTTAGAAGCAGCTTATAAAGAACAGAGCTGTGCATAGTTCTTGTTACCTGAGTTCTTTGGGGCTCTAAGGACCAATGGCTTTTTTTCCCAGCTGCTCCCTGTGACTGTTACTCTCTCTCCTCATCCCCCTAGACTCCAGCCCCTAGCAGGACAGCATCTTTTTCTGAGTCCAGGGCTGATGAGGTGGCCCCTGCAAAGAAGGCCAAGCCCGCCATGCCACAAGGTAACGCCCAGTGGCTTCAGGACCCTCTTGTCCCCCTTCCCTTCCTCGACCCCACTGGGCTGGCAGAGGCAGATGGAAAGCGGTTTGGGCTTTGCTATGAGCGTGGGTGTGGTATGTGGGATGGGAATGGGGCGTGAGGACATGGTGAATGGAGCCTTCCCCGGGGGGCGCTCCTGGTGCCCAGGACCTTGCCGTGCCTGGGTCACCCCACTCCCCACTGTTTTCTCCTCCACCCCCTTACTTATGTGAGGTATGTGAGCTGGGCAGCAGGACTGCAGAAGAGACAGAGCCACAGAAATAACCAGGTGGTGGGAGGGCTCAGGACAGCAAAGCAGTCCATTATTCTGGGGCTCTTACCCTTCCTGTGAGCCCACCACAAGGACACACGCTGTCTATCAGCCCATCTGTGCCTGGCCTGCTTCGTCTCTCCCTCCTCTGATTCATTGAGGACGTGATCCCTGCCAGCCGGCCCTTGTAAGCAGCCCTAGATAAGCCACGTTAGTTACCACTGGGCTGATGTGGCCTATCCAGCCTCTTCCTGGGACTGTGTGTGCTTAAGGCATTTTATGAAATAGTGACACTGGCTCCAGGCACTCAGAATTGGAAACCACTGCCCGGCAGGCCCTGCAGTCCCCAAACCGGCAGCTTTGTCCGCAGCACAGAATGACAGGTCCACCCCCTCAGCCTAATCATCTCATTGTGCTTCATGGGGACAGAACAGGATTAAGAGGGTGGCACTGGGCCAGCTGTCCCTCCAGAGGGCCTGGGGCTTTGGTGTTGAGCACACCCTCCAAACCTTAGTGCTTTCGCTCCTCTCTCTGCCCCCTGTGGGCCTTCGCCCCTTCTTGCCTCCACTCTGCTGATCGGAGCTCTCTCTTCTGTTGACTTCCTCCTGTCTATTGTGAATAGACAGAGACAGTGAGGGCGGTAGCCCTGCCAGGCTGGTCCATGGGACCCACCCTGTTCCCACCCTCTCCCTTTAAAGCCTCCAGCCATCAGCAGGTCACTCAGTTGCCTTGGTCATTTTCTTTGACAGATTCAGTCCCAGGTCCAAGATCCCTGCAAGGTAGGATGCCCTCCGCCCCACCCAGCTCTGCGTGTGGCTTGTTAGCAGGTTACAGTCTTACCGTCTGCTTTGTTTCCTTGTCCCCGGTGGGTTGCAGTGTTGTCTGGTATATTTTCTGTCCCTGCCTCCATGTGGCCTGCCCCCGAGTCCTAGTCTTTGCTCTCCCTCCCTTCCCACGGCTGTCTCTGGCTCCACACACAGGAGGGAGTGGGGAGTGCAGGAGGGGCAAGAGCCAGGCCCCTGGCCTTGGAGAGTGGAGTGGTGCTGAGGAGGGGGGTCATCCTGGGAAAGAGGGAGCCATGGAAACTGAAGGGAGAGTGGCAGAGCCACCGGGCCAGGAGGGGAGCCACTGACCATCCTGATTCTCATCTACGTCCGGTGACGTCTTCGTTGTCTGCTAACCTCAGCCTCATCCCTGCCAACTTCATCTCAGAGAGCCCAGTTTGAGGGACAACTTTAGATTTCTCTGGGGTTTGGGTGGAAGACAGGATGGAGAAGGAGAGAGAGAGAGACCTGGGTTGTGCAGTAAATTTGGAGGAGGGACTGGGCTTTGTTGTGTGAGGTCACTGTTTAGCAGGGCTGATTTCTGTGCCTGCTCACACGGGCATGCAGAACCCACATTCATCTACTGAGTTGAATAGGTTCATTGAGGTGAATCAGTTCAAAGCATCAGGGCTTCCATTTAACTTTCTGATGTTTTCACCCGTGAAAGCCCCCCCGCCCCCAGAAGGGGATGACCTTTGATCCCTTTGCTAAGAGGAGGAAAGGAGTAACTAGGCAAGGTCAAATAGCCCTCTGACCATCTGCCCTTCATCCCAGCGTTTTCTGCCTCTGGAAACGTCTGTTGTTACGCAAAAAGACCAGCCCTGCAGAAAGGACAGGGAGCAGATTCTCTCTGAGAGCTCTTCCACCCCAGGTGGGGCGGGGTGGGCGTTAGTCATACTGTCAGTCCTGAGCTCTGCTGAGACGTGGGAGAGGAGGATGGCAGTAAGTCAGGAAGGGAGGACAGACTGGGCCAGGGCGAACCCTCCCCTCAGCGGAGGAGCCTGGGGGTGGGACTGATCCCAGAGCAGATGTTCTCTCTGGGGTCTCCGTGCTGCTGGTGGGCTGAGGCTTGCCACCTTCAGCTTTGCCTTCTCTGTGCTCTGAGCACTCCAGTTCTGCCCGGTCCATGTTGGAAGTGTGGGTGGGTTCGTAGAAATTCCAGGCCTTGTCCTGATTTCGGTGCCTCTAGGGTAGATAGATGGGTGTACCTGCACACGCACACACGCTGACCCTCAGGGGTGTCCCCCCCAACTAGAACAGGGAGTAGCGGGCCCTGCTGGCTTGTATCCCTCCTCAATTGCACAGTTGAACTGCATCTCAGTTAGTATGTAATCCTGGCTCTGATGCTATGTGACCTACAGTCTTCATCATTTAGCACCTCCGGGCTTCAGTTTCCTGGGGCTGGGAAGTGAGGGAACTGGATTAGGTGGCCTCTCTTGTTCTCTGACCTCATATCTCACTGGAACCCAGGTGGGTCCAGGGGACAGTAAATCCCGAGTATTTGCACCATCAGGAGCCTTCAGTCGTGAGAAGCTTGAGGCTGTGATGGAAGAGGCCAGCCTGTGTAGGGATGAGGATCCTGTGTGCCTTGGGAAACTGATCTCTTAAGTTCATTTAATCAGACTTTGAACTCGATTAGCCTGCACTAGAACAGTACATTAATACCATATGCCCCTGAGTTCTCTGCACTGTTTTTCTTGGGGGAGCTGAAACCCTTCCCTGAGGGCTGCTTTGCTTCTCAAAGGGAGGGGAGAGAGCAGGAGGGCCTGGTGACCTGTCTGCAGGGGGTGAAGGCTGGGAATATACTTCTACCAGCTTATTGCTCTCCTTGCCCCTTTCCTACCCTCTGGAGAGCCCAGCCAAGAGCACTGCCCTGAGCAGGAAAGAACCCCTGGAAGGAGCCTGGGAGAACTTCGGGCAGAACCTCAGTTAGAGATAAGGCAAACCTCTTCATTGGACCTGCGCTGCCCTAGAATCCTAAGGACTGACCCGAGCTGGCTTATATCCAGCTTCACAGGCGGTAAGGATTGTCGGGCAGCTGTTTAAAGTCTTGTGGTCACCCAGATTGGGAGAGCTTAACCTTTTTTTCTGGTGACTTCAAAAATAATTGCTCAGACTCTTATTTGCATATAAGCAGAAGGCTGATTTCGCACCTTTCCTGTGAAGTTGAGCAGGTCCTGTAGAAGTTCTGTCTGGAAGGGGAGTCCTTTCTCTGTTCACTGCCAAGCTATTTGCCAGCCAAGCAGATCCTCTGAGCTCTTTTTGCTCTCTCTGCCACCTCTTGCCAGAAGAAATTGAGTCGCCTCTTCCCCCGGTTCTCAGAATTCCAACCTCTTGACATTGCTTCGCCATTTTGATGCGTCACCTTCCTTGGACTTGGGGCGCGGAGGGGTCTGGCAGGTAGCCCTCGGTGGGTGTTTTCTGGATGCACTCGCTGTCTCTCTGCCCACCAGGAAAGAGCGCCACCCTCTTCAGCCGCCACACCAAGGCCATTGTGTGGGGCATGCAGACTCGGGCCGTGCAGGGCATGCTGGACTTTGACTATGTCTGTTCCCGGGACGAGCCCTCGGTGGCCGCCATGGTCTACCCTTTCACGTGAGTCACGCCAGGGCTGGGGGGCTGGACATGGCCGCCGAGCGGGGTGTCCTCATCTGATCCCCTCCCGCAATAACGCAGAGCTGGGGGAGCTGCTGGATGATCCCCTTTGCCAGGGAAGCATCTGCTTATCCTGGACAGGGGCACTTGATATTTCTGGGGGATCTTTTTCCCGGATGCAAAACTCTTTGAAGGCAGAGATGCTACCTCTCCACCTTCTGGGTGAAGCACCTCCCCCAGGCCTCCTGCTCCAGAGCCCTGGCAGGTGAAGAGTGTCCTGACCCCTCCTCTGCCTTTCTCACAGTGGGGACCACAAGCAGAAGTTTTACTGGGGTCACAAGGAGATCCTGATTCCCGTCTTCAAGAACATGGCTGACGCCATGAAGAAACACCCAGAGGTAGATGTGCTGATCAACTTTGCCTCCCTGCGCTCCGCCTACGACAGCACCATGGAGACCATGAACTACGCACAGGTAGATAGATGACTGGGCCCTGGGGGTGGCCAAGGCAGGGAAGGTCCGTCACTGCCACCTGGGACAAAGGCCTTGGCATTCAGAACTGGCCAGTGATTTGGATGAAAGTGGTTGGAGACTTGCTCTTCAGAAGACAGAGTAGTAACTGAGGGTAGGGCTACTTACCTGGACTGACAGAGTGAGTCCAGGGTCATGCGCCCCAACCAGATTCTCTCTGCTGAGACTGGCTTTAAAAACAGAATCAAGGGCAGAGGGGTTGGTAATAGCTCAGTGGTAGAGCTCATGCTTAGCATGCATGAGGTCCTGGGTTCAATACCTCCATTAAAAAAAAAAAAAGTAAAAAAAAAAAAAGATTTAAAAACAGAACCCAAAGCCCTTTCTTATTATAAAATTGTTACATATTATAAAAAATTAAATAGCAATAAATTAAAAATAAAGGCCTCATCTCATTTCTCATGAACATGGTTGCTGATGTTTGAATATGTTCTTATCCGCACCTTTTTCTGTATTTGAGCAAATGGAATAACACCGTATCTATTTTATAACCCATTTCCTTCAGTGACTCTTTCCACGTCAGTATTTACTGGCAACATCACTTTTGCTTTTTCCAGTCTTGTGATGAGCGTCTTGGATTAACATTTGCATATATCCTTAGTTATTTCCCCAGCATAAACGTCTAGAAGTCAAACTGCTGCATCAGAATGTGCAGATTTGAAAGACTTCGATTGATCCTGCCCAGGAACCCTCCCAGAAAAGTTGTGTGGACCTTAACTCCCATCAGTACTTTGAGAAGGACTGTTTCCCTGTACCCTTACCAACACTGAATGTTTGGATTTAAAAAACATATATATTTGACAAAATGATAGACATTCTGTTTAATTTGCATATCTTTGACGAGCTCCTTAAATGAGCTTTAGAAAACATTTATTGGCCATCTGTATTCTCTGACTTGGCCTCCCCTCCTTTTTTTCTGTTGAAGTGTTTGTCTTTTTGTCATTGATTTGTAAGAACCCTTATAGAGTAAGATGCTGGTTTTTCTTTTCAAAATTGTTGTCTGATCCCAGACTGGCTTACTGCAATTTATGCCTGGAGAACATAAACTTGTTTTGATATTCCAGACGAAGCAAAAAAGAAAGCATACCTGCTAAAAATGGGGGGCCTTTTCAGTCTAGAGCAGAGGCTGGCCACACTATGGTGCAAGGGCCAAACCTAGCTCCCTGCCTGTTGTTGTAAATAAAGTTGTATTGGAACACAGCCATGCTCATTCATTCACATATTGTCCATGACTGCTCCTCCTGCAAAGGCAAAATGTGGTGGTTGACAGAGACCACGTGACCAACAAAACCCAAAATACTATCTGGAAAAAGTTTGCCGGCCTCTGGTCTAGAGCCAGAGACGGTTCTTCGATCTTCCCCAACCCCCCACCCCTCAGGCTTTCCCCCTCAGCCCACTCTCTGGTCCGAGTGTGGAAGCAGCTTGTTTCTGGCAAGGCTGTGTCCTGCTGGGGTGTAGCGTCTCGGGGCTCAGCAGAGAAAGCCTTAGCTGCTTTGCCATCGGTACCTGGACAGGTGGGAACAGGTGGGGCTGAGTCTTGTGAGACTGGGGGTGGGAGAGCATATAGCAGCTTTGGCTGTAGCAGGTTTTCAGAAACATTTGCTCCTGCTTGGTTACTGACACACTGGTGTTAACCAATGTAGAGCGGTTTCAGGTGCCTCCCTCGGGGAGGTGGTTGGAATGATCAGGACAGGAACAGAGGCCTGTGGGAAGAAGGCAGTGTTATTGTTACTTTGTTCCTAGAGCCTGGGAGGGGGAATGGGAGGTGGGTTCTGCAATAGTTGCTGCTTTGTCCTCCCATCTGAGGGGAGAAGTTAACACGAGGGGACTGTTCTCTTCCTCTAGATCCGGACCATCGCCATCATAGCCGAAGGCATCCCTGAGGCCCTCACAAGGAAGCTGATCAAGAAGGCGGAGCAGAAGGGTGTGACCATCATTGGACCTGCCACCGTGAGCATCCCTTCCGTGAAGCCTTCTCATATAAACTTCTGGGCCCCCATGAAGCTCACTGCTCACTCCTCTGTCTCCCATCTAGGTTGAAAAGATTGGGAGAGAACCTATTGAAAGTCAGGCTGTCCACTTCCAGTAATTTTTTTTAAAGGGCTCTCTCTCCCTAGGCCATCTTACCTTTGATAGTTTCGAAGGGCTGAGAATATTTTTTTGCTGTAAGCGTCTGTCCACCCTCATACAACCATAGCATAGTCTGATTATTCCTTCCACTGTCAGTCAAAGAAAAATCTACCTAGCGGCCTTATTTTTTGACCCAGTGGTTTTCACATAAGAAGGAATTGCCCTGTGAATATTTTTTTGTTGTTACGGGTATTTGTTGCATTCAAAATTTGGCTGAAGCTAAGATTTTTGTACATTTTGTTTGTTTCTTTAGGGGAAGTAATTAGATTTGCTTTTTTTTTTTTTTCTTAGTGGAGGTACTGGAGATTGAACCTAGGACCTCTTGCATGCTAAGCATGTGCTCTACCACTGAGCTATAACCTCCCCCCAGAAGCTAAGATTTTTCCGCTAAGCAAGAGAGCTTTCATCTCAGAGGTAGAGGTAGAGGTAGAGGGCGATCTCGGGCAGAGGTTCACACTTGCATTAGACACCTTTACTGGGTGCTCTTGCCCTGTTGGAGCAAAGGAGGTGATTTGAACCTGAGTGTCCACATCCGAGTCTGCAGTAAGCCATGTTTTATAAATAAGGCTCTTTTCCTCCTGTGTAATGTCTCTTGAGGGGACTCTCTTCTTCCTCAGCAGGAAACCTGATGTGCAGATGCTGGCCAGGGTGGGCTGGGCAGGTAACCCCGGGCTCTGTGACTCCCCTGAGCTCTGTGGTCAGTCATCCCCCCTCCTCCCTGACCACAGTTCATGCCCCTGCAGGTTGGTGGCATCAAGCCCGGGTGCTTTAAGATCGGGAATACTGGTGGGATGCTGGACAACATCCTGGCCTCCAAGCTGTACCGCCCCGGCAGCGTGGCCTACGTCTCGCGTTCGGGTGGCATGTCCAATGAGCTCAACAACATCATCTCCCGGACCACAGATGGCGTCTATGAGGGCGTGGCCATCGGCGGGGACAGGTGATCACCAGGGGCAGGGTGCTGGGTCCTCTGTCTCTGCTCACCACCTGCCGCTGAGTTCCGGGCACACAGGGGTGTTGCTGAGGTCCATAAAACGGGGCATCTCTTCTCTGTCTCAAGACTGATCCTAGCATAAGATCAGAAAATACACAAGAAAAAAACACAGAAAGGTGTTTTGAAAAGGTGTTTGGGCTTTTGGGGTGCTTTTCTGTTTGTCGTCTGAGTTGTGGCCAGAGGGAGGCAGCAGAGTGCAGGGCCCATTCTGAAATTGAACCAAAGGGGTTCAAATCCCAGTTTCCCTGTTGGGGGCAGGAGGGGGCAATCTGGGCAGGTTACCAGTCTTCCCTAGACCCCCATCATCCTCAAGGAACAAATGGGTAAATTACCAGCACCATCTCATGGAGGGGTTGGAGGAGTGAATGAGGCTAACACAGGGTCTGGTGCTAAGTCCTCAGTGTCACTGCAGTTAATGAGAGTGAAAGGAAAAACTGTTTATTATCTTACTCACACTTCTGGCCACCAAATGTGTGGGCCATTGTCCCGCACTGAGCAGTTCTCCGATTGTCTGCAGACACCAACGGGGGGGGGGGGGGTTCTACAGTTCAATTCTGATACTGTCTTCCCGGAGACAGCATCATCGCGTCAGACCCCACAGGCTCAGGGCTTAGTCCCACAGAACCACCCCCGCTTCAGATGCCAATCGCAGGTCTGGGATCTTGGTACTTTTTTTTTTTTAATTGAAGTTTAGTTGATTTACAGTGTTGTGTTAGTTTCTGGTGTACAGCATAGTGATTTTATATAGATAGATATTCTTTTCTATTATAGGTTATTACAAGACATTGAATGTAGTTCCCTGTGCCTCTGATACTTCTGACCACTGGCTGTAAATCCCATGATCTCCTCCTCGGGTTCAGTAATCTGCTAGAAAGGCTCACAGAACTCAGGAGAAGTTTGTTCACTACCTTACCAGGTTATATAAAAAGGTGCAACTCAGGAACAACCAGATAGAAGAGATGCATAGGGCGAGGCATGGTGGATGCCGGGAGCTTCCCTGCCTTCTCTGGTGCCCACCATGAGCGGCCTCATTAGAACAGAAGATATTCCTACCACCCCCATGACTCAGGAATTACAGAGGTTTTAAGAGCCCTGTGTCAGGAACTGGTGTCAAAGACTGAAAATTAGAACAAGAGATGCTCCTAGCACCCTTGACCCTTAGGAAATTACAAGGGTTTTCGGGGCTCTGTGTCAGAAAGTAGGGGACACACACACACACACACACACACACCCCTACACACCTTATCATTTCACAAATAGTGACCTCATTATTTTTCATAGTGGGAACAATAATCAGTAGGTCATCAGTTGAGTACTATCTTAGAGCCAATGCCTGGTCCTTCTTAACTTAGAATAATAAACATTAGCCGTTACTGTTTATTGTTACCACTGCTGTTAACTCCGACTACTGTTTGGCTCAGAAACGAAAAAACACTGGGAGAGGGAGTCCCCTGGTCATTCTTCCTGGCTCTCCTGGATCATTTCAAGTGGGACACCTGAGTGAGAAAGGACTCTTTCTGTGGTCTTCAGGGAGTCAGCCTAGTCCCTGGGTGCTCCCTGATGAAAAGCTCCGGATCAGATGAGTCCGGGCAGTGCTGCTGGGTATACTGTCCTCTTGGGATTTAGACACTCTTGAGCGTATCAAAAGCACAGGAAGCTCTCTGAGGATCTTGTAGGTCTATAGCCTCCTTGGCCTTGAGCAGTCCTTTTGCAAACTCATGTGACAGGAGAACATTGTTTTAAAAGGTATCAGCCTACACATAGACATTCCAGCAACAGCCCGCCATCCTGGGACACAGCTTGGCACATTGTGTTAATTGTCTGTTGCTGGGTAAAGAACAAAATCACCCCAAGACAAAATGGCTTCAAACAATGATAAACAAATATCCTTGTGCTTTCTGTGGATTAGGATTTAGGGCTCAGTTGGGCAATTCTGGCAGGTGGGGTTGGGCAGGGGTGTCTGTTGAGGTTGCTTCGATGTGGGCGGGGCTGCAGTCAGCTGCGGGCTGACTGAGGCTGGAGGAGGCTCACCCACATGGCTGGCAGGCGGTTCTCTGTAGGCTTCTGCACAAGGCAACTGGCTTCCCCCAGAGTAAGCGATTCAGGGGAGAGTACGGGCCAGAAGCTATGTTTTTTATAATCTTGCCTTGGAAGTCAAGATCGTAGAATCACTCGCACCCCATTTTGTTCATTAGAAGCTCATCATTAAATTCAACCCAAATTTAGAAGCAGAGGCATGAGTTTCCACCTCATTAAAAGAACTTGGGCACATATTTAAAATCACCCTACACATGCTCTCCAGGTATCTTTTACTGCTGCGTGAACCCTCTGGGCTTATTCATTCCTCTTCCTTCCCTTCCCTGTGCTCCACTTACTACCTCCTCCTCCCTCATTATTCCTAAGGCCTCTCTGGTTCCTCTCTAGGCATCCACACCCACAGAAAACCCCACAGTGCTCTAAGTACAGGTGTGTTCCCCACACCTGTGCACACACCTCCCCCCACTGAGTCCGCGGATCCCAGCGTCCTCCCTGCTCTCACCAGGTACCCCGGCTCCACGTTTATGGATCACGTGTTACGTTACCAGGACACTCCAGGAGTCAAAATGATTGTGGTCCTCGGAGAGGTGAGTAGTTTTGGTTTTTTTTTTTTAATTTTTTTTTCTGATTATAAAAGTAAGGATGATTTCAGTTTTTTAAAGATTCATGGATTTTGGTTACATATAACTGAAAGTGACAGTCCCTGGTAATCCCACTCACTGGACTCCGGGGCTTAGATATTGTCACTGTTAACACCACCGTGTTCCTAAGAGGAGTTCATGCCTCTCGGTGGCACAAGACATTTTAGTGACAGTAGAGAAGAAGCTTTCACTGGCTGGTCCTAGTCTCCCCCTGCTGGGCAGTGGAAAGTTAGAGTCACAGTGCATCCATTGCTTGTGCCTCTGATCGGGTCTGGTCCTAAGTTGTTTAATACTCTTTGATCAGGAAGGGGGAGTCCCAGGGACTCTCTGAGAATACCTACTGCCCCTTTATAATTCTTCCTTGCTTCCAGCCTCAGTCATCCATGCTGTTATTGGCCAAAGCCCACATCCCCTTATTTTCTAGCCAAGTTGTAACTCGGGACACTCGATGGCTCTGGTCGCCACCTAATCTGAGACAGATTTTCCTGCCACATTGCTGATTTTAGAGCAATTCAGGGTGAGTTCCACTGATTTGTGGGCTTTTTCTTGTCCCCTGTTCCTTGGCAGATAGGGGGCACTGAGGAATATAAGATCTGCCGAGGAGTCAAGGAGGGCCGCATCACCAAGCCCGTGGTCTGCTGGTGCATCGGGACCTGTGCCACCATGTTCTCCTCCGAGGTATAGCAGGGGCAGAGCCCTCCTGGGTGGGGAGGCCGCGAGAGGGCGTTTGCAGTGAACTGTGCGGTCATCTTCTCAGGCAGCTGGGTCCTTCCATAAACGTTTATTACTTGCTTGGTTACTACAAGGTCCAGTTGGGACCTTGCTGTCTAGGCGCTTAAATCCAGTTGGAAGAGACAAACTCATCCCCAGATTAAGGCCAGAACAAGGCTCCGAGTCCCTCCTAGAGTAGGGAGCAGCTTAGTGCCTGGAGGAGCTGCGATGGCTTCATGGAAAGGATGAACTCCTTAAGGGATGAGGAGTTTGCCGAGCAAGAGGGAGGCGGAGGAGAGAGAGGACACACCTCAGGCTCAGCCGAAGAGGGGTGTGGTGAGAAGTTCTGTGTAGGAAGAGGCTGTGGGAGAAAACCTCTGGATGTGTTAACAGGATGTAATGCCTGAGAAGGTCCCTGGGGGCATAGTAAGTGCAGCATATAATGGATGTTAGGAACACTATTTGAGCTCTCTCTCCTGCTGGCTGTGAGCCAGACCTCAGCCCCTGTCCTCCAGCTTAGAGCATCCTCTGTCTTTAAGGTGGCCCCCCCAGCTGATCAGGCTCTGACTGTCAGCCCTTGTCCCCGGGCTACGTACATATGAAAGGAACTTGGCCCTCAAGGCTTCCTGCAACAATGGTAATTCCTACGCTCAATTGAAGAACCCTCCTTGAAGAACCCTCCGTTCTTCCTCCCAGTCAGCCTGTCACTGTTCTTTCCCCCTGGGGTTGCTTGCCTTTCCCCCTTTGGATTCCTACCGTCCTCAAAGTGGCAATATTTGCCCAGTCATAAAAGGCACCTCTCCTTTGAGCCAGCACTTCCATTTCTCCAGACTTACGCTGGGGGCGCACATGTAAAAATATTCTTAAGTATGTGTATGAGGATTCTGGCTGTGATGTTGAAATGGCAAACAATGGAAACACCCCATTGCTGGTCTGAAGGGGACCGTGTCCTCGTGTCACATAATGGAACACCAGGCAGGTGGGAGAAGAACAAGGTGGATCTTGAGATGTTGGTATAGAGAGTTTGTGTTGCGTTAAATCTAAGAAGCGATAGGGTACAGTGCGTGCGTATCATGAAATTCATTTTGTGTAATTATGAACTCTGTGTATTTCTTTTCCAAGTAACTAAAAGGGGAAGGGGCGGGTCTCAGCATCCTGCCTGTCCTTCAGGGATACAGTGCACTTTCACAGGCTTTCGAGCCAGCTCTTGATGTATCTGTGTGACCAGGGCAGGTCATTGAGCCTCTCCCTCTCCATTCCTCAGTTTCCCGAGCTGTAAAATGGGGATGATTCAGGGTTGTTATGTGGCTACCCTAAGAAAGTAATTGCAGGGAGGAGGGTATAGCTCAGTGGTAGAGCGCATGCTTAACATGCACACGGTCCTGGGTTCAATCTCCAGTACCTCTATTTAAAAAACAAAGAATGAAAGTAATTGTAAAGGTCTGGCACATACAGGTCTTAGCAGCTGTCCATTTCCATCCTCCAGCACACGTGTTCCATGTGTTCTTCCTGACTTTCTTTGTGACTGCTCTGTCCTCCACCTCAACAGCCAAAAATAATGCCTCCCCTGCCCCTCCCCTTCCAGTATTTCTCTTAACCAGCTTTGCATTACTAGCCTCCTACCCCTCACCCCTCACCCCCACTCTGCCAAGGACACCTCCAAGAGGGCAAGGACCCTGCTCTTCTGTTTCTGGCTGGCACTCATCATCATCCCGTGGGTAGAGCAGATCTTCAAGGTGTGTTTTATTTTTGCTTTTTGATTCATTTTTTAAAAATTTTCTTCATGAAGTTTCAAGGATGGATGAATGTAGAATAGTGCCCTGCCAGCCCAGCTAGTAAGTGCTTTTTTTTTTTTAATGGAGGTACGGAGAATTGAACCTGGGACCTTGTGCATGCCAAGCATGTGCTTTACCACTAAACTATATGCCCTTACCCCTAGTGTTTACTGAGGGCTTGAACAGGTCACATGATCCTGCAGAGCTTTCTGCCCTGCAGAGGTCACACAGGCACACAACACAATGCTGGCAAGCTGAGACAGTGCCTCAGGAAAACTGAATGGAGAACCAGGGAACGGAGGTAGAGACAAGGGGACATTCGTAAGGTGGCATTTTTTTAGAAATACTTTGTTCCACAAAACACTGGTCCTGTAGCGATGGTCCTCAAAGCCAAACCAAACCAAATCAAAAACAAACAGGAAAAGGGAAGCTTCTCTAAATTATGAACATGTAGTATCATCTATCTCCCTTTTAAAAGCTTTGATTTTAGCTTTGCGAAATCTGAGTTGAAGAAACTTGCTTAACTTTCTTGAACCCAGTGTTTTCTAAGTTTATTTGAATGGAGACTCTCCTCTCCTTCCCACCCAGCTGCCCATGCAGATTAAGTCCTGTAAAGAATGCACCAGGAAGGGGGAGGGGGTTTTGCTCAGTGGTAAGAGTGCGTGCTCAGCATGCATGGCGGTGTGGGCTCAATCCCCAGGACCCCCATTCCTGACCACTCCACACCCCAGGCCCCCCTCATTGTACATCATGGTCAAGAGCACAGTGAGAGGCCAGCTTGCCTGGGTTCAGATGCTACCACATACTCCCTGTGTGACCTTGGCAAGTTACTTTACCCCTCTGGCCTTCCGTTTCCTTTTTTAGAGGAAATAGTTGTAGCTACTGAATGATTACATTTGTAAGGCTCTTTGAAAAGTGCCTGGAGGTAGTGTTCTTTAAACAGGTGAGATATTATCGTTACCCACCACACCTGCCCTAATCCAGGTTTTGTACCATGTTTCATTAGGTTAATTCCTTTTCCTTGTTGCTTGATCAAAGACATAGTTACCACTTAGCTCTTCTGATTGGTTTTCTCTTCCCTCTCACTCACTTCCCATAACCAGTCACCCCACCCCCGCATATTCCACTGGATTTATAGTTTACCTCAGTGCGTGCTCAGGTAGAAGGGGGCAGTGGCTAACTGGCTCCTCCTGATTGTTGCTATGGGGGAATAGAGGCCTCATGGTGCAAAGTCTGACTTTTTGGGAAGTTTTTTTATTTAAAAAAACTTAAAAAAAATTTTTTAATGGAGGTACTAGACACTGAACCCAGGACCTCACACATGCTTAAGCACACAGTTTACCACTGAGCTACACCCCCAGCCCCGCAAAATCTGACTTTTTAAAAGAAGCTGGCAATTTGATTTTCATATGCAGTCTTCGGGGCTTTTGTTTTGTTTTTTAGGAAGAGTATGTGTAAGACAATCAGGTCATGCCTGTGAGCTTAGCGTAGCTAAGGTTGGCAGTTTGTAACTTCACTTCTCACCATTGCTCAAGACTAACTGCCATTCCCCATCCATCCATCTGTCCCCTCCACACCCCGACAGCTGCTCACAGGAAGCCAAACAAAGGTATTGGTGGAGTTAGGCGCCAGGCTTTGTATCCCAGCTCCAGTGTGCCCACTGTGTGACCTCGAATAGTAAGCTCCTGAGCTTCTCAGGCCTCAGGTTCTCACCTGTAGGTGAGAGTCAGTGATCGTACCTAGTGAGCCTTCTTGAGGGTTGAAGTGATTCACTTAGAGCGCTGAGTGGGGTCCAGCCTGTGATCAGCACTGACGCTCCCAGGAGCCTCTGCTCCCTTTCTTGGAGGACTCACAAGCCCGGTAAAGCCGCTCTCCTTTGCCTTCCAGGTGCAGTTTGGCCATGCTGGAGCTTGTGCCAACCAGGCTTCTGAAACCGCAGTAGCCAAGAACCAGGCTTTGAAGGAGGCGGGAGTGTTTGTGCCTCGGAGCTTTGATGAGCTGGGAGAAATCATCCAGTAAGTGGACCTTACAGAGGATGCCACCTCCCTGGCCCTTCCCAAACTCCTCCTGAGGACAGCCGCCTCTCTGAAATATAAATGTCCAATATTCCTGGTCCCTCTCAGAGGTCTAATGCAGCTCTACAGATGGTCCAAAATTCTTTCTTTCTTTTTGGCTTGCATTTTATTTTCTAGAAGCAGCAATTATAGGCCGTTCAGACTGGTGTTAAAACGTTCCGTTTCAGAGCCTACCTAACTGGCTGGCCATAAATGAGAGATGGGCATAGAAATGTTGAGAAGTGTCACCTCTGATTGATGGAGTTACTGGATAACCTGCTGTGTCTTCCCATTCCTCCTCTCTGGCCTTTCTTGGCTTCCACATGCAGTTTTTGCTAAAGCCCTATTCAGAGAAGAGAAGGGGCAGATCTTGGCCAGAACCTATTTCCATTTAATGCTCAGGAATCCAACTGGTCAGACAGAGTAAGCAGCTGACAGGAGGGGATACGGAGCTGGAAAACCTAAAGTTTGGGGTTTAGGTGGAGGAGCATTCTTGGGATGGCTTAGAAGAGCCCAGAAGAATGAAATCCACATGGATGCCTTTTCTCTTGCCCCTTTCCTGCCTCCCAGGTCTGTGTACGAGGACCTGGTGGCCAGAGGAGTCATCGTACCTGCCCAGGAGGTGCCGCCCCCAACGGTGCCCATGGACTACTCTTGGGCCAGGGTAGGTGCTGCATGTGTCCCTGACCACGTGGGCAAGGGAGACTTAGGCCCTTAGGTGGGGTGGGTATGAGTTGATGTGGCTCAAACCCCTGGATACCAGGCCTGCCCTACAAGTTAGAGCGACCACTTGCTCACTGCTCTGGGCTGCAAACCACGCCCCCTGGGAGCTTCTCTGAGGGCATCTGGAGCAACTGTGATGATTGACTCTTGGATTCCAGCCCTTGTGCTGGAGCTTGTGGGGCGGCCCCTTCTGACCAATGGGTAAGACAAATGCAGGGCCCAGGGGAGGGCAAGGGGCAGTGTGTATCTCCTGCAGCTGTGTGGCCTGACCTAGAAACGGAGGCTGGGACAGACAATGTCCCTTAGAGCTCTTTGCACCTGCTGAGGGATTTCAGGGTAGAAAGTCCACTCTGCCTACTTGTCTAAGGGAGGAACAGAACAGAGATGAAGAGCTAATTTTCTTAGTATAAGAGAACTCATAGAAATCAATTTTTAAAAGACCAGTAACCCATTAGAAAAATGGGTAGGAGATAATGCTTTCAACATGAAGACATGTCAACTTCACTCATTATAAAAGAAACCAAAGTAAAACCTGTGATACCAGTTTTCCCCTACAGGTCTGCAAAAACAAAAAAATTCTCTGAGGGGTTGTTTGTTTGGGTATGAGGAGGCTGGTGCGTTCATTCACTGTTGGTGAGAGTGGCGTTGGCACAACCTTTCTGACAGGCAGTTGGGTAACGTCAGTCACATTTAACAGGGCTCATACTTCATGGCCCAGCAATTCCACGTCTGGAAAGCTACTTCAAAAGAATTGCTTGCATATACACATAAACATGTTCAAGAATATTCTTCTGGTTGATGGTCATCAGTGGAGGAATGGCTAACTTGTAGGATTGTCATGTGAGGGGGTGCTGTGCAGCAGTTAGAATGAAGTAAAAAAAAAAGTGAAGTAGGTCTGTGTATGAGCTGACACGTATGGAGCTCAAGTTTGTTGAGTAAACAGCACATTATAGGACAGTGTTTCTATTGTGATCGTGAAAGGTGTAGGCACGCAAAACACCATTGTATAGTCTCCATGTGTCTATGTATGTGTATAAATAAAAATGGGGAAAGAAAGGTCCAAAAAGATGTCCACTAAACCAACCAATTGGAAGGCAGAAAACCACGATGAGGTGGAGGTCAAAGGCAACGTAACTTAATCTGTTCTATTTTGGATTTGTAAAAAGGAGAGTGTATTCATGTCATTTCTGTCATTAACACATAACTTAAAAGCATTTCTTAAAATTCAGAAGGGATGATTGAAGAACTGGGCTTGAACAGAGTTAGCCGATGATACCCCTGCTGTGCCTCAACTCTGGAAACGAAAGATTCAGGAGCTCTGTCCCCTCCACTGGGGAAGGGACGTGTTGAGGGGATCCTCCAGTCCCCCAGCCATGAGCCTCATTACATTTTGGTGGGGGACCAGCAGCTGTGTGTGGAGTATTTAAAATTTTCCCTTTGGATGCATTCTTCCATTTCTTAGCCAGGTGACCCGGGCCGGCTACTGAGCCTTGTTTTCCGCTGCTATAACACAAGGGACTGGTACTTTGTCGTGAGGTCTTGAGGTCGTGAGGTTAAAGTGAACCAGTGATGCCAGCAGGCTTAGTGCACTGCCTGGCCCCACAGATGCTCCGTTAAGACCAGAAATAGTGCTGATGCTGAGTGGGTGCTGTGGCACAGAGCTCCTACTTTCTACACCTGAAATAATCTAATAAAACAGCTTCTGCACTTCTTTCTTGGGAGAACTTTTCTTTGAGAGCTGTTGCTTGGTGGCCAGAATTAAAGACATTCCTGGGACACAGGTTCTGAGCACAGAGAGAAGGGCAGTCCTGGGAAAATCTCTGGTCACCATAGCCCTGCTTGCCTCTGCCCCCGTCTCTGCTCAGGAGCTGGGCTTGATCCGCAAACCTGCCTCGTTCATGACCAGCATCTGCGACGAGCGAGGCCAGGAGCTCATCTACGCGGGCATGCCCATCACAGAGGTCTTCAAGGAGGAGATGGGCATCGGCGGTGTCCTCGGCCTCCTCTGGTTCCAGAAAAGGTGAGGCGTGGAGGGCAGAAGGTGGTAGGGCCCTGTGACTCAGTTAATTTTCCTCTGTCAAGGGAGCAGAGGTGGGCAGCCTTGGGGAACATGTCCAGGGCCAGTCTTGATGGCCACAGATCAATTGAAGGGCCAGAGGAAAGAGGTACAGGCTGTTTTTAAGTCTTCCAAGGACAGAAAGGCCAGTCTTAACCAACAGAAGCAGATGACCTCATCGGGGATCTGGGATCAGCCCCTTTCCCTTGGGAACTTTTAAAGAAATGGGCCAGAGTGAATGCAGCCTCCTGAGAGAAAGGTAGAGGTTAGCACGGGAAGTCTGGACATGTCTGGTAGATTACAGAGCACAGGCCTGGTGGAGTTGCTAAACAGGCAGAGTTAAGCAGTCTCGTATCATATCCTCTGCAAATCTGTGTCCCATCAGCCTGCATGTGAAAAAAATTTGGTTTTCTCTGCAATTCCCAAGCTTAGCTCTCCCCTGGGATTGACATCAAGACAAGGAGACCGATGAGTTCACAGTCACAGAGCCCTGGTTTGGAATGGCCCTGGGCAGAAAGCCAGGTCAAAGTCTTGGTTTATGTCATGCCCTAACCAGGAGACAGATGGGTCTTGGTCCTGCTTTGGGCCCTTCCTGGGAGAAGTTCACAGGTTGTAACACCTGAGCAGGTCTCACTCTGTCTGCTCTGGCATCCCCAGCTCCAGACTTTGTGCTTAATCATCCGCTGGGAGGTTAATGGCTGTGCGTGTGAAAGGGACCTCTCTCCATCTGGCACCTGGAGGGTCGTATCCCCAGATAAGGTCACATCCTGTTGCAGCAACTTGCGCTAAAAACTGCCGCCTAAAGAAGCAATTTCAGACCCTGGTTGCTATCTCAACTTTATAAGCAGCATTTGACACCGGCAACACCCAGAGCAGCTCAGGAATCAGAAGGTTCTGCCGTGAAGATGTAAGATAGTATTAGACTTAGATTAGGAGGTTACTCTTCTGGAGTCCGAGTGACTTGTTCAAGGAGACGGGAGACAGATGGACCATGGCCTTGTGGATGTATCTCCTGTTCAGCAGCTCGCCTTTGTTCCAAGTCTCCTGTCCCTGCCCTTTACTCGCCCTCCTCCAGGTTGCCCAAGTACTCCTGCCAGTTCATTGAGATGTGCCTGATGGTGACGGCTGATCATGGGCCAGCCGTCTCTGGGGCTCACAACACCATCATCTGTGCTCGGGCCGGGAAGGACCTGGTTTCCAGCCTCACCTCGGGGCTGCTCACCATTGTGAGTACTGCCTTCCTGGGAGGCGAACAGTAGGGACACTGGGCTTTGGCATCACGCAGCTTGGCTACAGCAGGGTCTTCAGAGGGGCTATCGAATGTGGGACCCATGCTGGGGGCTGTTCGGGGCATGCCAGATTGGTCCGCAAAGCTGAAGGAGACACCTGCAGCTCTGGGTGACATGGGCTTGCTTCTTCTTTAGGGGGACCGGTTTGGGGGCGCCCTGGATGCAGCAGCTAAGATGTTCAGCAAGGCCTTTGACAGCGGCATCATCCCCATGGAGTTTGTGAACAAGATGAAGAAGGAAGGAAAACTGATCATGGGCATCGGCCACCGAGTGAAATCGGTGAGTCGTCGCTCTGCTTCAGGGCACTGGGTCTCCAGGGTGGTTTTTCCCATTATAAGACAGATTGCCCTTAAAAATTTTTTATCATGTTCAGTTGTGGTGTGAAAATATGATGAGCTGGAAACTTGGTCACTTTAGCTTCCCAAGTGAATCTTATAGCTATGAGAAAGGACCAAGGTCAGGGTTAAGGGGATGGATCAGTCACCGTAGCTTAGATAATGCTGCAGGAGGTGGTAACAAAACTCCAAAAATCTCAGTGGGTCAGAGCAGCAGAGGTTTGCTGCTTACTCACCCTCCATCCACTGGGGGCTGGCTGCGGCTGGGAGCAGCCCCTTTTGGGGAGGTGCTGGTCTTGTCAGGAGGAAAACAGCCATCACAGAACCACAAGAAAGCTCTCAAAGCTTCTGCTTGGAAGTTGCCCAGCTCCTGTTCTCACTCCCATTTTATTAGCCAAAGCAAGCCATGTGTTTAAGCCTGACCCCACTGGGGCAGGACGAGTGATAAAGTCAGAGGCCAAGGTAAATATTCTAAGCAGTTAATAGAGTCCCCCACAGGGCAGGTAGTCCTCTGTGTGTCCTGGTAGTGAGTTGTGTTTAGAAATCAAAGGGAACGAGAGAAGAGGTAGTGACAGCTGCTCCGGGACCTTCAGGGACAGCTCAGGCCCTTGGCTCCGCAGCTCCAGAAACCACATTCACTCTACTGGTCTAGGCGGGGTGTATGACTCACATTAAAACAAGAGGGTTATGTGTGTGATCTGGGCATCGCAGTGCTGGGTCAGCTCAGGGTAGATCCAGAGGCGGCTTGATGACAAGGACTGAACCAGGGACAGCTTTCGTTCTTAGGGACATTCCATCTGGGCTTCGCAGAACCTGGCCCAGCCACCCCCAGCTCCCAGGCCGACAGTGCACGTGCAGCACAGGGCGTCTTTCCGAGCTAGGTCAGGGCTGCGCTGCCACACATGGTCTTTGGGTGCCTTCCTTCCTGGAGTTCATACTGACCTCACATGTCTTGGCCAAGGGGTGTTGGGACTTGGTGGGCGCCTAAACCATCTCAGTCCCCTGCTGACAGATGATCACTTAGTGTGGGTCCCTAAACAGAGGGTTCATCTCTACTCATTGCAGGTCCAGAGGTTTACCAGGAATTTCAGGAGTGCTTTGCTGCCCCACTGCCAATATGTGCTTGCTTAGTTAAAAACTAAGAACCTTGTAGAACTTGCTTACAGGTTTACTAGGTCACTGAGCTGGTGGGCAGCAGGGCTAGCGGCCGGAACCTCAGGCTTCCTGTTGGAGAGTGGGGCCCCAGTCCCCTGCTGCTTAGGACTGTAGGACCCTTGGCTAACTGACCTAACATCTTTGTGTCTCGGGTGGTTTTGAGGCTGGAATAAGATATGGGAGGACTTCAGAAACCTTACGCCCTACAGCAGCGTCGTAATCCATGCTACATGGACAGCAGTGTTAGAGTGGGTTCCTCTATAACTTTGCGTCACATCCTAGATAAACAACCCAGACATGCGAGTGCAGATCCTCAAAGATTACGTCAGACAGCACTTCCCTGCTACCCCCCTGCTCGACTACGCGCTGGAGGTAGAGAAGATTACCACCTCAAAGGTAAAAAAGAAAATGTCCCTAATCCCCGTATCAGAGCTTTGGGTGAATTTCTTGGGGGAAGTGAGAGTCAGGTTACATTTTGACCGTGTAGCTAAAATCAAACCTGGTTTTCTGGGAAATGTTGTTTCAGTTGCTTTAAGTTCGACTGACATATACTAAGTGTTAACGTGGGGCTGGGTCCTTTGCTAGACGCTGGGAATTAAGTAAGACATAGGCTCTCCTAATCAGCGGGGATATTTTGGTGGGAGGTTTGTAAATGGTGGTCAGGAGTTCACAGTAATAGTTGTAGTAGTAACAGTGGAAAATTACGAGAGAAAAAAATGAGTAATAATGATAAATGCTTTGAATTTTTTGCCTTCCCAGAAACCGAATCTTATCCTGAATGTAGACGGTTTAATTGGAGTTGCGTTTGTAGACATGCTCAGAAACTGCGGGTCCTTTACTCGGTGAGCTTGCAGTGGTTTTCTTCTTCCTAACATTTGCTGATTCTTCTTTCTGTTTCCTCCCAACTCTAAAAGCAATACATGCTCCTTTTAGAGGATTTAGAAAATGTGGAGAAGTATAGAGAAGAAAACAAGAATGGCCTCTCCTCCTACCAACCAGAACACCTCTCTTTTCTACTTTGAATCCAGAGAGAGCCAGCTCCTCGTTCCTGGGCAGAAAACTGTACTGTCTGTGGGAGGAGGGCAGTCATGTGAGCCATTTAAAAACTACAAGTGAATTGTGTGTTGCAGGGAGGAAGCTGATGAATATATTGACATTGGAGCCCTCAATGGCATCTTTGTGCTGGGAAGGAGTATGGGCTTCATTGGTGAGTTGGTAGTAAGGGGTCTTTGTTTTTTGGGTTTTGGTTTTGTTTTATTTTATCCCACAGTTCAGATATACCAGCTACCTACGTGGCCAGTTTCTATCAAAGAGATGTCACGTTGTCTTAATCATTGTTCCTAATCCTTCCTCTCATACTTCAACTTCCCCTTTATTTTTATCTTTGTTCCTTTGTTCTTGGAAATGAGTTTGATTGCTAGCCTTGGAGAACAGAATGAAGTCAAATAGTTGCTGTTTTACCAAGACTGGCATCTACTTGTGGGCTGGAGCTGGGTGTACTTCCTCCTTTCTTTTTGTATTAGTAGGATTTCCCTTCCTTATCTCCTCCCCTGACCAAAACTTAACAAACTCACCAACTCTTAACAAAAAGCTGCATTTGCTGCATTTTAGGCCACTATCTCGATCAGAAGAGGCTGAAGCAGGGGCTGTATCGTCACCCATGGGATGATATTTCATATGTTCTCCCGGAACACATGAGCATGTAATGGAGCCAGGAACCCTATCACAGTAACGAGAAGATGAGAACTCCTCCCCCGGGGAGACAGCCGCAGACAGCTGGCACTGGAGCTTCCTTAAAGGACAGAATGTAAACAGGCACCGAAAACTAACACCCGCAGGCTAACACCATTCAGTCTACACAAAGAAGCTTAATATTTTTTTTTATAAGCATAGAAATAAGAACCCAGCCAATACTTGTGACGTTTGCTCTGCTACCCACTGTATTTATTATATGGAAGCATCTAAGTGCAGTCCAAAGTGTTTTTCCTCCTTGTAGGGCTTTATGATACTGCTTTCTTTTTTCCATTAGTTAAAAAAAAAAATGTTTTTCCCTGGGAAGAAGGGGATGACACTTTTAAGACTTCAAGATACTCTCCATTTAAAGGACCCTAATATCTTGTTTTTCCATTTCCGTTTTCTTCCTCATATAACCTGAAGAGCATTGTATTAATCTGATTTTTTTTTTTTTAGGATCTTTTTGTATATTGTGCGTTGAGTTTGTTTGGTATCCCCCTGAAATGTTCCATGTTGCAGACCAATGTCTGCTTATGTTAGGGGGATGGGACCATCTGCATCCTTACCAGTGTTACAAAATATGTGGAGCAGTAATTTAACATGTAAAGTTGTAACATACGTATGTTTAAAATGGAAGCGCAAAGTAAAAAGCTGTGAAATGTCTTGTGTGTTACGGTGTCTATTTATGCAGCTGACTTGTCTGTTTATTACTGACTCTTTTCCATCCAGTTTGCATCTGTAATCCAGAAAGGTTCTGGGCAGCTGCCACCTCAGTTGCTCCTCTGTATTATCATAGTTTGGTTTAAATAAACTATATAGTAACAATGAAGACATACTGCTGTCTCATGTCATCCATTTCCTTTTATCTGCATCCCTTTGAACTATATTTTCTAATAGTTTTACTACATGTGGTTTTTTAAATGTTCATCCACCTCTTAAAAAAACACTATCTTCAAAAAATAAAAACAAAACAAAACAAAACCCACTATCTTCTGCCCTAAATCTGCACTTCCCATATCTCAGTGAATGGGAACCAAAGTTTTACCTTGATACTCAAATCAAAAGCCCAGGAGGCATCCTTTTCTTCACTTCTCTATCTGGTTGCAAGTCCTGTGGATTTATCCTCTAATTTTAGCCCTCTGATCTATCCATACCTGGCCTGCCAACTTAGTGCCCCTAGTTCCACTTTTGTCCCCTTAACAGTCCATTCTCCATGTAGCCGCCAGCGGTATTTTAAAACAGGCATCTAATTGAGTCACTCCTTTGCTTAAAACCCCAAACAAGTTTTTATTCATCTTTTTACCAAGTATGTGTGTACAGTAACTATGGACCAAACACAGTAAAACACTTGACAAGCATCTTATTTCTCACAGCGATCTTCCAATGTAGAGAGTATCCCGTTTTTAGGAGATAAATCAGTTCAGAGATAGTAATTTGTTCACCCTCATCCTCTTAGCTGGGGCTCAGTCTCTCTTTTTCAAGTTTTACTCCAAAGCCATTCTAAACATTTAAATAAAAATCCAATGTTGCCACCGAAGACACTAACCATGGGTGATGGTCTAAGGTGGTTTTTATTTTATAAAACGACCAGGAAGAGCATGCTACTCTCTAAGGGGGAGGAAACAGTGAACCTCCCGCAGGCATGCGGATGGCTGGCCTCCGGAGGAGGTGATCGTAACTGGGGAGCGGTAACGTTGAACCTTACCAAAGACCAGCGCATTAGGGCGGGCGCGGGGCAGCGCGTGCGCAGACCCAGCGGCCGGCCGGCCGGCCGGCTCCGCCCGGAGCTCACTATTTATTCCCAGAATCCCACGGTGTCGCACCCGAACCGCCAGACCGTTCCGAGACTGCGGAGTCGAGCGCGGCAGCGTCAAGATGGCGGCGGCGGCAGTGGCGGCGGCGGCGGCGGCGGCTGCTGCTGCGTCTCTTCAGGTGCTGGAGATGGAGAGCATGGAGACGGCCGCCGCCGGCTCAGCTGGGCTGGCCGCCGAAGTCAGAGGCAGTGGCACGGTGGACTTCGGGCATGGGCCGGGCTTGTCTGCAATGGAGGCGAGCGGCGGCGATCCGGGCCCGGAGGCCGAGGATTTCGAATGTAGTTCTCACTGCTCGGAGCTGTCGTGGCGGCAGAACGAGCAACGGCGCCAGGGCCTCTTCTGCGACATTACCTTGTGCTTCGGCGGTGCGGGAGGCCGCGAGTTCCGGGCCCACCGCTCGGTGCTGGCGGCCGCCACCGAGTACTTTACGCCCCTGCTCTCGGGCCAGTTCTCCGAGTCCCGCTCGGGCCGGGTGGAGATGCGCAAGTGGAGCTCCGAGCCCGGGCCCGAACCCGACACGGTGGAAGCCGTTATCGAATACATGTACACCGGGCGCATCCGCGTCAGCACGGGCAGTGTGCACGAAGTGCTGGAGTTGGCCGACAGGTAGGCGGCGGAGGGCGGGGAGGTTAAGATGCTCGCCGAACGCCGGCCGCGTACAGGGAGGCCGCGGAAGGCGGAGAGGGCAGTGCCCGGGGGGGGGGGGGGCTCGAGTAGCCCTGACGAAGTGCATTCGTTTGATATTTACTGAGAGCCTGCTGTGTGCTGTGGGGAGACCACTGCTCTGGGCACTGAGGAGGCAGCCAGCCAGTCCGTCTAGGTCACCCCGCTCTTAAGAAGGGAGCTCAGATTCCAGGTGGAGGGACAAAGGCAATGAAAAAGTCTGCATGTAATAAATGCTGTGTTGACATTAAAAAGATGAAAGGATAGTGATTGCTTAGAGGAAAGACCTTTATGAGGAGGTGACATTTAAACCGATCTCCAAACAGCCAAGGAGAACTGGCCATGCAAAGATGGGGAATGACCATTCCTGGCAACTAGCGCAGAGGCCCTCAGGCAGGATGCTGTTTGGCTTAGACAAGAACTGAAAAAGGAAAATATAGTGAACCTGTATCTAGTAGGTGAAGGGCAGAAGAGTGTGTGAAATGCGTTGGAAAAAGGAGTTTGGATTTTAGTGGATGATGGGAAGCCGGGTAATGAAATGATCTGATTTAAATATTTTAAAAGATGATTCTGCTACTGTGGAAGATGGATTGTAGAGAGCAGGGGTGGATGCTCCCGGGACTGGTTAGGAGGCAGGTGAATGCACTTTGGAAATGGGGAGGAGTCTGTTTAGGCAGTATTAAGTTACAGATTCGTTTTTTGAACAAATACTTATTAAGTGCCTGTTACACATCAGATCAGACACTGGGTTCTAAGCTGCGGGGGATTCAGCAGTGGACAAAATAGATAAAAGTCCCTTTCCTCGTGTGCTTGCATTGGTGGATGGACAATAAATAAGTAAGATAGTGTGTTGGATATGATGGCATTAGCTGAAAAATAAAGCATGGTAGGATATACAGAAAATGGGTGTAGAGGAGCTGTTCTTTTTTTAATTGGATGGATAGAGAAAACCTCGTGAGGAAGAAGATATTTTGCAAAGAACCGAAGGAGGTGAGGTAAAGGGTGTTTCCTTTAGGGTACACAGGTGCAAAGACTGTGAGGTGGAGCTGGTCTGGATATTAGAGGATAGCAGGAGGCCAGTGTGGTTGGATCAAAGGATGCAGGGTAAGAGGAGTCGGAGAGACCTGGGGATGGATCCAGATCCCCCAGGGCCTTGTCGGCCTGTGGAAGGACTTGAGCTCTAACTCTGAATGAGATGGGAAAGTTTGGGGTAGAGGAATGATGCAGTCTAATTTGGAGAATTCTGTGTTGAGAAAAAGGATGGGCTGGTGAGGAAGGGGCTGCAAGGGCAGAAGCAGAGACTAGTTCAGGACATTGCTGCAGTGGTGGTGGAGGCTTGGATTGAGGAGAGAGACGTAAAGGTGATGGCAAAGTGCATCAATTTTAGATCTGTTTTGAAGGTAGAGGAGATGGATTTGCTGATGGATTTGATGTGAGGTGTGAGAGAAAAGACTGCCAGTTTTTTGACCCAAGCAGTTGGAAAGATGGAGTTGTTCATTGTTCATTAAGATATAGAAGACTGCAGGAAAGCATTTGAGAGGAGGATCAGGAGTTTGGTTTTTTGGTCCAGGAGATATCTTAGTAGGCAGTTGGACAGAACAGCATGGGGAGCTAGAGACTGGAAGGAAATTAGCAGGTTAGGTGGTAATTAAAGCCATGGGACTGGATGAAATTATTTAGGAAAAGAGTGTAGATAGAAAAGAGAAGGAGCAGGACTGAGCCCTAGGGTTCTCCAGAATGTTACAGAGGAACCAGCAGAGGAGACTGATCCCATGGAAGCCTAGAAAAAGCTTCAAGGAGAGAGGAGCCAGTCGTGTCAACTCTGTCATCCATAAGTGGTCAATGGATTCAGTGATAATAGAGGTTCTTGATGACATTGACAAGAGCCATTTAGGTCTGGCTGTAAAGAGCATCAGAAAAATGATGCACATAGACATGTTTGGGGAGGAGTCCAAGGAGGTCTCTTCCCCACCCCATCCTCCAGATAGGAGAAACTGGAGCATGTTTACGTGTTGATGAAAAATGCATCAGTGAATGAGAAAAAATTGATGTTACAGGACCAAAGCCCTTGAAACCAAGAAAGGGATAGAATCTATATTAAAAAGAGAGAGGTTAGACTGGGAAGGCAGAGTATAGGGTACAGCTGCAGGCAGATTGGATGGCAGGAAAATGAAGTTTCTGCCTGATTGCTTCTGTTTTCTCAAAGCATGAGGCTGGGTCATCTATTAGAAGGTGGGGTGTGGCAGGTAGATACAGGTCTGAGAGAGGGAAATTTGTTGAATGAAAATGGATAGAGAAGGGTCATTGCACTCACTCAAGCTGCATCTGCTCTGTCATGTGAGCTTGTGTTCTTCCAGACTTGCCCCTGCTTTATTGGGGAGTTGGGGTGAAGGAGAGGAGAGAACACCCCATTTTACTTAAAACTAACTTCTCTCCGTATGTCAGTTGCTGAGCAGCTGCCTCATGTTAGGCACTGCACCCATCACGTCCAGTCTCACCCATCAGCTCCAAGGCAGGATTCCTCTCCCTACCTACTGCCCCACCTCCCGCCATATCCTCTGTCTGTTGATCATGCCCACCTAGCAGGGCACTAAAGAAATAATAGAAAGTGCCCAGCAATGATGCCTGTCACATGGCACATGCCTAGTATACGATAGCTATTATTTTCAGAGAAATGTTTCCAAACACCTGTTCAAGAGAATATGTGTTGGGTTACCTGTAGTTCCTGCCTAAAATAGGAGCTCCGAGGAGGGGGTGGGGCAGCCCAAGAATGAGTGACCCAGCACCCAGACGTGTTCAAGAGCTGCCAGAGCTTTCACTCTATCTTGTCTTTGTCTGAGATGGTATGTTCCCTGAAGAGAGTGAAGGGAGCCAGCCTTGAAATTCACCCTTTTGTCATAGTAAGCACAGTAATCATAATAGCAAATGTTTACTGTAGTGAGAGGAGCCTGGACTGATGAAATCATTCTTACATTGTTTAATGTTCTCAGTTCTGGGGACTTAAACTCTCTTTAAAGCAATGGTCTCAAATTGGTCACCCTCAAGGGCTGAATTCTGCCAGATTAACTATATGTGGGCAGGCAATTTCTAGTCAGCTACATGGCAAACCACTTTCTTTTTTAACATGGACCATCCTACACATGTTTTCTGTTGTTATTTTATTTCCTGGCTTCTTCAGATGTTTGACTTAGCCTTGCCACCCTGCTTCAATGAGAAGAACCCAGTTTAGGTCAAAGCCCCTGAGCACTACGCCTGCCCCCAGCTCTGGGCTACTCTGGGAGAAAGTTTTCGGGAAGAGAAGATTAAAACCTCTGACACAAAGCCTGCACTGCCATTCCCTTTGAGATCTGATCAAACAGCCTCCCAGGAGTCATAGTTCCTATACCATGTATTGATGCTTTAAAAAGTCTTTTCACTGAGACCAGCCTGATTGAAGAAGAGGCTGGTTGCTGGCAAGGGATTAGGGCAGGATGGCAGAGAGAAGTTTGGATTGAGATTTGCCTTTGCCAAGGGTAAATTAAAGTGGAAATAAAATATGGGACTACTGTACTTTGTTAAAGGATATATTCTGAAAAGCCTTATGTAACTAAAAACTCCATTTTGTATGTATTGTATGTATTTAGTTTAACATATAATTACATACAGACTGTATAATGGAAATAATTAAAATATATAAAATGTATAATTAAAATATATAAAGATGATTTTATATATGCTTTTAAACATACTTTTCAGCACAATCCTTTTTAACTTGGATTCACACTTTTTTTTCAGGTGGTGTACATGACGTGAGATGAAGCTTATTACCATTTCCATCTGTATAATTCAGATACTCTCAGCATGTAACCACATAAAATATGCACATCTGAAAATTAATCCCTTTTCTTTTTCTTGATTTTAGGTTCCTATTAATTCGTTTAAAAGAATTTTGTGGAGAATTTCTCAAGAAAAAACTTCATCTCTCTAATTGTGTGGCCATCCATAGCTTAGCTCACATGTATACCCTGAGCCAACTTGCTCTGAAAGCTGCAGATATGATACGGAGAAATTTCCACAAAGTAATTCAGGATGAGGAATTTTATACTTTACCTTTCCACCTCATTCGAGACTGGCTGTCAGACTTGGAGATTACGGTTGACTCTGAAGAGGTTCTGTTTGAAACAGTTTTAAAGTGGGTTCAGAGAAATGCTGAAGAGAGAGAGAGATACTTTGAAGAACTTTTTAAATTGCTCCGATTGTCCCAGATGAAACCTACTTACCTTACTCGTCATGTCAAACCAGAGAGGCTGGTGGCCAATAATGAAGTTTGTGTCAAGTTAGTGGCCGATGCAGTGGAGAGGCATGCTCTGAGAGCTGAGAATATACAGTCTGGCACGTTCCAGCATCCTGCTTCTCATGTTTCTTTGTTACCTCGCTATGGGCAGAACATGGATGTGATCATGGTTATAGGAGGCGTGTCAGAAGGAGGAGACTATTTAAGTGAATGTGTGGGATATTTTGTCGATGAGGACAGATGGGTAAACCTACCCCATATTCATAATCACCTTGATGGACATGCTGTTGCAGTAACAGAATCCTATGTGTATGTTGCTGGGTCAATGGAACCAGGATTTGCTAAAACTGTGGAAAGATATAACCCAAATTTGAATACGTGGGAACATGTTTGTAGTCTGATGACAAGGAAGCATTCTTTTGGGCTGACAGAAGTCAAAGGGAAGCTCTACAGCATTGGAGGACATGGCAACTTTAGTCCTGGTTTTAAAGATGTGACTGTTTATAATCCCGAGCTTGATAAATGGCACAACTTGGAATCGGCACCAAAGATTCTTCGAGATGTTAAAGCACTAGCTATTGAAGACCGGTTTGTGTACATTGCTGCCCGCACTCCTGTGGACCGGGACACTGAAGATGGATTAAAGGCTGTCATTACTTGCTATGATACAGAGACTCGACAGTGGCAAGATGTGGAATCTTTGCCACTTATTGACAATTACTGCTTTTTCCAAATGTCCGTGGTCAATTCAAACTTTTACCAGACAGCCTCATGCTGTCCCAAGAGTTATTCGATAGAAAATGAAGAGGCAGTAAGAAAAATTGCCAGCCAAGTTTCCGATGAGATCCTTGAAAGCTTACCTCCAGAAGTCCTAAGCATCGAAGGAGCAGCCATTTGCTATTACAAAGATGATGTTTTCATTATTGGGGGCTGGAAAAACAGTGATGATATTGACAAACAGTATCGGAAAGAAGCCTACCGATACTGTGCTGAGAGAAAGAGGTGGATGCTTCTTCCTCCCATGCCACAGCCTCGTTGTAGAGCCACTGCCTGCCACGTGAGAATCCCATACCGGTACTTGCATGGCACTCAGAGATACCCTATGCCTCAAAACTTAATGTGGCAGAAGGACCGGATCAGACAGATGCAGGAAATACATCGGCATGCCCTAAACATGCGGCGAGTGCCAAGCTCTCAGATAGAATGCTAGGTTCTCTAATACATGCAGCTTAAAACAGTTATACCTGTTTCATGAGGCTGAAGATGTTACATGACTGTTACATGAAAAATTACGTCGATAACTTATTTTCTACATGAACCGATTATCACCCCGTATAAAGGAAGTCTCTTTAAAAACTGAAGAATGGGAAAATCAATTCAATATGTGGTAATTGTTGTTGGTTTGCAGTCTTGATCCGTCTTTGGTTTGTGTGTATGTGCTAGCTAAATAAGATCTTATTAAAGAGAAGTTGAAAAACCAGGTGTAGTTACTTGGCTGTTTTTCTGCCAACAGTTTATAACTCCTTTGTCTTAGGGATTTATGTTTTGAACATGCTTTAAGCACCAGTTTTATTTGCACATTTTATTTTGATAATCTTCATTTTTTCCTGAATGGTTAGTTTTGACAAGATCAGAATTTATGCATTAAGCCCTCATCTGCAGGAGGTGTGTGCAATAGTGAGATTGAAATTTGAAGGGAAAAAAGCACAATATTTCAGCAAGATGGTTTCAGAATGTTTGCATTGATAGTTTGTTTTATTTATCTAGAGATGCTATTTTGTTATTTCTTGAAGAGATGATTGATGAGAAATTTGTGATTGGGTCATGCATTTTTTGAGTGTTTTTAATTTCTTTAGCAACTGTGTTATAAAATACTTCAAGCCATCACTCTGAGATAATGGTGGTTGGCAAAAGTATTGATCTTTAGTTGATGGATTGAATACAGAGGAAGTTATACCTGTGGAATTTGTTTTTCTAGGAAGAAAAGTATTATTAGTCGAGAATAAGAAATCAAAGGCATTGAACAATTTAAAGACACTTTTTCAGGAGTTGCGAGCTTATTTGAGGATAAGTTAGTGTAAATAATGCCTGTGACAATCGACACTCAATGCCTTCAGTTTTAAATTTTGCTCTAATGCATATTGTATAGAATCCTCATCATTCCTTTCTAAAACTTTTTTCAAAATGGGAAGAAAGTAACAATTTAGAGAAATGTTGCTAAAGAGAAGCCTTATTATTTCTCAGCCCAGATTATTATGTTTTATCCAGTTGCCCTAGACTTTCATTGGAACTTTGCGTGAGCCTAGAATACCACATTTGGGTGCATAATTATGGCTCTTAAAAATTTATCACTATGGTTATCTTTTATTTATTTTTATGCATTCTTCTGCTCCCCTTACCTGCTCCCAAGCTTTGTGCAAATTAGCACTTGGGTTGACTTTTAGCACTCACTTAACATAACAGACTCCTGCTCTGACGGTTTGGGTCCAGTATACTTCTCTTGTTTCTTTCAGAATGTCTACCTTCTTAGGCACTCTGGAATACAATTCTAGAAGTTGAATTCCAAGTGCAATGGTTTTGTTTTGTTTTTTCCCTAGTCCATTGTAGTTAATCTTATAAGATGGATCAAACATCAAAAGGAAAAGGCACAACCAGGAGTTCTGGTGCTCAGTATGCTATTAGGCTATTAATGTTTAGCCCTTGGAATCTATACTAAGAACTTATCTGAAATTGCTAAATTGGTGTCCCTGCCTAGGACAAAGTTTTTCAATAAATGTGTTGGAAATCTGCTTTCAAACCATTTTAATTTAGGCCAGGATAGGGGTGGGCAAGTCTACTTCTGTATGAGGATATATTGTCCTATGTTACATCTACCGTTTTCTTAATTTCCATGTATTTGTAGTTATTTTAATAAAAGCCATTAGCTTTTGAGAAGTGCTAATTCTTAGTTGTGAGAGGTCTATGCAAGTAAGACAGAAAAGTTCATTGAATGAAGTTCTCAGTTCTCTCTGAAAGACTACACTAGCAAACTTCCTTTCTTGGTGGTGCTGAAATAATTTAGTCGCTCATTGTGGTGCCAGTTTCTCTCCAGAAGGGTGTGTTGTAAGGTTTTCGATTGACTTTTTTTTTTTTGTCTCAGAGTTGTCTTCTGAGATAGTCATTACTAAGTTATTTGTAGGGTTGTCTTTTTTTCACATGATGTGGCAGAAGTCATAACTCGTAAGATTTAGGTATAATCTGGTTTTGAAAACATGATTGAAACTGTTGTTTTTTAACTCAGCAGGCAGCCTAGGCCATGGCTGAAAAGAAAGGGTAAGTCCTTCCTTGCATGATGATGTGTGCAGGGTTCCTGACTACTGAATTCCTAATTTCAATATTTGAATTTACATGTGTGATTTCACATCAATAACTTGTGTTTCTGGAGTATCCTAACTAACTTGTTAATAAGGAAAGAAACCAGATTTGCTTAAATCTGTTCAAGGCTGACATTCTGAAATTCTCAACTGGAAATAACTTCCCAGAGCATTTGGAAAGGTTCTGATTATGATGACCAGCCTAAAACGGCTCTCTGGGAAATAAATTTCCTTTCTGATGGAAACTTAAAGATTGTGTTTGGTAATTGGAACAGTTAAAAATATAGCTTTAAAAAGACAGCTTAATGTGTATTCAAGGAAACCTATTTTTTTTGCTTTTGTTTTTGTTTTGTAGAAGGAAAAGAGGAATTGATTATACCAAAAAGTAATAACTATACATAACTTTGAGTGAGGCTGCTTATATCTTAGAATGGATATCCTTTAACTATACCTACCCCACGACAGTTTAAAAAAAAAATCAGTGTATATATTGAGAATGTCAGTCATGAGCTTAGTGTTTAAGTGATACATCTCACTTGCAGTTGTTTGCATGATTGGTCTTGTGTATCTTGATACCCAACTTTGCTTTTGCTGTGCCAATTCTAAACTGTACTGCTAAAAAAAAAATCTCAAAATTCACTGATACTGGTTTCGTCTTGATCGCTTGGATCTGTATAGTATTTCTGGGACCAAAAATATTTTGAAATCTTTTTTTATGTTTGAAGCTGGAAAGATAGTGTTTATGGAAGATTGGTGTGCTTTTGTATGTTAAACTCTTCAGGCTGTTGGTAAGGCAGTCTCTAGGGCACACTTTTTTCCTCTATATTTCTTGACTAGCATAGCATGTGGTATGTTTAAGTACTTCATTCTCTGCTTCATAATTCTACACTACACTATACTCCAGGTAGACAGGTAGGATAAATTATACATTTTAGTTACTTGGCCCAATCAAGCATAACCAAAAGGATGTTTTTTGTACTTGTCTCAAATTAAGCTTAAATAAAAAGGGTATATCAGCCACATTTCATGTCTTTTCCAAATATGTAGAATTGTGAAGCAAGTTCTCTGCCTACACTAGAAAAATGGGGTGTTTTATAGGTTGCCATTTAACTGTAGAATATTTGAGAAACAATTCAGACTCTCCTTTCTTAGCTGTTAAACATTTTGGCACAGTTCATCACTCCAGTTTGTTACTTTCTTGAGAATAGTCCATTTTTATTTTTGTTTTAATGCTTACATTATAATATGTTTTGGTCATTGGAAATAAAACAGCTCATAGTCGAGTGATGTACTACAATAACAGTAACGTAATATAGTAGTCATTCTGCTTCAAGGAATTTAATCAGATAGCCAAATAACTGCTCTTTGTTGATTACCTTTGTAGGACTTTTGTCTTACTCTCTATGACCATTACTGCAAATATCTGACAGTGAAGCACATATGATAGAGCACTTGTTAGCTCGATCCTCCTGCATAATGCACTCGTGAAAAGTAGTGCTCACTACATGGTTGAAGATCTGATGATCCACGTACTATGGCTCATTGAGTTACTTGTAAAATAAATATTTAGTTCAAGTTCATACAGTCAGTTTTCTGGACTAGCAGTATTGAGCCCCTACTCTACTACAAGTGTAACTTGATGCTCTCCCTTTAAGTCAGAGGAGATGTAGAATTTAGGACACTTTGAGACATTACGTTGTAAAATAGCTTGCTTTATGTTCCTAAAGCTGTCTTGTTCTGTGTTAAAGCTACTAATCGTCTCAATGTAAGTTTTAAATAAATGTATTTCTTTAGAACTGATTTGCACTGTGATTTTTCCTTTTTAAACTATGCATCATTGAATATAATTGCTTTCTTCCTCCCATCTCACTCCCTTCAGTCATCCAACCCTTGGCTCCCTTAAGTTGAACATTTTCCAGTACTCTTACAAGTTTAAACACTGCATTTATTTAAAAAAAGAATTAATTCTTATTGCTTAGACTTTTTATTAGCTAAATGAAGAGGCTCATACAGGTAGGGTACTTGTCGAAGCGGAGTACTTTACTTCATCTCGCAGTGCTAATCCTGTGAAGTTGTCCCGTCTAGCTGCGTATTCCCCAACGTTGGCCAGCCCTGGTACCACACAGCAGCTTAGAGCACTTCGGTATATGCTCATGTCATGAGCATCATACCACTCGTCGGTCTTTTCATCATAGCACTCAACGTTAAAGGTGGTGGTAAAGCCATTAAAGCCACCCACCACAAACAAGAGGTCGTCTACCACCTCGATGCCAAAATTGCTACGAGGATTAAACATAGTGGGGATCGTGCGCCAAGTGTTAGCCACTGGGCTATAGGCTTCTGCACTCCTAAGTCGGTTAGCTCCGTCAAAGCCGCCTACCTGTGGACAGCAGAGGAAACGGCTGGCTGTTAACCATCACTTCTGTTCACTGAGGATGCCCTCTTTGGGGGGCAGGGAAACTAGTGATTTCATACCTCCCTTTTCCACTATCTTCCATGGGAGAAAAGCTTTCAAATTATTACCAATGGTAATTGTAAACTTCTTTGCTAATAGAAAATCTAGGGCTATTATTTTTGTTGTACAAAGACTCACTGCATATACGTGTTCTCCATAAGCAATTACGCCTATTCCACTCCTCCTGCTTCTCATGGGTGCTATGACTGTCCACTGATTACTCTCAGTGTTGTACACTTCTGCTGTAAACAGGCATTCATTTCCATTAAACCCACCACATATGTAGACCTGTGTGAAGAGAGTTCCAAGATTATTAAAACTGTTACTCCTGGGGAGTAGAAAGGGTATGAATGCGGTAGTAAGGTGAGGGACGTTTCTGTTGCGTCTGCAATCTGAGTTTCTTTTTTCCTCATGTACAAGCATTGCTTTTTAGTAAGTAAAATCACAGAAAGCGGGGAGGGTGTAGCTCATTGGTAGGGTGTGTGCTCAGCATGCACGAGGTCCTGGGTTCAATCCCCAGTACCTTTGTTATAAATAAATAAGTAAACCTAATTACCTCCCCCCACCAAAAAATAAGTAAGAATCACAAAAGATAGTTACAAAGGGCCACTTAGTCATTCGATGGAGGAGTTAGTATTACAGAGTAGATACTGCCATTTCTGTTTTCCATCCACCCCTAAAAACCATTATTTCTGGGCCTGTTTGCTTTCACATTCCCTAAAGCTGCTTCCCTTGCCATCCGGCATCTTACCTTTCCATAGAGTGTTGTGGCACTTGCATCACTCCTCTGTTCGTGCATGGGAGCAATGAGTGTCCATTGATTGGTCTCTGGCTCATAACGTTCAGCAGTGTTGAGACGCACGTAGCCATCAAATCCTCCCATGGCGTAAATAAAATTGCTGAGGACTGTCACGCTGACATAGCAACGTCTGGAGTGCATCGGGGCCACCTGGTGCCAAGTTTTCTTGACTGGGTCAAAACGCTTAACACTATTGAAATAGTCTACGCTATCGAACCCCCCAATGATATAAACATAGCCTTTCAGATAGGCTGCCCCATGGTAGGCACGGGGACTCTCTTCCTCACAAGTGACATTCACCCATCTGTCTGCCCGAGCATCATATGCCTCAATGGCATTGGTGGGGCTCCCACCACTCCAGCCACCAATTGCAAATAGGATGGCGTAGGGCAGGCGGGGCCTGGTGAGTGGGTTGGTGAAGTCAGAATTTGAAGGTCCGTTCATGTTTAGGTCATACATGGCCTTCAGGGCATTAATGATGACTGGTTTGCATTCCTCACTGTCTTTGACATAGTCATTCATCTTAACATTGTTCATGAAGTATTCAGCATGCATTAGGGCCAGGCGAACCTAAGAAGGAAATAGAGAAAGTCATTCAGATGAGGTGAGGGTTCTGGAAAATCCATGTCCTTAAGACCACAGTTTTACTGTCTGCCTCTGAATTGCAGTAGGGTCATGTTTTGTTTTGTTTTTGTAAATTTACAACTCACAGTTGAAATATTTATTTTTTGGAGGTGGTATACATTTGGATGCTGAGAATGAGCTAATAGAAGCTACCTCAAATGGTCACAGAGCACGGCCATTCCTTGGCCACTGGACAGGATTATTAGACCAGAAAAAGCTGTGGTCATCATTCAGAGGTTGGATACCTATGTCTCTGTATGCGAAATAACATGAATTGGCACCAAATGGCTACAATTGAGTGCAAAACTCATAGTCTGGTTTCTAGTCCAACCCCTGTCTCAGTTAGGGAAACCCACAGAAGGGGAAGGGTAAAAGGAAGACTAAAATTCCTTTGAAGGCCTGCCCTCTCCTTCCCCCACTACCAGGAAGAATTTTAGTCAAAGAGAATACAACTAGGGTAGAAGGAACTAGTTATGCAGGGGCAAAGAAAATTGCAAAATTCCAGAGAATAGCAGGAGACGCCTTCTCTATGTGTACATATCTAAGTGTATGGACGTGTAACTACAGCCCTGGAATCTGTCAGAATATCTGAGTCTGGCTCTTGGGACAATCCCTCTGGGATAAATGAATCAAAAGTGAACAATTAAGCGTCCCACAAAAAAATGACTAAATGACCTTGGGAAGCAAAACTGAAATATGCTGCTTCCTATTTTGGGGGTCATGAGAAATCCATTTTAAAATGGCCTCAAATACAGCATCTTCTTGTTTGACGTTGAGCTCATCTTTCTCAATGATATCCTTAAGTTCAGTGACTGAGAGCTCTAAAAACTCTGCTGAGACCTTCACCATCTCCTCAAAGTTGTGCAGTATGAACATGTAGGCCTTCTGCCTCAGCTCAGGGCAGTAGTAGTAGTCTGTGAACTTGCAGATGCCGATACAATTATCCAAACACAGCTCCGACTTGAGGAACTCACAGCAACCCCTGACAATACCCATGATGTTAAATTGGTCTGCAGCAGCCAGCAGCTTCTCCACGTTGTCAGGTGTGATGGGGACGGTCCGGGTGTACGCATATTCAATAATTAACTTCATCATGTCGGGGGAAATGCCAGGGATGTTGTATACCTTCTTTTCAGTGTTGTTCCAGCCACTTGTAAACAAAGCTCTGGAAAAAAGAAAAAAGTGAGCAGTCACTGAAACATTTCTCTCCAGTTTGCCACGCTGTCCCCCACATTTTCTTGTTGCAGACAGTTTGGCCATTTTCCAAATAGCACACAGTGAATACACTGGAAATAAACTGGTGTGAGGAAGGGGAGGGGGAGGGCTGGCTTTATACAGTGGGCAAGAGAACCTTTCCAAGAACTTTGACTTTTGTCCTTTTTATTCCTATCTTCATGATAAGTAGGCCTTTTCCCCATTTTCTGGATGGAGAAATTGGAACCCACAGCTGGAGAAAGACCCAGGTCTCATCTGTCTCAGCCCATTGCCCACCAAATGCTACTTTGCTTAAGGAAATTAAACTTGAGCAAATACACTTTTTAAACAAGTATATTCAGTCAGCACACATCCAGAGCCTGATCACTTCTCACCTCATATTGCTACCTTCTTGGTGCAGGCCACCACCATCTCTTGCCTAGATTATTGGGTGTCACCTCCTAACTGATCTCCCTGCTTCTGCCTTTGACACCTCCAGAGTTTATAGTCTTCTCCCAGCCACCAGAGTGAGCCTTATGAGTTTATGCTCCTCGGCTACTCAGAACCTTCCACTGACTTCCCTCGTTCCTCAGAGTAAAATACAAAGTCCTTACCAGGGACTAC
This sequence comes from Camelus ferus, assembly GCF_009834535.1. Classification (NCBI taxonomy): domain Eukaryota; kingdom Metazoa; phylum Chordata; class Mammalia; order Artiodactyla; family Camelidae; genus Camelus; species Camelus ferus. The sequence continues at coordinate 35,060,838 of NC_045711.1, read as the reverse complement.
AAAAGTCCTCTGAGATCTGGACCAGGAATACCTCTCTGACCATATTCCTTCTGGCTTTCTCGCTTTGTTCCAATCCTGCTGGCTTTGCCCCACAGCTACCTATTGGGCTCTGCTATGGAGCTAGGTACTTTTCTAGGTGTCATACGAGACAGTCCCTGGCCTAATATATTTTTTGCTTCATTGTTTCTAGGAGGTTTAAGGGATTATGGGCTCTGAGACCAAATTCTCTAGAGAAGAGGTCTGCAAACCTACAGCCCCTGGGCCAAATTCAGCCTACCTCGTTTTTATACTGCCCATGAGCTAAGAAAGGTTTTTACATTTTTTAAAGGGAGGGAAAAATCAAAAGATTTTGTGACACCTGGAAATTACAATAAATTCAAATGTCAGAGTCCATAAGTAATTTTATTGGCACACAGCCATGCCCTTTCATTTAGCATTGTCCATGGCTGCCTTCCCACTACGAAGGCAGAGTGAAGTTGTCGCAACAGAGACTATATGGCCTGCAAAGCTTAAAGTAGTCATTTTTTCTTTTTGTATACCGTGCTCTAGGGATAGTTGAAAGAGAATTTTTAGCAACAGGTGGGATGCATTTATCATATCTTCATTGGAACTGAGTACTCAAACATTTTCAGCTCATGAACAAAATAGCTCTTAACTTCCTAGGTTCCAATGATTTGGGCTCAAACTCCCTTTTTCTTCTAATAAATACTTCCTTTGTTCTTTCCTCTCATCCCCCTTCCCATCCTCTCAATCCTTGTTAATTTATCACTCTGTTTAAGATAGTCTCAGACAGGGACTTAAGGAGTGGCTGAAGTGGCACTGTCATCTAGGTTTAAGTAGGAAATCCAGTACAGGTGTCCACCCTTCCCAAAGTTTGGTTTATATGAAAGTCAAAGAGAAAAAGCACCCGGCCCACCAATAGTTGATTGAAATCCAGTTGAAAACCAGAGAGAGAGAAGCTTTGGCACAGGCTGTACCTCTACAGAAGACAAAAGAGCCAGCCTACAGGATCCCAGGGCTTTGACATTGTCCCTAAGCTTAAGATAACAGTGTAGGAAACATAAAATGAATCAAAAGGGCTCAGAATGAGCCCAGTTCCCCCATTGGCTTAGTTCAGCAACCCTGTTATACCTAAAGTAGGAACTGCAGCTACAGAGGATGTTCTTGTGGGCATTGAACTCAAAGCCATTGACCTTGATGACCACGTCACAGAGCTTGCCCTCCAGCCTAAGCTCGTTGAATATCTCACAAGTCATCGCACTCATCTTCCTTTCCATGTGAGGCTGGTGGAAACGTGTGGAGGCCGCGGCGCTCTCCATCTCCATGGCACCCTGGGACCAGTGGGGAGAGGCTACTCTCCTAGGGTGTCGGGGAGTGTTGTGGGGGGCCCCTTTAGCCAGCTGTCACTCCTTTTCCCTACTACATCTTTCATATAGGGCCTGTCAGGCAGCCAAAGTTCCAGAATCCTGGGCCTGCAGTGAGATCACTCTCAGGATTGTGCTCTCAGGCTCTGGAACTCTCTCCTGTCCCTGTCCTCCTTCTTTCTCCCCTCCCCCAACACACCACCTCAGGCTGAAGACCACCCCACACCTTCTGCAACCAGTAGCAGGACTGTGACCACCAACACCACATACTACAATACAGGGAAATAAATCTGACTCTATATTGGATCTGTTCCTTTAGCTCTAACCACTGTGCCATTTTCTAGGCTTATTCTTGCCAGCTGTGCAACCTTTTGTAAATGAATATTGCCTTTAGCCTGTCTGGTAAACAGAAGAACCTTCTCTCAAGGCTCTGAGGATATTAACACTTCTGCACTTATATAAAGATAAGTTGCAGAATAGAAAATAACCTCTGTTTTGTTGGAAGTTTTGCAGGAGTACCATGACCTGGCCTACGTGGACAGCTGCAGAAACAAAGAATTCCTGCAGCAAGAATTTTGCAACAACCAACCACATCCTCTCCCTTGTTTTTCTGTATGAAAGGACCCTGTATTCTGATTGGAGGATGACGGTTCTCCAAGACATTAGTTTGCCGGCTTTCTGAATGAAGTCCTATTCCTTGCCCCAACACCTCGTCTCCCGATTTATTGGCCTGTGGTGCAGCTAGCAGAACGAGTTTGGACTCAGTAACAACATGAGTTTTGATTTACTCTAGTTCCTGTTGCCCACTTCAGGGGCTCAGTTCCGCATCTCTGTAGCATCCATTCACCTTCTTCCACAGCCTGGCACCTGGCTCCCCAAACACTGAGTTCAAGGAAGTCAAGTCAGAGGAGGTAGCAGGGAGAAGTTAAGGCTGATTGGCTTTCCTTCTGGCCCAGCTGTCCATGACTTTCCTGCCCTCTCATTTTCTTCTGTGATGAGGAGTGGGCCCGGTGAAGGAAGCACTTTCTGGACGTCCAACAGAACTCCCTTTATGGCTCTTTCACGTCCCCTCCCATCATGCAGCTCTTTTGTTATGCAAACTGTAAGCCTGGAAATGACCGCTCTGGCTAGGATTTTTGCTCTAGAAAGAGTGGCAACCACGGAACCCCAACCTCTTGGGACCCTTTCCATCCTCAACATAGGGCCCTCCAACAGGGTTTTCACCTAGCGCGCCGCGCCACCCGCGCGAGGCCGCCTGCCTCTGGCGGCTCTGCGGGTAGGCGGGCCTGCAGCCCGCGGGCCCACCCCCGGCACGCCCACCCCCCGGCACGCCCACCCCCGGCACGCCCACCCCCCCCGGCACGCCCGCCCCCGGCACGCCCACCCCCCCCGGCACGCCCACCCCCGCCCAGGCGGGAGGCGACGCCTGTGCAGTACGGCCGCGAGGCGGCCGTTGGCCCAACGCCTCAGACCAGCGTTTGAGCGCCATGACGGAGGAGGCGAGGCGAAAGAAGGGGACCGGCGTAGGGCGGGTCCCGAGCCTCGGGCTCTCCGAGACCCACAGCGGGCCACCCGGGTCCCGCCGCGTCACCGCGGCCAGTAGGCTCCCCATGGGCTCAGCGCCGTGCCGGGGTCAGCCGTTCTCTCCGGTCTCGGGACAGGTGAGCACCTTGATGAAGGCAACGGTCCTGATGCGGCAGCCCGGGCTGGTGCAGGAGATTGTGGGCGCCCTCCGCAGGGGCGGGGGAGACCGCTTACAAGTACCGCCGGGGGCAAGGTGGGGGCGGCCGGGTGGGGTTGGGGGATGGCTGGGGAGGCTCTTATGTTTCTAAAGCCTGTCTGTCTCTCTGGAGATGCCCTTTTTTTTTTTTTTTTTTTAACACTTTTTTTTTAAGTGGAGTTAGTGGGGATTGAACCCAGGACTTGGTCCATGCTAAGCAGGTGCTCTCCCACTGAACTATTTCCCTCCCACCAGGGGATGCCACTTTTAGCTTAAAGTAGGTTCCCTCTCCAGTAACTGAGTACCTTTGGCAAGTCACTTTTTTTGGTTTCTCCCATCCCTGATTTTAGCAACCTCCAGAAAGCTGCGTCCACAAATAAGACAGTAGGTTTGAATGCTCTGTCTAGGATAAAGAAGCTAGGGAAAACTAAGATTCTTGGTGCTGATGGGTTCCTGAAGAAATTAATAAAGGCAAAATTTATGTAAGAATTCTTTCTTTTCCTTTTTCAACAGTTATATTCTTGTTGAATTCTCATATTTTTAGAAAAATTCTCACACAAGAAAACATTGAGAATCTTAACACATTTAAGGAATTTTCTGTCTTCGACAAGCTTGGTATTTAACCCTCTTTTGGACTGATGATTGGGGATTCCATTTGCTCTCATATTTTGAGACCATGCATATATTAAAATTAGAATTCTTTACTTAATCAATTCCCATTTTTATTGGGTATTGTTACTGACCCATCCCGTGTGACACGTGATCCCTGTAGTGGCTTCCCTAGAGTGTGGAAGTTCCTGGCATGTGGAAGGAGACCTTTAACCAGAGAAGGTACATAGATGCTCCCCGTGAAGGTGGTCCACCTGACGTTGGCAGTGTGACAGTTACCCCCTAACATGCTGCGTCCCAAACTACAGCCTTCCAGTTTCACTTGCGTGATTTCTGCCATATCTGTGTAAATTGCCCTGCTTTTAAAGACCTGAATGTAATTAACTTGAAAAAGAAACAATCTTTTATGAAAGCATGAGTTTGATATGTTAGTTTTCCTTCTTTTTCTAACATTGAAATGAATCCAAAATTACTCAAATGAATAGTGTTTTTATCCATTTCCCCCCCTCCAAAGTTATCTTACCTACCACCTGAGGAAGTGTACCTATTTGGGGAAATACAATATTAAATCAGTTCTTCTTGGTTAAGTGCTGATGTGATGCTGAGCTAATTTGTAACAGCCACAGCAGCAAAATCCTAATAACCTCTCATCTGAGAGCAAAAGCTCTTTATATGGTTGATGCTTGGACCTCACTTTCTCAGGGTGAGTGCAGAGGGAAGTTCAGCTGTGCAGATCCAGTCACTCCATTACATGAAGTCACATCTAGGTGTGATTTTTTTTCTCACACTGCACAGTAAGCCTCTGCTGGGGAAAACCTGATGTGGACTACTGGCTTTTCTCTTCATTTTGGATGTCGCAGCTCAAAGCACTCCTTCACCACTATTACCCAGTTGAGATTGACCCACACTGGACCATCAAAGAGAATTTGCCCCACATGGTGGAATGGTAAGTGATGGTGGTGGTGAAACGCCGCTAGCTTTCACAGTGGGTTGGTCTGGGAGAGGGTCTGTTTTTCCTGAGCTTTGTTGAGGAGCAAGCTCCTGTACCTTACCGAAAGCCACAAGCTCAGGTGTTATAGCTAACTGACCAGACACAGCCAGCGTTACTTGTGGCTGTGGCTACAGTAGGGGGCTTACGGAGAATCTTTGGAATGAGTTAGAAGCCCTTTGGTTTGGGGTATTAAGTGCTTTGGGGCGATAACCCTCCTAAGGAAGCCAGTGTCACTGGGCAAAGCCCCAGTTCTCCAGAGAGTGGGGTCACAGAGGAAGGGACTCAGGAGAGCTTTGACCTCAGTGTCATCTCGCCAGCTCTCGTCTCGACTGTGCTGTGTTGCTGTCTCACCCTCTTCCTTTAAGGACAGCCAGGGTTCTTCAGGAAGTGGCTCTGAGGGAAAAGAGGCCTCCTCTGCCATCAGAACTTCCAGAGGGGACACAGCCCTGAGATGGGAGAGGACACTTGACTTAGTGGTTTGAATTGGGGGGTTTGTGGGGCGTCTGTTTCCGGGTGGACCAAAGTGCATGCTCTCCTATGGCAGCAGAAGGTCCAGGGCTTTCAGAGAGCCCCGGTGGTGAGAGTCCGATGCAACACTCAGGTGAGCTGCCTGCTCTGGAAAACATTTCTGCCATACTGTTTGGAATGGGTTTGCTCACAGAAGAGAAGGCTGGGAAGGAGTGGAGTGGAGTTTGTTGCTGGAAGAGTCAGAAGAGACATGGCACCGTGAGCAGCTGACGTGGAGAAGGTCTTCTTTTTCCTCTCTGGGCACAGCCAGGGGATTGTCTACCCCTGAATGTTTCCTCAGAAGGAGTCTGCCAGTAGTGGGTATGGTGCGAATATGACCAGGGCTCCATCTCCTAGAACAAACAGTATCTAGCTCCTTGTTCCCAATGGTAAAAAGACTTTCCAAGTCCCCATGGTGACTGGCATTCTTTACCCAGACACGAGCTGGCCAGCCTGGGACCCTTGATCATCCGTAGCCTTCACAGCGCAGCTCTCTCTGCTGGAGCATTCTTTACTGGAGGAGGGTTGAGGGCACTTAGAAGGAGTCAACACGGGTCCCTGCCCTCAAGGATTGTGTCCTGATTGGGGAAAGACGCTAGCTCACGGAAAGCCAGGGGAGTAGAGACACGTGCAGACCCAGTAAGTGCCCGGGGCGGTTTGGGGTATTCCTCTGCAGAGCTGCCCCAGGACAGCTGCCTGGTTGTATTTCCTAAGGCAAAATAATCCAGGAACAAACAAACAAAAAAATAGGGGCTCATTTATATGAAGTTCAGGGACAGGGAAAGCTGATCAATGGTGATGTGAAGTCAAAATGGCTTTGACTGGGAAGGGACACTAAGGAACATTGATCTGGTTAGTAATTACTTGGGGGTATACATATGTAAATATTAATTAAGCTGAACTTGTAAAATTAGTGCACTTTAACCATTTACTGTATGTGTTTTGTACCTCAATTTAAAATGTTTAAAAAAATTTTTTTAAAGTAACCCAAGTAGAAAATAAAGAACAGTAGCAGAGGCAGTGCCATTTCAGAACCCATTGATCTCTTTTCAGGAATGGGTACAAGATGTTCTTCAACACCCTCTTCCAGAACAGCATTCCGCTCTTCATCTTCTCCACGGGCATTGGAGATATCGTGGAAGAAATTATCCAGCAGATGAAAAAGTGTTTCACCCCAGCATCCACATTGTGGCTAACTGCATGGAGCTTGATGAAAACGTGAGTCAAATCTCATTTGGGCAGGGCCTGGGAGAGGGGTGGGGACCGCCAGCTGGGGGGCTTCTCCCTAAACATGAACCCTGGTGGGGGAGGGGAAGGCAGGCTGGCTTCTTTCCTCCTGGACAGTGATTTATTAATTAATGCCATCTAAAGACAGTTACTTTTGAAGGACCCACTTTTGGGTGTTTGGACAACAGTCAGCTCTCTGCCAGGGAGGACCTAGTTTAGGGGTCACCCAGGCTCCATGTCACTGTCGTGGATCATGTGCCATCCGAGGTACTCAAGGGCTTGGCTTGGACTTGTTTTTCTGGAGCTAGAGGTGGGCTGCTCTGACTTGCCCATCTTCTGACTTCTTCCCCTTAAAACCAGTGGCTGGAATTTTCATCCCTTGGACCCGTGGTTAGGGTGTGGCCCACAGCTGAGGTGAGCTGGAGCAGTGCTTGCATCACAGGCCATGTGCCTCCGCCAGAGGAGGTGACTGACAATATTTGATGGTCCCTGTTAGTTTAAACCAGGGGGTGTAAACTTCTTCTGTAAAGGCCAGGTAGTAAAGATCTCAGGCTTTGTGGGCAGTACAATCTCTGTCACAACTACTCAACCCTGTTGCACACAAAAGGCACCATAGACAAGATGTATACAAATGGGCCTGGCTGTATTCCAGTAAAACGTAATTTACCAACAGGCTAAATCTAGCCCACGGGCCCTCGCTTGCTGATCCTGAGTTTTGACTGCAATGAAGTTCTGGCACTATCTATGGCTTTCTGGATTCCCTTTCCTCTGTGGCAGAGACAGTGGGAAACTGGCCCCAGATGGATCCTTATAGCCCTTCTGTCTGTCCCTTGTCTTGATGATTTAGGGTTTCCTAGGGGTATTCAAGGGCCAGCTCATGCACACATACAAGAACAGCCCTGTGTGCGAGAACTCCAGCTACTTCCAGCAGCTGCAGGGCAAAAGCAACATCCTCCTGCTGGGAGACTCCATGGAGGACTGCACTATGGCTGACGGGTTCCTGAGAACATTCTCAAGACTGGCTTCCTAAATGACCAGGGCTCTTCAGGGCCGGCTTCTCCATCAGTTCCTGTTAATAGCTTATTGAACGCCTTCTGTGTGCTGGACACTGTGTGAAGTATTAGAAGTAGAGGTTAGACACAGCCATAGTCTCAGAGGAAACACAAGAGATACAGTGGCTACAGCTGCGTGTGCGGCACGTGGTATGACCCGAAGGTCAGAGGGACTTCATCATAGCCCACACTTCCTGAGTGCTCTCTGTACACCAGTCGCATTAGCCAGTTAATCAGTACAGTTGTACTCTGAGGTTGTGACTGTTATACCCAGTTTACAAATGAGGATACTGAGACGGGGGTTAAGTACCTTGCCCAAGGTGACATAGTTTAGGAAGTGGCTGGGCTGATTACCAGTCCTCTTAAATCGTACCTGTAGGGCATGATTGAGGTGGGAGATAATAGATGTTTGGGATGTAGGTTTATAATTTAGAGAAGAAAAACACAAGAACAGACCAGAGGTTGACGGGGTGAAAAGTAGTCATAAAGGGGCACAGCGTGGCGTCAAACTAGAGGGCCACCAGGCCTCGCCTGCAGTCAGCAGGTGCTGAGTGAAGCCTTGTAAAAGTTCAGTCGAGAAAGATTAGAGGTGACCTCTGGTTTTTTTGTTTCTAATCCTTGGGACTCCTTTTCACACTGACACAACGGTTAATTGCGGCAGCCTCTGCCCATGGCCATCTGTATCTCCAAAGGGCAGGTCCCGGTAACCTTCAACTCCTCCTGGGGGGTGTCAAAGCTTGATGCCCTCCTCTCCAGCCCCAAGTGGTCAACCGCAGGCAAGGCAGAAGGCAGGGCATTTGGGGGACCCTCGGGCTCTCCTCCCCAGGCAGGGTGAGGCTGCATTTACGCAAGACCGTTGGTGAGGGGTGGGGGTAGGGCTGGGGCCAGGTCACAGGTGGGAAATGGAAGGGACAGGCCATTAGTGGCAATGCAGGCTGAAGGCTAGGGTCAGTGTGGCATGGGGATTGGGCTGGGAAAGGGGAGGGCTCTGAAGCAGGGTGGTCTCAAGGCCAGTCTCTGTGGGATTAGAGGGCTGCTGTGCCCCTGCTCATTGGCGTCTCAGCCATCCCGCCCCTCCGCGGCCCCACCCCCTAGCTTGCCAGAGTGCTGCAGCCCTGAAGCCTCAGCCCCAACTCTGCTGGGCACTGTTGGATCCTGAGTTAGAACCCTGAACTGGACTTGGAGCTGCCACAGCCTGAACCCATGAAGGCTGTACTACAGCCTCCTCAGGTGGCCCCAGAGGCTGAGCGGGGTTCTCCCACATGTCTGCTTCAGGGCTGTAGGACGTTCACCCTCCATCGTAGCTGCTGGAGTTATGGTGAGGCCCAGATTGAAAGGTTTAACTGTGACGAGTTTGAATGCTGAGCTTCAGCTTGAGAGCTGGAACTGTCAACTCACGATGCACTGGAGATTGTGCTACAACCTCCTGAGGTGGCTCTGAAGGCTAGCTGGGGCCTCCTGCTGGGCTAGAGAATGTTGTTTTGTCCCTAATGTGTTCCAGGAGTGGGGCTGGGAACTCCTGTTGGATTGGAGAAGACTCCTCAGTGGGGTCGCAGGTTTTCGCACCCCTTGATAAGCGCATGGGGAGATTCAGGTGAGAGATTAGAGGATTGCAAAAGACAAGTCTCACTCAGCCCAGGGGAGTCAGAGGTCAGTGGGACAGAGTCCAGGGACCGTTCCGGGAGCTGAACTGCCTGGAAGAGCAGCCACAATGGTTGCCACACAAAAGAGGGGTCATGGGAACCAAAAGCATGTGTACATGATCTGCACATGATTTGGGCACAGCGACCCTCACTGGCCAGGCACGCTGAGTGGAAACCCAAGCGTTACGGCAGCCTGAGTTTTGAACTCTTACCTCGTAGAGATGACTGGTGATCTTCAGCTTGATCTACGTCTGCAGCTTTAATTTTACTACCTTTGGGTTGAGGAGACAGAGCTGGGACCTAATTCCAACCCCAGCCTACCACTGGAACCTCCTCTGGGAGCTTTTGATGCTGGGTTAGCTTGTCATTCCCATCTTGACGTGGAACAGCAAACTGATACGGCCCAGTGGGCAGCTCTCCATCTGTATTCCTGTCTGGGTATGGAAGCAAAGTCTCAGTCAACTCCTGATGAGGCTGTAGAGAAGGAATTAAAGGAGTAATTAAAGTCCCCCAGCTCTGAGTTGGAGGTCAGCTGGATAGAGTCCAGGGACCATTCCAGGGGCTGAACTCCCTGGGCCAGAAGCCAGAGTGGTTGCCAAGCAAAGAGCTGCAGCAAAAAAAAAAAAAAAAAAAAAAAAAAAAAAAACACGTGGAAACATGATCCAAAGACAATTTGGGCATAGTGACCCAGGCCAGTGGGACACTGGCCAGGCACGCTGAATGGAAACCCAAGCGATATGGCAGCCTGGCTACATGTGCGCCCCTCCCCTGCTTCATGCCCCATCCTTTATTTATGACACACCTTTAGTGACATGACCTTTATTAGGTCAGGGTGGAGATCCAACCAGAGTCAGGCTTTTTCCCAGGGTCCAAGCTCTCCTTCCCAACTGTATTTCGACCTGTTGTACCACCATCATTCTCCTCATCAACATATTTGATTTTTCTCTTTCCTGTACACCTCCCCCCACCCCACCAACTCTAGACAGTTACTAAATCTTGTCAGTTTTTCCTTTGTAGTGCTCTCAGGATTTCTCTTCTGCTCCTGTCACAACCACTCCAATTCAGCCCATTCTCACTTTCCTCCTAGATTTTGCTACAGCATTCTATTTGGTCTCCCTGGATCAAACTTTCCTCTCTAGATCACACTACATCTGGAATCTAAAATAAGCTTCTTATTTTAATCACTTATCTCTTTTCCCTGAAAATTTTCAATGGCTCCCTGTATCTTATAGCATATTTTTCAAACCCCCATTTGTGACAGTCAAGGTCTTTCATAAGCATATCTTTCATTGCTGCCTAACCCAATTCTTTACAGCTAGATTGATCTATTAAATCCTGATAATTCCTGCAACCACATCTTTCCCTAGACTGTACTCCCTATTTTTACTCTAACAAATCACAGCCAGTCTTTTAAATCCCAGCTAAAGTTTTAGCTTATCCGTGCAGTTTCCCCTGACCTCCACACCCCAGTGATTCCAGGTTCTGGTTAATTACAGCACCTCTCTGTATCTCTTTTAATACTCAATTACACATCACCTCCTTGTTAAGGTGTATTCCCTTTCTTCCCACCTATCACTGTCATTTTCTGGAGACAATGCCATACTTCTGTGGCTCCCACAGTACTTAGCTTTGGGTTGGGCATAAATTGGGTGCTATATATAGAAATCCAGAGGGTAAAGATGAGTTCTCAATATAACTGAGGGATCAAATAATAATAATGGCTAACACTCAGATATATGCTAGGCACTGATAAAAAAGCTTTACATGTATTGACTCATCTAAATCCTATGAGATGGTGACTATGATAATCCCCATTTTCCAGATGAGAAAACTGAGTCACAAAGCTAACAAATGGCAGACCTGGATTCAAACCCAGGTAGTCTGACCCCAGAATCTCTATTCTTAACCACTTTGTTGTATTACCCACAATGGGATGGGGAGAGGGACATGGTGCTGGAACGAGGATGGAGCAAAAATGAGAGAAGAGTAGATGTTAAGAAATTAAATAATGGAGTAAAAAATAGAGAAGGAAAAAGAATAAGGGCAATTATAAGTAAAAGACTAGAGAAGAAGGAATGATAGTAAGAAGGCAAATGAAGATAAGAAATTGCTTATAAGACAAAAGGTAAAAACAGTCAATGTGAACTAGGGAGATGAGGAAGACCCAGGAAGACCTCAAAGAAAGGCTGCCAGGTCAGGCAGGATGCAGAGAACAAATGAGGAAAAGCAATTCTTACAGGACGGTGAAGGTGCCGTTGTAGCTGTTGGGCTCTGGCACGGGCACTCTGCAGAGCCTCGCCTCTGGGCTGAGACCAACGCAGGACAAGGTCTCATTACTGCAAATGCAAAGCTCACAGACATTTATGCTTGTGGAAGAATTCTTTTCTCGTTGCTCCTTTTCTGGGGTATATGTTACAGAATGCATCCCTGAAGACGGAGTCGAAGGCGAAGGTGTCTTAGGTGACCCTGGGTGTTGAGTTACAGTAAATTCCTGTTCTACCTCATGATGCCTTAATGGTTGAACTAAAACCTCCTGAAGTCCTCCATCCTCCTGAGAGACTGAAGCGCCTACTTCCTCAGGGGCTCTGAAGGCTGAGACAGAGCCCCTGCTGAAGGGGAGGTGGTTCTGTCTCTTCTGTGGTCTCTGGAAGCTGAGCCTGGGCCTCTGCTTGGGGTGGAAGAGGTTCAACCTTCTCAGGGGACTGCGAATTTTGAGCAGGAGCCTCTTGCTGGGGTGGAGAGTCAAACTCCTCAGTGTGCGCTGGACAATGATTTTGGGCCTCCTGCAGGGATGAGGACATTTCAGCCCCCTCAGGGGGCTCTGGAGGTTGATCTGGGCTTCCCAGAACATCCACAGGTAGGTTCTCCTCAGGGTAAAAGTCATCCATACTGGAATCCAAATAATCATTGTGCAACTGTTTGGCAAGTCGTCGATGGTGAACTAAACCTTTCTTCAGGGTGAAACAATAAACTTTGTTGGTTTTGAACTCTTACCACCTAGAGGTGGGACAAGTATTTCAAATGCCTGGTGATCTTCGGCTTGATCTACATCTACAGCTTTAATGTTACCTTTGGGTCGAGGAGACAGAGCTGGGGCCTGATTCTGATCCCAGCCTAGCACTGGAACCTCCTCTGGGAGCTTTTGATGCTGGGTTAGCTTGTCATTCCCCTCTTGATGTGAGACAGCCACACCTCGATATGGCCCTGCGGGCAGCTCTCCATCTTTAGCCCTGTCTGGGTATAGAAGCAAAGTCTCAGTCAACTCCTGATGAGGTGGGGCCAACATCTGGGCTGTAGAGAAGGAATTAAAGGAGTAATTAAAGTCCCCTGGCTCTGAGTCGGAGGTCAGCTGGACAGAGTCGAGGGACCATTCCAGGGGCTGAACTGCCTGGAATAGCTAGCACCCACAATGGTTACCATGCAAAGAAGAGCCACGGGAACATGATCTGCAGACGATTTGGGCACAGCGACCCAGGCCAGTGGGGCTCTGGCCTGGTGTGCTGAATGGAAACCCAAGCGATACGGCAGCCTGGCTAGATGTGCACCCCTCCCCTGCCTCATGCCCCACCCTTTATTTCTGACACACCTTTAGTGACACGACCTTTATTAGGTCAGGGTGGAGATCCAATCTGAGTCAGGCTTTTTCCCAGGGCCCAGGCCATCCTTCCCCCAGCAAAGTTGACACCTCCAGCCGGGCCCTCTCTCCAACCCCGGCCTGGCCCCCAGCACAACGAGGCAGGATTTGGGCTGCAGACCAGAGTGGCCCCGGACTCCAGCAGCGCAGGGGTGGGGGTGATGGTGCAGAGCTTCCCAAGGAAGTCACAGGGCCTGGCCTTCGGGGAAATTCAAAAGTGCTAGTCCAGTTCCGGCCTTCTGAACTCCTCCTCCTCAAAACTGAAATCTGAGAGACATTCTTCCTTCCCTTGGCCACACTGCTTCCAAGAAAAGTAACTGACCTACAAAATGAGTACCAGTTAGGGCAGTGGGAGGGGAATACAATTTACAGTTATTCTAAAGTGTTGTCATGTCCTCTAAACTCTCAGGATCCATGTCTGATTATAAAATTCACCACTCTATTATTAGGGGTTACCACTGAATCAGTGATGACTCCAAAATTTCTACAGGAAGGGTTTTGGAGCGGGTGAGCAATTCATTCTGGGAAAGAGTTGGAAACCAAGTGAACAGCCCTTAACATTAGCACTGGAAAATTTCGCCATCTCACCTTGTCTCAGCACAGCCGTTAGTCTAGAAAAAATTACAATGCCACTTTTCAGAGGTCTACCCTGTGTGCACACACACACACACACAGAAGACACCTAGGATGTTAAAATCAGCATGTTGAGGGGAGGGATAGCTCCGTGGTTAGAGTGCATACCTGGCAAGCACAAGGTCCTGGGTTCAATCCCCAGTACCTCCATTAAAAATAAACTGGGGGAGGTGGTGGGAAGGGATAAGTTGGGAGTTGGAGATTTGCAGATACTAACTACTATGTACAAAATAGATAAACAAGTTTATATTGTATAGTACAAGGATCTATATTCAGTGTCTTCTAATAACTTATGGTTAAAAAGAATATGAAAACCAAATATATGTATGTTTCTATATGACTGAAGTATTGTGCTGTACACCAGGAATTGACACATTGTAAACTGACTATACTTCAATAAAATTATATTTTTAAGAAACAGAATATATGTAAATGAATAAAAACCTAATTACCTCCTCCCTCTCAATGAAGTCAGCATGTCAAATAATTTTCTTGAAATACTGCAACTAGCACCCAGTTTACTTCCTTCACAGCCCTTATAATCTCTTTAATTTTAGTCCTTTTTAATTATCTGGCACACCCTCTGGCCACTAAACTCCATGGAGAAGGAGCTTCATCTTATTCCCAGTGTCAAGCACTTAACGGTTTTTAAATGGAATTGATTCCAAGATTGGCCAGTGAGGAATGGGTCTGTTGTTATAATCGGCTTTCTGAAAACTTTAGCATCGATACTGAATCCCTTCCTCTCACATTTCACAGGAAGCTAGACTTTTTAAAGCCCAAACATGGATATGACTGAAGTGTCCCTCACTTAAACTGAATTTAAAATAATTTGGTATAAATTGAATTAAAATATCTTGTGCAGAAAAAACTTCAAATACTTTTTCAGAACATAACCATCTTTTCTTTCTCTGCTTTCTTCTCTTCATAACAAACTTGACAACGCTGGGGAGAGTTACATAATTAGAAAAGAAATCTAGCTGCACATTAAGTTCTCAATGACACGAAACACATTTTTACTCATTAAAAAAATCTTACATGCAGTTCATTAATATTTTCTTTTAGAAATTACTTTGACAACTTAATCTCTAATTCAGGACATCCATATAATTGATTTACAGAAAGGTTTTTCAGCAAAATATTTCACATAAGATATGTATGAGATGCTGAGTTCTGGGTAACAACACACCTTATTTGAAAGGCATTCATAGTTTTCAAACGCTGCAGCATAATCCAACCTAAGGCCATAGTTACTTGGTTCCTAAATGCCTGGGATTCTGCTTGAGGGGAGTTTTAAAAGGCCTGTGTCTTCTCCTGTGTCCACAACTGCAGAAGCACGCTGATGGCCCTCAGTCCTGCTCTCCAAATTGCAAATAAAGGGTCAGAGCCAAGGGTCAGGACTTCAGGAAAAGCCCCAGAAATCCCCTGCCTCAAAAGCAATTTCAGAGTTTCACATTTCCCTAAGGATGACAGAGCTGAGTGGACAAGCCAAAGTCTTCTAAATCCTGCTGGTTGTTTTGAATTACGGCGACACTGGCTGGGTGCCCCTTGAGTTTTTATCTCCACATACTTGAATTAAATCCCGTACTTCCTCTTCAGTCCTAGCACCTGTGACCTCTTCACAGGGTCTGTACACCACAGCCATTTTACTGTTTTCTGAAATACAGTTAACAAGGGTCAGCTCAGAACTTTTCTTGTTCTAAATCTTCCTGTATACAACGGTAGCACCCAATAATTAGACATTCTTTTGATTTCTAAAAGCAGAAAATAAGAGCATTTTCCTAGCAGTTCCCTCAACTGACACTTCAGTATTTATCACAACTATTTGTGAAAATGTATATAAGAAGTACCAACTTTGCTTGCTTCAAAAAACTTTATGGTCTTAGAAATAAGAACTGAGAAATAATGACACAGGAAGTAAAAGCTGTCAGAAACAAAAATGTTCAATCATAATATGATTAAATAGTAAGGCATTAGGTGGGGGTCAAAGTGAGTTCAAACCTGGGATGGACACCATCGGACTATAACAGATACTTCATATTAGAAACAAGGCTACTGTCTGCTCCTTGGGACCAAAATTCCACCAGATACAACGAACAAAGCTTTGGGGTGAGAGAGAGAGAAAGGGAGAGAGAATGAGAGAGAGAGAGAGAGAGCAAGCATTTGAACACTGCTGGCAGAAACTGGCCGATGTACCTTTTGGGCAATACAACTTCCCTCAAGGCAAACTAGAGTCACGAGGCTTTCTGGTCTAAGGAGTTGTGAGTGCAAGTAAGGAATACCTTCAGCATGTTAGGAACAGGTAAACAACCCAGACATTTAGTTTGGTTCTTAAAGGTTGTTAATCAAAAGTTGACAGCTGATGGGGATTCTGCCTGGTGACCAGGGAAGTCAACCTTCACAGGAAGGACTGCCTGCACTGGGAGGCTGAGACCAATCCATGGTCAACTCTTAATAAGCAAGTAAGGTCTCTGAGAACTTCACTAGGCTTTCTCAGTCTCTCAGTCTGCAGGGCTGTGAAGCAGGGGAATGACTCTGCTCCTGGAATAAACAATCATAAAGTTTCCTTTGGGCGGAGCCTGTGACGTTCTCACCACTGTGTAACTCAGTAGGGAACACAATCGATGCCATTTAACAGCATGACCACTTTCAAGGCTCACAAAAACGTAGCTAATTTATTATAAGAATCATATTCACACAACACATGAGAAAAGAAAACAAACTGAATTGACTCCAAAAACATAATCTAATACTAAATCTAAAACTCTGCAACAGGGAAACAACAATAATAATAACAGCCAACATATTTTGTCTGCTTACCATGTTCCAGGCACAGTTCTAAGCTTTTTACATTCACCATCTCATTACTCTTACACGATCCCCCATGAGATGAGCTGAATTACTAACCATATTTTGCAGAAAACGATAATGCAGCTTAGAGATAATAAATACCTCCAAAGCTCTCTGGCTAGAAAACCTAAAATTGCATTTAAAAAACCCTAAGAGACAGAGTTAGGACTCAAACACATGTGTCCAAGGCTTATAATCACTCTACCAACCTGTATAAGCAAGCGATCGAGAAAGAAGAGCTGGATGGAGCACTCTCTGTGTGAAGTGGGACAAGGCGGTCTGCATCTGCACGCTGGACACAGTAATACTTGCTGTCATTCTTCTCAGAAATGCCCCAGAGAACAAATTTGAGACCACCGCTGTGAAAGAATTTAGTGACTGAAAGAATATATAGTGTTTTAGGTGACCATTATTTTTTAGCACTTCAAGGACAACCGAGAAAGTCTTAGAGTGGGCAGGGTATAGCTCAAGTGGCAGAGCACATGCTTAGCAAGCATGAGGTCCTGGATTCAACCCCCAGCACCTCCTCTAAAAACAAGTATATAAATGAATAAACCCAATTATCTCCTCCCTCAAAAAAAAAAAAAAAAGAAAAGAATAAAGTCTTACCTAAAACCACAATCAGCAGTTTCTGGAATGCATCTGTCATAGCCTTTGAATAGCAAGCTTCTGGGTTATTTTCCTTTTCATAAGTAATGATAATGGCCCTAAATCCAAGAAAAACAAATTGATTTAAAATGCCTATCTGAATAACTGATTTTTATGTTATACATTTAAAAAGAAAAATGCACCTGTAATTCTTAGATCATTCTCAGAGCAACTAAAGGTAGGCACAACACAAGCGTGTGGTCGAATGGCTCTGTTATAGACATATCCTGGCAGGGCACATTTTTACTGCCCAGATCAATTCTGGAAGTTCCTGAAGTACTAGACGGGAGATGCAAGCCAAGAATGTGGCACAAATCTCACATCATACAGATTTCAAATGGACAAGCTGAAGCTACACTCCTGCTCTCCTGTGCTTAAACGGCTGGAAACACACAATGAAACAGAGTTGGTGGTAGTGCAGATGATCTGGCCCCTCCCAGAGCATCAGCCACTCAGGTGGATGGTGGAGCCTCCTCTGCTGTGTCCAGTGCAGCTCGGGATCATGTCTGAGGACGGGCGACGAAAGACTTAAGAAACAAAGAGACAAAGTAAAGAACAAAGATGGGACCAGGGGACTCAACATCTCGTGGATCTGGAGTGCCGAAAGCTTGGTCAGCATCATATTAATCAGGAGTATACAGCTCAGAAAAAAATGTGATCAAAGATGTGGGGCTTTGGATATTTCATGCGATAAGCACTAAGTTCTGCTTGCTGGTTAACTGATTAATTTGAGGCCCATCCCTTCCAGGAACAATCACCCCCCTCCTATGGGTATGCAAAATTTCTGAGTCAATCCTGTCATTGCCTCCAGGACATTTCAAGATAGCAGATACTTCCCCTGGGTTCAACAGCATGCTTTCATGCCAGAACAAAGTTCTGTTAATGGATGATCTGGCTTTCCAAGACTGTCCATTGTTTCACCCTAAGGAAATAGCTGCCCTCCTTCGTGCCCTTATGGTCAACGTCAGGATTGCTCACCACAAATTTTCCTTAGCATAATACGTGCTATAGGTCATCTACTGCACAAAACATTAAAACAAAGCAAGCATGTGCATTTTAAGCAAGCAAGTGTGAATATAATATTTTAAGCTTATGGAGATTTAGGAGTCGCTTCTTTTCTAGCTGTTTGTTGTCCAGCAGCTTGTTTTCCAGCATTTTGTTTCCCAGCACTCCTCCACTCCATTAACTAACAGACCTGCCTCTGACTTAAAACCCTAACTGCAACTGCCATGGGTTCTAGGAAAAAACTCAGTACCAGCTGGAAAAACCCTTCTAGGGATCTACATTTGACTTTATCCACTCAAGTCCTTGTATAGGAGGCAAAGGACTGAACATTTACACAAGAGTTTAAATCTTTAGATGATTATTTTGTTGGGATAACTGAAGGCTACAAGAAATCTGTATTGGAAAGGATTATTTTAGCACAAAACAAATTATTAACCAAAAATGGAAAAAAAGAATTTTTCCCTCCTCCTAAACTTCTTGACAGGCAATCAGCTCTAAAATTTTAAAGTTAAAGGTTCTGTCAGGCATCGCCTAAGATAAGAATCTGTATCACAAGGCAGAAAAACTCTGCCCAGGGTTTTAGTTGCTTAGCGAGAGTGATGATGTATCTGAAAAAAAAAAAGTTTTAGAAAGAAAGGAAAAAGGAGAAATCCCACCCCCTCACTACCCACCACACACTGGAAAACAGACCTTCCTCCAGCTTGTCCAAGGGTTCCTCGGCGATGCCAGCTCCAGGACTCCTGGCTTCATAGGATGTTAACATCACCTCTAAAGCACAGAACTTCAGGCTTTGCTTCTGATGTGGTGCCACAATACCTTCATTTTCCCTTTCTTCAAGGTCAGAAAGATCCTGAAGCTGGTAGAATTTTGGTGATGAGTTTTTCTGTTTTTTTTTTTTTTTTAATGGACGTACTGGGGATTGAACCTGGGACCTCATGCACGCTGAGCACATGCTCTACCATTGAGTTACACCCCTACCCAGGACTTCAAATTAAAGGCAAGACTTCAAAATTTTTTGTTATTAGAAGTAAAATCTAAACTCCACCAAGCCCAGTTAATAGTTGAGGTGTCCTGTTGCTTCAAAATCAAGGAAGACTTGCAAATGAATTACTAGATATGGACAACTATTTTCTATTATATATCATACAACTACTGGAGAAAATTAGGAACAACACCACCAAGTCATTGAGATTATCATCAATTCTAAGTGGCAGGGCAATGCTCAGACACTTTCACTTGGAGGTCTCTCACATCTCCCCACAACCCAGTTCTAGTCTTCTCTCTGAAGTCTAGGATTTCAATGTTGAAAGGAGTCTGGTTAGTCAAAGAAAATCTACACTTTACCTTTATGATCCTTTTTGACCATCCATTGAATCCAAAGTAGTAATTGGCCAATTCTTGGCATCTGGAGCTGCTTAGGGCAAGGGCATTAGGTTGAAACATCTTATGTCTGGTGCCCAGACGAACCTAAAGACATAAGAAGCCTAAAAATATTACAGCTTGACACAGAGATTTATTTTGGATACACCTGAGATTTACTAATACCAATTTCATAAGAGTGGTTGTGAAGATTAAATAGGACCACATTTTAAGCAATGAGTTCCTAGGAAGCCCTAAATAAATGTTATTACTTTTAAATCAATACTTTTCTGTATCACTTCCATGGCCCCTGATTAATCAGAAGCTTTCCCTGATCTCTGGTGGTGAAGGTGATGATGAAAGGAACCAAGGAAGTCCTGCAGAAGCCTATTACAGGCTTGTGGGTACACAAAGGAAGTAAATTGTTTTAGTTGTGTCATCCTGTAGCTCCTGCTTGAGAATATGATCTGAAGAAGAGATAAGTGGACCTGCCACTGAAGTAGGACCTGAATCTGTAGCAGCCCCACTCCCCAAGTTACTAACCCCTGTGAGAAGGAACACACATACCTCTATACATTTCATAAACTAAAAGAATTAGCATTCTTTCAGCATCATCTGCATTAGATTAGACTCTTCTTTGAGAGTGCAAATATCTCAAGTTAACTCTCTGAATAACTTACACATTACTGTGGATCTCTTACATTGCTAGTTTTTTCTTATATCTCTATTTCAATTTTTAGATAGGATGTAGTATAGAAACATATTCATAAAAATTTAAATAATACAAATAAAGTCAAAGCATTATTCTTTTTTCTTTTTTTCATCCAGCCTCCTTGCCCAAAAGATGGGAGGATGCGGTCAACTCCTTCAAAAAAAGGGGCACAGATGAAGGGGCAGACAAGAAAATCATTACAAGTCTCTGCCCAGGGAAGAAACAGTGCCAGGTGTTTCCTTGAGTATACACACAGGACGGTTCTTCCCTCACCAGGGGACCAGTCCTAGTGGTCCAATCTCCTGCTCCAGGAGCTAGGTGGTAGGAGAGACAGCCTTATGCTGGGTCCCACCCCTGGCTGGACTCCTGGGGCTGGCCCAGGCTGGGAGTGGGAGTCATTCTCACTGCTGGCTCCCTGGGGGAAGTGGAACCAGCAGAGGAGGCCCCTGCTAGGGGAAGACCAAGAAGAGAGAAGGGAGCCGCCCTAGCCCTGGACCCCATCATTCCATGCTTCCCCCTGATCTAGATCAATCTGACCTGGGCTGAGCCTCCCCACCCCACCCCCGCCCATGCCTTCAGAAGACTGGCCTAGGGCAGCCCCTGTGTGAGGCACTGGCCTCAAGACCTGACACTGTGACGTGCTGACAAAAGAAAAAGTAGACATCGAGGCAACAGAAGAGGAACAACACAACACTGGAAGGAACTCAAGTCACTAAGACAACCCCATCCCCTACCACTAGGGCACTGGAGCCCCAGAAGCCTGCTGGGCCCTCCAAAACCGTAACAGCCTCTGGAGACCTGGACCTGCCCCTCTTCACAAAGACCTTTCTCATCAGGGCCTCCCCATCTTCCGCTGGGTGGGGAAGGAGGGGCCCAGCAGACAATGCGGGAACAAGACTTTGGTCCTGCCCGTTCTGAACTCCTCCCCAGTGTGTTACCGAGTCCCAACTAGTTCTGCTGCCGCACAAGCCAATAAATCAGGAGACGAGGTACTGGGGCAAGGAATAGTGACTTCATTCGGAAAGCCGGCTAAGAGGATGGCAGACTAATGTCTTGGAGAACCATCCTCCTCCAGTCAGAATACAGTCTCCTTTTATAAATTAAAAGGGGGGGGGGGGTTGGCTGTTGCAACTTCTTGCTGTAGGAATTCTTTGTTCCTGCAGCTGTGCACGTGGGCCAGGTCCTGCAAAACCTCCAAGAAAACAAAGGTTACTTTCTATTCTGCAACTTGTTATCTTTATATAAGTGCAGAAGTGTTAATATCCTGAAAGATCAGAGCCTTGAGAAAAGGCTCTCCTGTTTACCAGACAGGCTACAGGTAACATTCATTTACAAAAGGTGAGGAGCTAACAATAAACCTAGAAAGCAGGGCACAGTGGTTAGAGCTAAAGGAACAGATCCAATAGTCACATTTGTTCTCCTCTATTACAAGTGCACTACCCTCCAGGTTCCTGGGTCTCTCCCTCTCTCTGTAAAGCACACCACAAACACAGCACTCTGATCTAAGCAAACAGTGCCTCGCTCTCTTCTCAAGACCTGTCCTTAGTCCCACTACTCAATCACAGCCCCAGCCCCTTCTCCCTCTCTATTCCACACCAGCAGGTCTCACCCTATTATAATTAATGCAACGAAGCCAGCTACTCTGCACCCCTCACCTCCAATGGCAGCAGACCTGTTCCACCCCACACCTGTCCCCAGTTACTCCCCACTCCGCACTCCCATTATTCCGCTACACTCCCACCTGCCATCACTAACCACTTGGCCCAGTCAAGCTCTGTAACTTTTTCCCTTTATTCTGCCTCCACCATTCTCTTACTATACCCCATGAACGTTACTCCGCACTCCGTACCCCAAACCCTTGACCCGGGCAGTCCCAGAACCCATGCGGTATTGACGGAACATGAAGAGGCCGCGCTGAACCCGGGCACCAGGGGCCTGTGGGCTGAGTACATGGTCCCCCGCGGGGGGGGGGGGGATGGCGGCGAGGAGGCGGGGAAGGGCCAGGGACGGGGCCTGACGGCGGCTCGCCCTTCTTCACCGGCCGCCGCCGTTCTGCCTGCCGCCCGCTAGTCAGCAGTCTCTCCTCTGGCCCAGGGGTAGCTGGAGGCCGCCGCCACATGCCCCGCCCCACCTCGGGCCTCCCCAAGCCGGGGGTCTCTGCCGGGCGCGCCTGACACAGCACCATCAGCCTCCCGCCGCCCAGGGGCGGGAGCAGGTCACAGCGAGCGGGGCGCGCCGCACTGTCGCCATTGGCTCCGCCCCCTCCCTCCTCCCAAGCGGAGAAGGGTGGGCGGGGCGGGACGGGGCGGGTGCGCAGGGGCGGCCCCCTCCCCTCCCCGACGCTGGCTCGCTCCCTCCCTCCCTCGTAGCTCCCGCGGGTAACCACTCTGGCCCAGTCGCCTCAACTGCCGGCACCACGTCCGCCTTTCGGGGTCTGGGGCCCGCGGCTAAGCGCTGAGTCGACCTCCGCCCCAAGTGGGCAGATAGACCAGGTGCCTGAGTCCGTGCGCTCAGAGAGAGCCCTGCGCCGAACCACCGCTTACCCCGCCAAAGCATTATTCTTTATTGATTTGTTTGTACATCTTTCATCACTAGTTTATAAGCTCCTTAAGTGCTTGAGAAAACCATACCTTATTGTTTTCTGGTTACCAGAAACAAGCATAGTCTTGACATAATAGGGGATTGATGGTATGTTGATTAAGTGAATGAATGAAGGAATGGGTGAATAAGAAAATGAAATTACTTTCTCCGTCTGAAGTTGCCTGCTGGGAAGGAGAAATGAAGACTGATTTTTAAAAGTTGAGTCTCATGGAAGCTAGCCCCTGAATGGAGTTGTTCTGGACAATTAGGACGCTTCAGAGGGCTCTGAGGTCCTGGGTAGTAGAGACAGTTGTCACCTGGGATAATCTTGCCACAGTTCTTGCTGGCCAGTGAAAGATAAAGAACTCATTACTCAGAAATGATACCAAATAATTGTTTCATAATCTTTCCAGTACCATCTATAATATCTGAGTGGCTATGTGAAATGGTCACAGGCTAGAATCAGGCAGGTCATAGACTCCAAATTAAAGAATGTCTGCCAGGGAATCGTTTCAATCACAGGGAGCAGGACCAGGATTGAAGAGGGTTAAACAGGGTACAGCAGTGGGAGGTAGTGTACCTGGAGTCACATCTGAGGAGAGTTCCCAAATTAAATCAAGGTTAAAATCAGTGAGGGAAGAAATGTGGGTAATAAGAGGCAGCAAGGTCAGTAGGAAGTAACTAGATCAAGAAGTCAATCAGAGAAGGCTTATGAAGACATACAAATATAAAAAAAAGGTTTCGGAAATCTAAGCCTCACTCACATATTCAATGGTCCTTGAAAAAGGAATGGTGGCTGAATGGAGGCACATAATGAAATGTAATTCTGGGGCTCTGAGGAAGTAAAATTGGATGGCATATTAATATGGAATAAGGTTTCTACAATGCATGAAAAAATATTTTAACCGTTTTCTGGGAACTAAGGAGAGTTCTAAATAGGCAGTTTGAGAGTGATGATGATGGTGTTACAGATGTTACAGCTGACAAAAGTTTGTCAAGCTCACACATTTAAAATCCACATAAAAGTAAATATAAACAAGAATCTTGTCAAGATTTCTTAAATTAAGGGGCAGCATAAAATGACATGGGGGTTTAACATCAGTAAGTTTGGGTTTGACGCCTAGCTTTCACATTTGTCATGAACCTTAAATAAGTCACTTAACCAGCCTGAGTTTGAGTTTCTTCATCTAAAAAAAAGAAAAGAAAAGAAACGAGGAACTGGGGGAATCAGTGGAGCAATGAATCTGAAAGCATTCTGTAAACCAGAGTGCTATATAAATGCTGGCCTATTATTTTTAAATTCATCATGTCATCCCTGTGGAGCGAGGAATTCCACATTTGGACCCACCTTCACTGGAGAGTTCTGGAAAAGCTGCTTCTGGTCGCATGCCTTTTGGGCTCTGCGGGCATCCCTTGCTGAATAAAACTCGATGATGGCATAGAAACCAGGACAGGCCACCGCCACATTTGGGGAGGCTCCGACCGAATACGTAAGTCCAAACTGGGAGAAGACTGTGAACAGAGAATGCTGTAGGGTGGTCCCACGCTACGTGCGTGCAAGAAATGTCACGAACTGCCCGTTCCCTTATATTCCCCGAGCCCTTCGCCACAGGCAACTCCGGTGAGGTTGCAACTCCAAACACTTCTCATTTCCCGGGCAAGTTTCCCTCTGAAATCCTAAGCTTCCAGAAGCATTAGGAGGTAACACACTGGCTGTTGAGAGTAACCTCTCAAGAATCTGTGGTGGTTAGGAGAGGGTATAGCTCCAGTGGTAGAGCGCATGCTTAGCATGCACGAGGTCTGGGGTTCAATTCCCACTACCTCTTCTAAAAATAAACCTAATTACTTCCCCCGCTACCAAAATGAATAAAATAATAGGTAGATAAAACATTTTTTAAAAATCTGTGGGGGGCAATTGACTGCTCAGGTCGCCCCCAGAACTAAGATTTCTCTCAGGGGAGACTACAGGAGGGCGAGATGCTAGAGCAGGGCCCGGTACTCCCAGTTATGGGGGTAAGGGCAGCTTTCTCGATCCCTCCCTTCCAACCTGCCAGCTCACTTGCAAGGCCTGGGTGGTGGGTCCAGAGCTCAGCTCCCACACCAGCAAGGTCTTGTCGCTCTCGGTGGGAACCGCAAAAGGTACCATCTCTGCCATCCCACTAATTGGCACCGGGCACGCGCAGCTCAGGCGCAAGCAGCACTGAGCCTGCGCACAGAGCGCCCGCGCTTTTTTTTCCAGAGGGGCGGGGCCAGCTCGGCGCGGGTGGGGCGAGGGCGGTGCTCTGACGGCTCCTTCACCCCTCCCACTCTGGGCGGGTCTCGGCCTCTAGTTCCCCTCCATCACCCCCACAGCGCCGCAGCCTCCAGGTCTTAGGAGTTTAGTGTTTCTATTCAAGTGTATTTTTTGGGTAGAGTCCAAAGGTTGAGTTTACAGGATCAAGTGGTGCAGATGTCTTTATAGCGGCTGGCTTCATCTTCAAACTCCCACAGAAGACTAGAGTACTAGGTAGTTAGCACTAACTACTCACGGAACTTTAAAATTTTAAACTTCCCAACTCTTTGTGGACTGTGAGCACTAAAGATGAAATCCTTTGACGTAAGAGTGTTTGCATGAGTTTTAAATATCAAGGTATATAGCTCATTAAAGCCATCAACAGTGTAACATGAAATCCTTAAAAAGAATTTCCTGACTTTCCTTCATGATTTTGGTGAATTATGTATGTGAGCTGGTGGAGGTCAGATGATGTGGGAAGTTGGGAGGCAAGGTGAGAAGGAGAGATAAGTTTGGGAAAAGTTGGTTCAATTAGGGCACCAACATTGGAGCTCATGGTGCCTGAGAAGGACTGTTCTAAGCATCCTAGAAGTCAGCTATTTTGTGGGGGAAATAGAACAGGTCCCTTGAGGTTTCCAAACAATGGTCTTCAGACCCATGCTGGGCTGTGATGAAGTTTTTGCTAGTTCTCATCAAAATGGGAAAAAGACAATATAATCAAGGTTTAAATTTTTTCCCCCACGGGACAAAATCTATTCCTTTGTATTATCCCACAAGTATGACTTTCCTTTAATTTGGTGCTAAAAATTGTCTTATGAAGAGAAACTGATAAAGGATAGTTGTTTTGATTAATACTTAGGCATTGAAATAAAAAGTTGGAAATCTTTCACAGTCTTAATGTTTTTCTTTGAGATTTTACTGGTCTGTGAAATCCAAAAGTCTGGGAATCATTGAATAGTCAAATCACTCATTTTATAGCTGAAGGAGTTATGAGTGGCTCAAGATAAAACCCCAGTTTAGTCAGACAGGACTGATGGTGGCTCTGTGCAGGGCATTCCTCCAACTGTCCCTTTTCTGTCTTTGCAGTGTCCTTAAGCAGGTTTTACTCCACATCAGCACCTTCCAAGCAAAGCAGATCCTATCCAGGGAAGCTCTTTTAATCATCTAGATTCTAGCCTATTGTCCCAAAGTACCCCCAAGTCACTGGCACCTGGCACCGTTTCTCCCCTCCCCTCCACTACCTTCTCCACCTCAATATACCAGACCCTTAGCCCCACCCATGACCTACTTCTGAGCTTTCTTACTTCAAAAATAGTTGGCTTTGGAGAAATTACTTAGATCCTCATACTGTTTCAAATCAATAATTCTAGATTTTATTACCATTGTATTCATTGTATGTATCTATTCCTTGTCTGCATTATGCATGTGTGTCTCTGCTTCCCCAGCTGGAGTATGAATGCCTCATGAACAATGGTTATGCTTTCTCTTCTAGTCCTTAGCACACTCCTACTCTATTAGGTACTCAAAGACATGTGGAATTAATAATGAATAAATTAACACAGTCTTTGCACATGGAATGCTTTAATAATTCCAAAAATATAGAAACTTCTTCATTACAGTCTTCTTGGTTTGCAAATGACAATCAGGGAACCAGGGGCCTGGGCCTGGGCCTGGATGGGAACAAGGACAAAGTCCTAGAACCCATTTATTTCTGGGTCTCTGGTCAGTTTTATTTGTAAATGGGAAAGGAAGAAAATAACAGGAAGTGGAGGCAAGAGGAAGAAGAAATGAAGAATTCCAAAGTGAGGAGAGGAATTCTGGAGTGACTCCACTACAGGCCTGTCCCCTGCCTCATCCCAGGTGGCATCCTGTCATCCAGTAGGAGAGTGGCCGGCCCTCACAGTGCAGCCTCCATTTTACCCTGAGGAGAGAAAAGCCTGGTTCTTGCTTCCACCTGACCAGCTGCTTCCCCGCCCATGTGACCCGGAACTTAGTGAGGCTTCCACGCAGAGCGACCCCCAGCATCCCCTTCATTCCCAGCAGTCTAATCTGTCCTCCTTCGGCCCCTCTGATTCTTCCTTTCAATGCCCTTATCTGTGTTGTTTGCCCTCTTCCCCCATTCAGTTTGCTTCCACATTTCTTATTTTTTTTTTTAATAGATGTACTGAGGATTGAATGCAGGACCTCCTGCATGCTAAGTATGCACTGTACCACTGAGCTCTTACCCTCCCAGGCTTTTAAAATTTTATTATTATAATTATTTTTTGCTTCCACATTTTCAAATCCTTATCTCCCTCTGAAGGAGAAGAGCACTGTGTTACAGGGCTAAGAGTTACTAAAAATAATAATAATAAATTTAAAAAAATCCCAGGGGCAACCACTGACTTTCTCTCCATAATAGTCATCAATGCCCCTTCTTTTGCATGTGTTTTTAGAGAATGCAAGGCACTTAACTCCTTCCGTTTTTTCAGTTTCCCATAGAAGTGGCAATTGATATTAGTTATGTATCTAGTTTGAAGGTCAGAGAAGTTAAGTAACCATCCCAACGTCCACTGTTGGTAAGCTGACAGCTGGGGTGTCTGCCCAGCTGATGAACAACACACTTATCCTAGAAAATGTTGCAGCCAGTTATGGAGAGAGGGCCCTGTGGCAGCCAGGTTTCTATTACTTCACTGCTCCCAGGCCTACAGCTGATTGAGCCAAGTGGGGACACGGGGTCTGAGCTGAACCCATCAGATTCTGTACCTCAAGCACTGGGACTGGGACTGAGCCTAGCCAGGCTCTGTGTGGTTGCTTGGGACATTAGCCCATAGATTCAGGGAAGACATTGTCCTGTGGACGGCAGAGCAGAGAAAGCTGGTCTGCAGAGGAAGTCGTAAAGCAAATACAGCAAGAGAAGCAGAAACCTGCCAAGGAAAGCTTGCTGATGGTTTCCAGCCCTGCTTCTGTCCTCTTCCTGAGGCCCAACCTCACCCCTTGTGTGGGCTCAGTAAGACCCCTTGTCCTCTCAGAACAAACTCCTTCAGTTAGCGCAGGCGGTTCTGTTACTGCAGCCAAAAGAGTTTGGTTTAACACAGAATCAGAGGAAGAGCCAGAACCTGGCGTTCCAAGCCCTGCCACTAGCCCACATCTTTCTAGACTGTAGAAGACATCTAGGCCTGGCCTAGGGTCCCTTTCTCTGTCAGCACATCTTTCTTAAGACCCTGCCCACTAGCTTAGTCCCACAGAGTCCTCCTCACCAGTTCTTCATGCCCCCTGCTCTGGACACAATCTTTTTAGCACAGTTGATGATTGAGAGAAGGTTGGGGCTCAGCAGTTCTGAAAGGAAGAGGGAGAGTACTGGTGAGAGCACAGGGAACAGTCCCAAAGACTGAAGCTGTCACTGGCTCTCCCCGCACAGGCATGTGCCACCCGGAGGCTGAGTACTTCCAAATGGGGCGGGCCTCCCTCCTAGAGGCCCACTGGGGCATCCATACAATGGCTGCTGGAGGTTGGGGGGTGGCTGCGGGTGGGGGCAGGAGGGACAGGAAGCCTGAGATTTGGGCTGGTTTGTTACCATACTTCCTAGCCAGAGTAGATGGTGGTTCACCCCTAGGTTTGGAGGTTTCTAGGGAAAGCACAGGGACCACGGTAAAGTCATGCTTAAGGAGGGAGGCTCTTGAGGTGAACAAAGGAGGAGATAAGGGACAGAGTCATGGACCATGGAGCCTCCTGGATCAGCTCTGAGTGGGGAGTTTGCACTTGGCCTTTGGTTAGACTGTTAGCCAAAGACAGTACTGCTTGGTGGTGAGAGCTGAGCTTTCAGGGCTACCAGTTTGCCATTTGGCACTGGTTCTGTGAGCCTCAGTTTGCTCGTCTGTAAAGTGGGGATCATACTGCATGGCAGGTTGGATGAGATGAGCTATGCATGTAAAGTGCTGAGGACATAATCCACTCTCAATAAATGCTGGCTGCTGCTGCTGCTGCTCTACCGCTGCTGGCTGTGCAAGCCTATCTGGAGCCTGCGGAACACCATGGCAACTCCTACGGATGTGCGATTAGGGACACAAGTCAAACCCTCTGCTCAGTAAAGGGATTCACTGATTCCTTGAGCTACCCCAACAGGGGCCACTCCCAGGTTGTGCGTAGGAAGGGAAGTCCTGTACATAGAACCTGGTCACCTCTCTCACCTCTCCCACCCTGGGGCCCCCGCCAGACCTTGACAGTCCACGTGGCAAATGTTTTCCGTGTGACTCTGGTAATCGTTGCACCAGTAGTGACTGTTGATCTGGAAGATGCCGTAGTCAAAGCTGCCATCGGTATTTTCATCTACCTTTGTTATGTTGAAGGCACTTTCCGTGAAAGCCAGGCACAGCCCTTAGAACAGGGAGAAGAGGGTTTTTAGAGGGGGCTAAGCTGAGGGGGAAGGGAGATGCAGGAGGAAGGGAGATGAGGAACCGGAAGAAAGGAGCAAGTCCTTAGAGGCTAGATGGGGCTTGCGGGCTACAAACACCCATTAGCGTCTCCTCTCATCCTTCAGTCCATCCACCCACCCATCAGCACAACTGCCCATCCGTCCACCTGTCCATCCGTGCTTTCTGCCCTTAATGACCACCTACTGTGTGCCAGAAACTGTGCAAAGCCCAGGGAGGGACATTGAGCTGGATCAAATGGAGGTGCTGCCTTCAAGGCACCTATAGGATAAGAATGAAGCTTTGTGCCTAAAAAACCCACAAAGCAAGATGAAAGGAGAGAGTGCTGTGAGAGAGATGTGCACAAATTCTGGGCAGAAGGGAGATTTCTCTACCTTGGAGTAGGATAAAGCCTTTACACTGGCTGTTTCCTCTGTCTGGAATACTCTTCCCCCAGATGTTTGGGGGACCAGGTCCTTTACTCTATTCAGCACTGCTGTGTCACCTCCTCAGAGAGGCCTTCCTTGACTTCTTCTTCTAGAACATTGTCACCTATCACTCCTCCTGCTTTATTCTTCTGCATAGCATTTATCACCACCAGGAAGTCCTTCATATATTTGTATGTTTCTCTTTATTGCTCTCTCTCCCCCTAGAATGTGAACACTGTGAGGGAAGGGGCTGTGCTGATATCTATACCCCCAGTGTCTGAAAGAGTTCCTGGGACACACTAAGTGCTCACTTAATAATCATTGAACAAATACGCAATGCTGGGGAAGGCTTCTTGGAGAGGGCTGTTTTTTCAACTTGACTTGGGAAAACAAGTGACAGAAAAAGACAGCTGGCCACGTAGGGCATGACCGGGAGAGGAGGCGCGGTGGGGGTGGGGGTGGGAGGGATGGCACTCACAGTCACTCAGGGAGTAGCCCTCAAACCCATCCAAGTCCTCCTCATGCAGCACCTTGGCCAAGTCACAACGGCTGATGGGGCTGGCCTGCTTTATGGCCAGCAGGCAGCTGGCCAAGGAGACGAGCAGCAGGCCGGGCATCTCCGGCGGGGAGGAGGCGCAGTGGAGGGCGTGTGGTGGCGGGCCGGCGGGTCCCAGGGTCTCCCAGACTGCCTGCTGGTTTGCTCCGAGGGCCTGAGGAATATGGAGAGAGCAGCCAAATGTCCTCGCTCACTCACAGCTCTCCACCCGGCTGTTTTCAGCCTCTTTCCTCTCATGTTATTATTTTATAAATACTCTTTTATTGCAGAAAATCACAAACATTTACAAAAGGAGAAAGAATAGTGTCATGACCCTCCCAACCCCACACCCCACGTGACACGTGACTCTCCCTAAGGGGATGCCCTGCCTTGTGCAGCACATGGGGGCTGGTTATAGGTTCTGTTCTTTTTTTCCACTCAGAAGTGCATATCATAAAGCAAGTAAGAATTTTCTAGTTGTAGAAATAACCCTCACTTTCACTCTGTGTGTGTGTCAGATTAATTCAATTAAAGTGTACAATTCAATCATTTTCACAGAACTGTGCAACTAGCACCACAGTCAGTTTTAGAACATTTTCTGTGTATGTCTGTGTTTGTGTGTGTGTGTGTTTGTGTGTGTGTGTGTGTGTGTGTGTGTTTGTGTGTGTGTGTGTATCTTTCCCCTTAAACTAGACCCTGAGGGTTCCTCCACCCACCGGCTTCATGAGTCATGGCAGCTTCTGCTTGGACCAAATGGCTGCCCTGATGCCCTGTTTCCTCAGGGATGTTTCATTCTGTTTTCTAAGACTCACTCCATAGTGGCCTGTGCTTGTGACCATTCTTTTGCTTCTCTTTCCCACCCTAGAGTTGCCAGATTTAGCAAATAAAATTACAGGGTGTCCAGTTACATTAGAATTTCAGACAAACAACAAATACTTTTACAGTATAAACATGCCCTGTGCAACCATATTCTGCCCTGACTCAGTAGGTTCCTTCAGAAACAGGTTATCACTGAGCCTCGGAAAGCAGGGAGCCCCATCTCTGCCCGTGAAGTCCCTTCTTAGGGTTCTCTTAGGGAAGACAGTGGTTCTGGCAGGTGCACACCCACCCACCTTCCCTCTCCAAGCTTACCTCTCTCCTATCCTTCTCTGGCCCCAGTGGCCCCAGGTCCCAGTCAGCCCAGGGCTTTCAGTGAGAATCTGCAGAACAAAGGCGTTCCTGTAGGAGCCTCTTCTTCCTCAGGGACTACCCTTTAGCCCCGCCCCGCTCCCCCGCTCTCTGCTCTCCATTGTCTACAGTTGGCAGGAGTGCTGGGCCACCCCCACCTTCTGGAACCCCAGTTCTGTGATGTCATCACTCTCCTGGAAATACTCTGGTCTTTTTTTTTTAATTATTGCAGGGAAGAGGTAATTAGGTTTAGTTTTTCGATGGAGGTGCTGGGGATTGAACCCAGGACCTTGTGCATGCTAAGCATGCACTTGAGCTAAACCCTCTCCCCAGGAAATACTCTGGACTTAACCATGCAAACTGGCTCAGCCTTGAGGTCTACCCTACCTTCAGGCAGAAGTGGCAGATGGGCCTGGGGGGATTGCTGACACTGTGAGGCAGACCACCGGGTGGGACAGGGTAGAGAGTGCTGGCTGATCTGTCTGCCCCTCCATTCCCTTCTGAGAACAGGACTATCTGTGAGGCAACTCCTTCCCCCATGGGGTTTTAGTGGGGCTGTCAGTCACAGGGCCCTGCTCTCCATGTGACAGGGTATGCCCTGGCCGCAACCAGTATATCTTGACTTGAAATTAAGCAGAGCAGCTCAGATTCTTACAGGAAGCCTTGGGTGTAGGGCCAGAGGCCGACGGTTTGGAATCCTGTGGATACAGCCCATCTGAGAGACCAAGCCTCCTTGAAGAGGGAGCAGCATCCAGACAGAATTCCAGTCCCAGGGTTCACTCTTTCTGCAACCTAAACACACTCTGGTCCTTACTGCAACCTTGTGATTCTATAAAGGTCCCTTCCTGTGTAAACACATTAGAGTTGGGTTTCTGTCACTTGCAACCAAAGAGACCTGCCTAATAGAGTCAGCATGGGGCTAACCATCCTTGGAGTGGTGACCTGACAACCTGTTACCTCTCCATGAAGGCCACACATTCTAGTAACATAAGTCACCAAGGAAGTCTGTGAGATACTTCCACCAACTGCAACAAAAAGGAGGCAAGAGATAGTTTTGTTACTGATCCTCACCCCACCCTTTGAAATGGGTTGATAGGGTTTGACAGGAAGTAGGAAGAGCTTTCTAAGTGGGCAGTGCTGCCCTGTACCCTCCATCTCTGGACTGCCCTCCCCAGCAGGACAGCAACACATTACATCTTGGGATGTGAAGCCAGCAGGACTTGGGTGGAGGTAGAACCCTGGGAAGAGGGCATTCTCGGGGTGCCACTTCATGAGGTACTTCTTGTGACCAAAAATCTACAGATGCTTCAGCTGACCCAAATAACCTCATCTGTGCAGAATTAGAGCCCTGGGCAGAAGGAGAGGTTTCCATAGCCCAGGTCAACATGCTGGAAAGTGGGCCAAGGGAGGATCTCCCTGCAGCTTAAAGTCTTAGAGGGGTTGATGGCATCACTCAAAGGGGGACCAGAGGGGCCCTCCAGCCTCCACCCACCCAACCGTGACAGACATGAGCCCTGGTTGGCTTCCTACTCAGTCAAGGAACTTAAAAACCCAACCTGGGGCCCATGAATAAATTCTGGATGTCGCAACCTAGGGCAAGAAAACATGGAGGCCACAGATCATCTGTCTATATAAACATTTACAAGTTATAAATCAACCTAACAAGCTGTCAACTGAAAGTTATGTTTGTAGTAGAAGGTTCTAAAGCCTTGTTGCCTCCAAAGCATTGCTGAACACTTTCTTCCATAAAATCATATTCTGGCTCCTGAGAGAGGCCCCAGTGGGACTGGGAAGTGCCAACGCCTGCCGCTGGCCCTGAGACCTTGGGGAAGGGAAGACTGCCTATGTCCCTGCTCAGGAAAGTGCAATGGAAGCTCCTAGATTGTGCTGTGAAAGTAAGATAAGAGGAATGCAAATGTGCCTTTGAAAAATTAAATATGGACCTTAGTGAATGAATCTGGATCGTTAATAGGCTGGATGGTGGTCTAAAATCCCATGGTGGTCCAGTCCAAACACACCATTCACGTAACTCAGAAAGAAGCATGCCACCCTGATGGTCAGCCCTGTGAGAAATGAATCTTTCTACTGAGTTAAAACCTGCCTGTGTCCACCTTCTCTGCTCAATCTCAGGCCCCACGCATCATCCACACAGCACTGTACCCTCCTGCATGGGATGGCCAACTGCTGGCCATGGGAGCCAAACCAAAGTTTCTGACAAAGAACTGGGTTCATATAACTGTGTGTATAGGTCAAGCATCTGACTCCATCAATATATGTTCCAGTGTGATCAAGGCTGAGCATCCACATGGAACTTACCTACTATTGTATTACTTTCCTTCAGTTTCTCTTTTATATGATTGTAGGGCATTGTATTAATTTTTAAATTTATCCTCATTCTGAATAGATAAACTGTGGTACATTCATATGATGAAATACTACTCAGCAATAAAGAGGAATGAACTTTTGGTACACACAACAACATGGATAAATTTCAAAACTAATTATGCCGAGTGAAAGGAGCCAGACCAAAACAATAAAAGAGTACACACTGTAGTATTACATTTACAGAAAACTCTAGAAAATGTGAGCTAACCTACAATGACTGAAAGCCGCTCAGTACTTGCTTGGAGTGGGGAATTAGAAAGGAGCACAAGGAAATTCTGGGGGTGATGGAGATGTTCACTGTTTTGGTTGTGATGATGGCTTCTTGGGTATATAACATGTATCAAAAACTACCAAATCTTACACTATAAATATGTCATTTATAGTATGTCAATACCTCAATAAAGTGCTTAAAGTTTTTAAAAATTACTATCATTACACAAAATATATTTTATGAAAAGGGAGTTATGCGCCTGTCATGGCTGAGAACCCCGGCACCAGGAAAATTCAGAAGTGGAGAAAAACACACACCTCTGTTCTCAGCTCAACTCGCTGTGCAATTTATCCAGTGGCCACTAGAGGCCAGCAGCGGCCCATGTACAGAAAATCGGGGCTGGGGTGGGCAACAACACTTCTTGAAAGAATTCCCTCCTCGATGCTCGCTAGCCGGGGAAGTAGGCATTAATCACCCCAGTTTGCATGTAGTAGAGCTGGGATTTGGGTTGTGATTTCTTTGGCCCCTGATTCCACCTTGTTGGTCCAAGAGACCTCCCTGCGCTACCACTTGTCCTGTCTTCACTGGGTGGGCAGCCACACCACACACACATCCACAGGCTCAGGGTGCCCTCGGTGCTGGCCTTCCAGCTGACCTGAAACAAGGCAGGGTTGCATTGTCAGACACTGCAACATCACAGGCTTAGCCAACCAGGCTGAAGAATGAGGCACTGGAAAGGTCGTTTTTATAAGGGAGAGGGAAAGGAGAGAAGGTTTAATTAGAGGTGGGGAGGTGATGGTGGAGCACCTGTGGGGTGCTGCAATGGAGGCCTCCCCCCAAAAAACTGTCACTAATGTCTATTAAGCCCTCCTAGAGCGTGAGGCACGATGCGGTGCGTGCAGTGAATTGTTTCATCTTCACAGCACTCTTGGAAATTATCCGCAGAGAGGTTAAGTAACACACCCAAGGTCACAGAGCTGGTAGGAGAGAGAGCAAGGATTTGAATGCAGCTTTGGCACCAGCGTGGTGGGTGTGGCTGCCACTCTGTACTGCTCACTTTCATGGGCTTGTCTTTCTTGCTCTTTGGAGCTGGGGCATTACTGAGTCCACGTGCTAAATTGGTTGGTGTTGGTAGCAGGTGGTGGGTATTTTAGTTTAACCTTCTGGAGATAAAGCTCCTGATACTTCAAGAGAATTTTAAGCCCCTGTGATGGTCCAGGAGGGAAGTCCTCCCTCTTTATTTATTGAGATTTATTGAGCATTTACAATGTGGGCATTTCAGTGGTAAGGTTGATACTTCCTTAGTGATGCTGTTGGAAGAGCAGCTGGGCAGAGGCCAGCAACAAGGAATTGAGGGGCAGGTGACATAAGGATCCAGTGATGTTCATTTGTGCCCAAGAGAGTGTGTCAAAGGCAGCAGGAACCCACCTCAACTGGAGTCCTGAGTAGGTGACCAGACCAGGACGTAGGCCCAGGGAACTCACCAGAAGGCCCCAGTCATCAGGAAAGGCCAAACCATCCTGGTGAAGAGATAACTCCTGCACGTGGTTGATGGGTGATAAGGTCTTCCAGCAGTTTCTTTCTTGGACAGCTATTCCCTTGGCTTTGGACCTGCCCACCTGGGATCCTGCAGCTTGATCCTCCAAGCAAGGTGCCTCTGGGAGGTGGCCTCTTCTGCTCCAGGCTCTTCAGGGCCCAGCAGCTCTGGGCTTCTGCCCATCCCACTGCTTTTATGCTCCTATGGACACGTAGTAGGGGGGTCACAGGCACCCAGTAAAGGCTGCAGGGCTGCACAGGTGAGGACAAAGCAGAAGGAGGCCAGGCTCAGGCTGCTGCAGACCCATTGGGCCGGCCTGCTTCATTTCACAGGTAGGGAAACTGAGGGCTGGGGAGGGGAAAGGACCAACCAAGGCCACCCACGGGGTGCGCTAATGGCCGAGCTGGGGGCAGGACTCCCACTGCAGTCCCTGTCCCCATCCTCCCCAGCCTTACTTCATATTAGCTCCTTGCAACTGGGTAGTTCCTTGTACTTTGTCCATTGTTCTTCACTCATCTTTCTTAAGACAATAATTCTTCCTTAAAACAATAATGTCTTTCTTAAAACAAGAATTCTTTAATATCATTACATATTCAGTTGATCAGTGTTCAAATTTCCAGTTGTTTTTATGTCAAAAGGCATTTTTTAACAGTTAGATTAAATGAAGATCCAAATAAGATGCACTCGGTTGTGATGGGCTGATGTCTCTTCAATCTCTTTTTAATCCACAGGTTTCTCTTTCATCTTTCTCTTTTTCCTTGCAATTTATTATTGAAGAAGGCAGGTCATACATCCTATAGACTGTCCATCTGGGCTTTGATGATTACAAACCCACGAGGTAGTTCTCTGTATTTTATAATTCCTGTAAATTGACAGTTGAGTCTAGAAGCTTGATTAGATTAAAATCACAGTAGGTGTTGTGTTCTTCCATCAAAGGGATATAATGTCTAGTTGGCTTCCTTCTCATGACATTAGCAGCTGTTGATGCCCAATGCCTGGACCCAGTCATTCCCGGGGGTGAGGGGCGTGGTGAAACATGGTGATAATGCTATCTTTCCTTCTTCATTTATTAGCTGGATTTTTTCTATAAAGAGAAACTTCCCCTCATCTACTATCAGTTACCCAGGGTATTATCTCATGAATTCTGTGAGGATTCGCGGTAGGGACATGTCATTATCTCCATTTCTGTATGAGCACACTGCACTGGAGAACTGTCCAGCTGAGCCCCAGTCAACCCACGGAATCATAATAAATAATTAGATGGGTTGTTTTAAGGCCCCAAATCAGACCCATGGGTGGCAAGCCCAAGCTAAGGGATCCTGAGCCTTTATCTCCCTCTGTAGGTGGAAAGACCCGCCCAGAATCTTAAACATCATCCAGCTTAGCCTCGTCCTGTTCCAATGGGGAAGCTGAGGGCCCAAGAGGCGTAGTGATTCATGCAGACTTGCACATGTAACCAAGGTCATGGACATACGCTTAAAGGAAACCCTGAAATTCCCTGTGACCAGTTCCAGGGCCTCGGGCGGTTGTGTCTGCCGTCCTCACTCCACAGCCTGTGCTTGTACCCGCTGTGCTAGGTCCGTCCCTCCACCGTGTCTGTCTTACTGTTGTGTACTCAGT